>NC_084484.1:70888638-71248239 GCF_030035675.1 Rhineura floridana | reverse complement strand
GGCTTGCGGAGTTGGGAGTTGGAGGCACTGCTTGGCAGTGGTTCCGCTCCTACTTAGCGGGTCGTCTCCAGAAGATAGTGCTTGGGGAACATTGCTCGACACCGTGGGTTCTCCAATGTGGGGTCCCGCAGGGTTCGGTTCTGTCTCCCATGTTTTTTAACATTTATATGAAGCCGCTGGGAGCGGTCATCAGGAGTTTTGGAGTGCGTTGTCATCAGTATGCTGATGACACGCAGCTCTACTTCTCCTTTACATCTTCTTCAGGTGAGGCAGTCAACGTGCTGAACCGTTGCCTGGCCGCGACAATGGACTGGATGAGAACTAACAAACTGAGACTCAATCCTGACAAGACTGAGATGCTGTTGGTGGATGGTTTCTCTGATCGGATGGTGGATATATACCCTGTCCTGGATGGGGTTACACTCCCCCTAAAGGAACAGGTGCGTAGTCTGGGAGTCATCTTAGACTCTTCCCTCACACTTGAGGCTCATGTAGCCTCGGTGGCCCGGAATGCGTTCTACCAACTTCGGTTGGTAGCCCAGCTATGTCCCTATCTGAGTAAGGAGGACCTCACATCAGTGGTACATGCTATGGTAACCTCGCGTCTGGACTACTGCAATGCGCTTTACGTAGGGCTACCTTTGAAGACGATTCAGAAGCTACAGCTAGTGCAAAATGCGGCGGCCAGACTGCTAACAAGAACTAAGCGGTCTGAGCATATAACACCTGTGCTAGCCCGTTTGCACTGGCTTCCAATATGCTTCCGGGCCAGATTCAAAGTGTTAGTACTTACCTATAAAGCCTTATACGGCGCGGGACCACGATATCTGTCGGAACGCCTCTCCCGATATGAACCGGCCCGTACACTACGGTCTACTATGAAGGCCCTCCTCTGGGTTCCGACTCATAGGGAAGCCCGGAGAGTGGTGACAAGATCTAGGGCCTTCTCAGTGGTGGTCCCCGAACTATGGAATGGTTTTCCTGAGGAGGTGCGCCTGGCGCCGACACTATCATCTTTTCGGCGCCAAGTTAAAACCTTTCTCTTCTCTGAGGCATTTTAATTCCTGTTAATTCTAAATTATTATATTTTGATTTTAGACTGTACAGTTTTTTGTAGTTTCGTATTGTGATATACTGTATTGTGTTATTTTTATTGTATTTTTAATGTTCACCGCCCAGAGAGCTGTTGCTAGTCGGGCGGTATATAAGCTTAATTAAATAAATAAATAAACAAATATACATATACATTTACATAATCATAGTGCGATTATGATGATCACACTATGGTAACATTCTAACAATTTGGTTCCATAAAGAAACAACTAGGAAAGAGTGACAAAACACTGAAGCAACAAACAGAAAGATGGAACAAACATCTTCGACTATCACACATGGGGAGGGGAGAGAACAACAGTGTCTATATAACAGTAATTTAGTACACATTTACTGAGCAAGCACAGTATCATGCATTTTCCACATGGTAAGTTGACTGTATTTTCTCAATAGTTGTGCAATTTCCAGTTCAGCTTTTGAAATGGGCTTCTTAGGGACCAGTTATACAGGTCATAAATCAGTAAGTTTAAAATGGATGTATGATAACACTAAAGGTAAAGGTGTCCCCGCACTTGTAGTGCGAGTCGTTTCCGACTCTTAGGGTGATGTCTTGCGATGTTTACTAGGCAGACCGTATATATGCGGTGGGATTGCCAGTTCCGTCCCCGGCCTTTCTTTACCCCCCAGCATATGCCGGGTACTCATTTTACCGACCACGGATGGATGGAAGGCTGAGTGGACCTCGACCCCTTTTACCGGAGATTCGACTTCCTCCTTCCGTTGGAATCGAACTCCGGCTGTGAGCAGAGCTTCGACTGCGTTACTGCCGCTTACCACTCTGCGCCACGTGGTAAGGTATGATAAATATTGGGTTTAATCAAATAGAAATTATTATGATTTCACTACAGATTTTTTCTTCCTCTATAACACTATAGTTAAATTAGAGAGTTTTTTTTGGTAAACAAAACTTTAAACACTGGGACCTTTTGAATGAACTATCTGGCAAGCTCTATCGTTCCAGGACCCTGGCAGGATTTTTGCACAGCTTTGCATGAGCATTAAAAAATTTGATGTGGGGGCCTTCTGTCAGGCAAAGCCTGTTGGTGCCAATGTGCCAGTTACACTCTCCTCAGGGAACATTTTTTACAGCTCCAGCCAATTCAGCTTCCACTGAAGCCAGTGGACCTAAGTTTTACTAATAGCTTCAGAAAAACTAAGTAGGCTTGATCCTTTCTGAAAGTCTCAACCTCAAAATTATATTTGAAATAAATTAAATTAAATTAAAATCTGCCTATGGGTAACTGCAGTATAGCCAACTTATAATGTAGCAGGGAGGCAGATACAACTGTTGGAGGGTAAAGCCAGCATGCCCTGAGGTAAATGCCAAAACCGTCACTTGCAGACAAGCCTAAGAATGTTTTATCTGGCATATCAAACTAAGTCTTGATTGTGAGGTATCAGATAATGGAGATAGACACAGCGACTCAACAGCACTTACTCTTGTTATTGGAACTCAGTGAAGATAAAAAGTTTTAGTGCTTTGTTTGCCGCGTGGGCTCCTGCTGGGAGGAAGGGTGGGATACAAATTAAATAAATAAAACCGTGGTTGGCAAACAATTATTTATATTCCAGGTATCCATTTGAATGTGGGTGTGCTGGGCAACTAATGAAACAGCATGTGAAAAATGTGGGCTGCAAGATTTCTGATTTTGAGGACAAAACTATTTAATGGTTAAAAGCAATAAATAAATAAACCGTTCAAACATTTTCTTCTTGTATAGTAAAGCTACTGCTATTTCCCTCCGATTAATTCCAATAGAGGAAACATGCAGAGTGACATCCTATTGTGGCAGCCCACTTGCAAAACAGCCATTCCGCTAGCAGGATGCCTTGTTCTTAGCATAGTGCAACAGCCAGATGTGATGGGTGTCTTGTGCTTGTGAAGACGTTGCACAACCACTGGCCCAACTGCTACTATACGTGCACTACCATTTGCACAACATCAATTCTCAAATATCTTGCAATAACATTACACTGGATCTCTGCTGCCCTGGGCTCCTGCTGGGAGGAAGAGTGGGATATAAATCAAATAATAAATACATAAATAAAATCTCATCCACATGGAGGATCACAGAAGATAGCAGTGTTTTTCACAAACATACTGATACTGTGATTCGTTTTCTTTTTACAGAGGCATTAGTGTAATATTAGATCTCCAAATGAGGCCCCTCTTTCTATGTGCCACCTTCAGTGGCTAGAAAAAGGGATATGGCATTTTGATGGGAACGTCCCATTTATGGAATGCCTACTCTGGACAAGTGAGACTCCTCAAGTTGTCATTATACAGGCACCAGGTTAAAGCACCCTGTTTACCAAGGCTTTTAATTATTGGTTCATGGTCTGCTGTTCAGTTCAGTTTTGGCTATTTTACTGCTTCTATTGCTAATTCATGTTTTTTATTAAGTTTACTTTATGGTTTTTATAGTGTTACCTGTTGTTTTTCTGATGGCACTGATTTTCTGTATCATCATCATCATCATCATTTCAGAGTTATAATTTAATTATTAACGTTTTAATGAATTTTATAGGTCGAGAAGAGGTATGTACAATTTAAATAAATAAATATTACTTGTCCAATAGTTTTTAGAACTAAGTGAACTTGAATGGAGGCTTTTTTTAGGATGTAAGAAAATGGATTCTTAAGGTAACTAAATATTTTAAAAAAAAACAAAAAAAACCAGGCCAATAAAGGTAATTTTCATCAAAAGAGCATATCACTTTTTTAAAAAACCCACCAACACTATAAACAGGGTTTTCCCACTCAGCAGGCTATCTGTTGCAGGATGACATAGAAAACCAAGTCCTGTGCACAAATTCGTAGTTTTAAAGAGTACAGATCCCCCAAATGGCACCTCAATTTGGGAGTCTAAAACTTGTCCCATGACCCACTGAAGTCATGCTGGGCCCAATGATTCAGTAGTGCTGCAACAGATTTAGTTCAGGTACTTGACTTGAGGGGCATGTAGTATTCATTATTACGAAGTTATGCTAACTTGTAATTCAAGAAACTCACTTGCAGTGTGACTCACTGGAACAACTAAGAACAACTAGCAACTAGGAAAAACCTTTATAAACCTGGATTGCTTTCAGAAGGGTTATTTTATTAATGTTTAATAAGCTAATTTGAACTGAGGAGAACACAAATGCAAATTATTTCCACCCTTGTTTTTCTACCCTGTAACCTGTAACTTTGTAACCTGATAAACAATAATCTCTCATATATCAGATTTTAGACATTTACCAAGACAATTTATGATCAAGGGACCTTAAAATAATCTCCACACAAACACACCAATCCCACTGCACCTGAACACTGAATTTATCAAATTGTCCAAATCAATCAGGTTTTTAATTTAAGGCATTTAACTAAGGGACAAGAAGTATAAGATAATTTGGACTTCAGTTGAATTAGCATGTGCTCACAGAGAATCCCACTCAAAGCTATGGTTTAAAAGCAGGTTTAACACAGAAACACAACATTAATTGACAACTGGTTGATGCATAGGTGGGTCAGGAACCACAACTTTCTTTGAATAGCAAGTATTGTGATATTTCCTATTCACCATGAAAAACGCATACTTTATTTTCTGGCGAACTTCTTATGAGAGGTTTGAAGTTGACTTATTTCTAACAAACCATAGTTAACATTTATTGGTTCAGATTAAAAACAAGAAACTGTGATTAAACAAAAACAAAAACAAAAATGAAAGCTTCTGAACTCCTTCTTCTGTACCCAAGGAGGATGGGGGGGGGGGGTGAGCATGTAAGCAGCAAGAAATTTATAACTATTTATTGCCAATCATACTGTAGGAGATCTAGCAGAAGAACTTTTACTGGTGATTATCCCAGCAATTTAATTATTCAGCTCTGCTGGTACTGACATTTAAATACAAATACGGCAATTCTTCACTGGTGACGTCTGTTTTTGTAATATTTATTTATTTATTTATGATTTATATCCCGCCCTTCCTCCCAGCAGGAGCCCAGGAAAGCAAACAGAAATGCTAAAAACACTTTAAAACATCATAAAAACAAACCTTAAAATACATTAAAACAAAACATTAAAAACATTTTTTAAAAAAAGCTTTAAAAACATGTTTTTAAAAGTGTTAAAAACATTATTAAAAAAAATCTTAAAAAGCAATTCGAACACAGACGCAGACGGGGATAGGTCTTAACTTAAAAGGCTTGTTGAAAGAGGAAAGTCTTCAAAAGGTGCCGAAAAGATAGCAGAGATGGCGCCTGCCTAATATTTAAGGGGAGGGAATTCCAAAGGGTAGGTCCCTCCACACTAAAGGTCCATTTCCTATATTGTGCAGAATGAACCTCCTGATAAGCTGGTATCTGCAGGAGGCCCTCACCTGCAGAGAGCAGTGATCTACTGGGTGTATAAGGGTAAGATGGTCTTTCAGCTATCCTGGTCCCAAGCTGTATAGGGCTTTGTACACCAAAACTAGAAACTTGAACTTGGCCAGTAGCAAATGGGCAACCAGTGCAATTCTTGCAGCAGCGCGGTGACATGCTGGCGATACCCTGCCCCAGTAAGCAGTCTCACCGCCGCATTTTGCACCAGCTGTAGCTTCTGGACCAACCTCAAGAGCAGCCCCACATAGAGTGCATTACAGTAATCCAGCCTAGAGGTTACCAGTGCATGGACAACAGTGGTCAGGCTATCCTGGTCCAGAAACAGCCGCAGCTGTCTTACTAGCCAAAGCTGGTAAAAGGCACTCCTAGCCACTAAGGTCACCTGGGCCTCTAGCAACAAAGATGGATCCAGGAGCACCCCCAGACTACGGACCTGCTATTTCAGACGGAGTATGACCCCATCCAAAGCAGGCAACTGACCAATTATTCGAACTCAGGAACCACCAACCCACAGCGCCTCCGTCTTACTAGGATTCAGACTCAGTTTATTGGCCCTCATCCAGCCCACCACCGAGTCTAGGCAGCGGTCCAGGGCTTGCACAGCCTCTCCCGATTCAGATGTTACGGAGAAATAGAGCTGGGTGTTGCCAGCATACTGCTGACACCTTGCCCCAAAGCTCCTGATGACTGCTCCCAAGGGCTTCATATAGATGTTAAACAGCATGGGGGACAAGATGGTACCCTGCAGCACCCCACAGAACAACTGCCAGAGGGCTGAAATACAGTCACCCAATGCTATTCTCTGAGAGCGACCCTGGAGATAGGATCGGAACCACTGTAAAACTGTGCCTCCAATATCCAGCTCACCAAGTTGGCCCAGAAGGATACTATGGTCAATGGTATCAAAAGCTGCTGAGAGATCAAGTAAGAATAACAGGGTCATACTCCCCCTGCCCTTCTCCCAGTAAAGGTCATCAATCAGGCTACCAAGGCCAATTCAGTCCCATAACCAGGCCTGAACCCAGACTGGAATGGGTCAAGATAATCTGTTTCATCCAAGAGTACCTGCAATTGCTGTGCCACAACCCTCTTAATCACCTTCCCTAAAAAGGGGGTATTTGCAACCGGTCAGTAGTTGTCACAAACCAATTAGTCCAGGGTGGGCTTTTTCAGGAGTGTTCAGATCACCGCCTCTTTCAAGGCGGCTGGAACCACTCCCTCCCGCAACAACGCATAGACCACACTCTGGATCCACTCGGTCAGACCCCCTTGGCAAGCTTTAATAAGCCAAGAAGGGCAAGGAAGAAAAAAAGATGGCGTCCTGAGCAGTGGACGTGTTTGATGAGGGCTCCGCGGTGGAGGGCTCTGCAGCGCTGAAATTACAACTAAATATAATCAAGAACACAACTATAACAAGACTACAGCAAGTTTAATTATCTGTCCTGGTTATGCCTTGTTATACCTGCTGACTTTTGTTATGAGACTCCGGAGATAATACCAACCGGAGGAGGGCAGCAGAGGAATTCAGAGCTTGGGCTATTATAAAGAAGATAAGAAGAAAAGATTCCAGTAACAGCAACAACAGCAACAATTACAGCTGAGTAAGATACTAGTAGCTGGTGAAAGCCAGACACTCCTCTAGAATATCTCAGTGGAAGAGTTTTGTTTGAGTGAGAGACTGAATTGGGCACAGTATAATATAACAGAGCCAAGCAAAGCTCTGGCGTGGATACAAAACGGCAGTGAAGAGAAGAAGAGGAGAAGGAGACGCCGAGTATCTAATAATAACAGTAACAATAACAATAATAATATCAGCCATCACTAGAAAAGAGAAAGTTTACCAAGAGCATCACAGGAGACTTTGGACTCTGTCTGTTTTGGGTTTCTGCTGCTTGGTCGTCGGCCTTGCCTCTGGGATTCCCTGCTCTTTGCAGGATCATAACTAAGGCCTGACCTAGGATTAGGAATTGGGCCTTGACTCAGCACTTTAATGGTTTTTTTACGTGTTTATATCGGCCTGCTAGTAGGGTGTTCGCTTTTAAGAACAAAGCCTTTGCTCGTTTTAGAGTGGTAGGATGTGTTTTTATCACAAGAGGGGAGGGAGGGGGATTCAGGGGGCTGCCATTAGGATTATAGAGGGCAGAAGGAGATACAGAATAGGGAGGCAGTTGTGCTATCAGGGGAGAGGGGTATGCAACAGAGTGCTGGTTGCCCTCAAACTGTCTCCCCATTTAAATAGCCAAGACAGTCATGGTGACAGTCCCCCCGGGTTGAAATTGCTGCTTGTGAATGCCAGGTCGGTGAATGGTAAAACAACAGCCATTCAGGATTTGATCCTGGATGAGCATGCCGATCTGGCTAGATTACTGAGACCTGGTTGGATGAAGCTGGGGGGTTAATATCTCTCAGCTGTGCCCACCAGGTTTCTCTCTTCAGCAGCAGGCGAGACCTGGGGGCGGGGGGAGGTAGAGTCGCAGTGGTCTATCGTGATACTATCTCCCTATCCAGGTGCCCTATCCCACAGTGTCCATAGTGTGAGTGTGTGTATTTGAAGTTGGGTGGCTGGGACAGAATAGGGATTCTGTTGGTGTACCACCCACCCCGCTGCTCAACAGTCTCCCTTCCTGAGCTAGCCGGGGTGGTCTCGGGGTTGATGTTGGAGTCCCGTCGGCTTGTGGTGCTGGGGGACTTCAACATCCATGCCGAGACTGCCCTGTCAGGAGTGGCTCCGGACTTCATGGCCTCCATGTCAACCATGGATCTGTCCCAGGTAGTATCTGGTCCCACCCATGTTGCTGGCCACACCCTGGACCTTGTTTTCTGTGTGGAGGGGGATGATGGTGATCTTGGTGTGGAGGAACTTTCTGCAATTCCTTTGTCATGGACAGATCACTACCTGGTGGGGTTCAGACTTACTGAGACTCGGAACCTCTGCAGGGGTGGGGGACCAATTAGGATGGTCCACCCCAGGAGCTGATGGATCCTGATGGTTTCCTGATGGCCCTTGGGGATTTTCCTGTCACCTCGGCAGGCGATTCTGTCGAAGCTCTGGTTGACCTTTGGAATGGGGAAATGGCCAGGGCGGTGGACACAATCGCTCCTGAGCGTCCCCTCTCATGAAGCGGAGCCAAACTAGCTCCTTGGTTTACCAAGGAGCTGATGGTGATGAAACAAATGAGACAGAGACTAGAGCGATGTTGGCAGAAGACTCGGAATGAGTCTGACCAAACATGGGATACAGCCTATTTGAAGGCCTACTCCGTGGCAGCGCGGGCAGCAAAGAAATCTTTCTTTTCTGCCACCATTGCATCTGTGAGGAGCTGTCCAGCAGAGCTGTTTTGAGTGGTCAGGGGTCTTTTACATCCTGGCCCCCGAGAGGGCAATATGGACCACTCAACAGCCCGCTGTCAAGAGTTTGCATGGCACTTTGCAGATAAAATCGCTCAGATCCGCTCCGACTTAGACGCTATAATTTATACAGTCTCAGAGGATGTAACTTTGGCTTCTGCCTGTCCAGTAATGATGGATTCTTTTCAATTTGTACGGCCCAAGGACATGGACAAGATTCTTGGAGGTGAGAGCCACCACATGTCTGCTTGACCCTTGCCCTTCCTGGCTTATAAAAAGTGCCAGAGAGGGGCTGGCTGAGTGGGTGAAGGGAGTGTTAATGCCTCCTTATGTCAAGGCAGAATTCCAGGTTGTCTAAAGGAGGCAGTTGTAAGGCCTTTGTTAAAAAAGCCCTCCCTGGACCCCTCTATAATGGCTAATTACCGGCCAGTGTCCAATATTCCATTTTTGGGGAAGGTAATAGAGCGTGTGGTGGCCTCCCAGCTCCAGGGATTCTTGGATGAAACAGAGTATCTGGATCCATTTCAGTCTGGTTTCCGGCCTGGCTATGGGACGGAGACGGCTTTGGTCGCCTTGGTGGATGACCTACACAGAGAACTGGATAGGGGGAGTGTGTCCCTGTTGGTTCTGCTGGACCTTTTAGCGGCTTTCGATACCATCGACCATGGTATTCTTCTGGGTAGCCTTGTGGGGATGGGACTTGGGGGCACTGTCTTGCAGTGGCTCCGTTCCTTCCTGGAGGGACGAACCCAGAAGGTGGTGCTGGGGGATTCCTGTTCGACCCCTTGGCTGTTTGCCTGCGGGGTCCCTCAGGGTTCAGTTTTGTCCCCTATGCTATTTAACATCTACATGAAACCGCTGGGAAAGGTTGTCCGGGGGTTTGGGGTTTGGTGTCATCAATATGCTGATGACACCCAACTCTATTTCTCCTTTCCACCTAATTCCAAGGAAGCTGTCTCGGTTTTAAACCAGTGCCTGGTGTCAGTGGTGGACTGGATGACAGCGAACAAATTGAAGCTTAATCCAGACAAGACAGAGGTGCTCCTGGTCAGTCGTAGGACGAATCAGGGAATAGGGATACAGCCAGTGCTGGATGGGGTTACACCCCCCCCCCTGAAGACACAGGTTCGCAGTTTGGGTGTGCTCCTGGACTCAGCTTTAAACCTGGAATCCCAGGTTTCGGCAGTGGCTAGGAGTGCTTTTGCACAGTTAAGATTAGTGTGCCAACTGCGCCCATTCCTTGAGCTGTCTGATTTGGTCATGGTAACACATGCCTTAGTTACATCCCGCTTAGATTACTGTAACGCGCTCTACGTAGGGCTGCCTCTGAAGACTGTTTGGAAACTTCAGTTGGTTCAACGTGCTGCAGCCAGAATGTTAACTGGGGCGGGTTACAGGGACCATACAACTCCACTGTTAAAAAAGCTCCACTGGTTGCCAGTCTGTTTCTGAACACAATTCAAAGTGCTGGTGATGACCTATAAAGCCCTATACGGCTTAGGTCCAGGCTATCTATCAGACCGTATCTCCTTGTATGAACCTGCACAGGCCCTGAGATCTTCAGGAGAGGCCCTTCTCTCAATACCCACACCCTCTCAAGTACGACTGGTGGGGACGTGTGATAGGGTCTTCTCAGTGCCTGCCCCTAGGCTTTGGAATTCCCTTCCTAGGGATGTAAGAATGACCCCCTCCTTGCAGTCCTTCCGGCGTCAAGCAAAGACCTTTCTATTCCAACAAGCCTTTGGTATTGATGGCTGCTAAAGATAGGGCTTGATGGGAACTGCATTGCTAATGCCTAATTCCTCCATTTTAAGACTGTTTTTTTGATTCTCTTTTAGCTATAAGTATGAATGGTTTTAATATTGGAATTAGTTTAATTTTATTTTAATCTAGACTCTGTATGTTTTAATTATATGTGTTTTTATCTGGAAGCCGCCGAGAGTTCCAGTTTTGGAAGGATGGAGGGGTATAAATAATAATAATAATAATAATAATAATAATAATAATAATAATAATAATAATAATAATAATAAGGATTGAGAGGACACATTGCTGGCCGCAGACGTTGCACTGGACACCTCATTGGGGACTACAGTAGATGTGGATAGGGCATCAAGACTGCTATGGACGCAAGCAACTTTACTCTCAAAGTGCCTTGCAACCAATTCACAGTGGGCCTCCGAAGGGTGTAAATCTCCATTTCCTGGAATTGATGTCAACAGACCCCTGACAATACAGAAAAGCTCCACTGGACGGCTACTTGAGGATGTGATGGAGGCAGAGGAGTGGGACTTGCTCGCCACCCTCACCACCACCACACAGTAGGCACGGTTTTGATGCTTTACTCATGCCTGATCAGCCTCACAGCACATCTTTTGCCACTTGCGCTCTAGCCGTCGTCCAGCCTGTTTCATTGTCCTTAGCTCACTGGTGTACCAAGGTGCAAGCTGGGCTCCACAATGCCGGAGAGGGTGCTTGGGGACAACCGCGTCAAGACCCCGATGTGCCTCTCTGTTTCACAGCATGACAAGGTCAACAGGGTCAGCAGCTTTATCTACTGGGAACTCCCCCAGGGCATTCAGGAATCCAGTGGATTCCATTAGGCTCCGGGGGCGGATAGACTCAGAAATGGCAATTGTTACAATTTTGAATTTGTAAAACACTTATACGCTGGATAAGGCATTTAAATGCTATGTTCCATTTATTGTGGAATACAATAGATGTAGAAATTGCATATTCCAAATATAAATCCAGTTCTTGAATTGTTCTGCTTACCTGGTCGTGAGACCTCTGAGCTGTTGAAAACTGCTTCTTGCAGGCTGCTGAGAAGAGGTTGGGAGTTTGAGTTACCATGGAGATCTCTACACTCAACAGTGGAGAAATCTAGAATGAGAGAATGCCATCATCAATGAGATCAAGTTTGCACTGGAAGATAAGAGCATGCATGTCCCCTCCTCCACTTTACTATCCATTACTAACATCATGTGGTTGCCTAAGTGGAATCAGAATCCATTCATACGTTCTTCTAAAAAATGGTTTCATATGATGTAGATGATAGTAGTAGTAGTAGTAGTAGTAGTAGTATACCACCTTTTACATCAAGAAGAAATACCAAGGTAGCGCACAGACAAATAAAAGCCAACAGCAAAATAACAAGATCAAAACAAATTATATATTACACTGTGACTGTCAATATTATTATTATTATTATGGTTTATTTCTATCCTGCCTTTTGCCCAAAAGGCCCTCAAACACAGACAAGTGGATAGACAAGTTTGGTCCCTCTGGTCTCCTTATGTTACACAGGCTGTGTAGAAGCTGCTGGAGAATGACTCTGTTCTATGTATCACCCAGGTAAAGTTAAGAAGTTTGGCATCCTCAGGAGAAGCCCATGCTGCGGCACTTCCTTACACCAGCGTCACCTCTCCTGGAAATTAAGGAAACACTAGGGCAGACAGAAACTATTGTACGGGTTCCTCTAATGTAGCCCAGGGCTTCTTTGATAACTTTAGCATGTACAGAAAACCATGCTGCCAGAGTTCCGTATGTCAGGGGAAGAGATCTCATAGCTCAATAGTACAGTACATGATTTCTTTTCCAAAAAAAAAGGCCTACATTAAATTCCCAGGTTTTCCATCTGGAAGGAATTCATGGGGCAGACTTGGGAACAATCTCTACCCGAGTCCAGCTGACTGTTGTGAGTAAACAGTAATAGAATAGATGGATCAGTGAATTGACTCGGTATAAGCAGGGCATGGTCTGAGGGCACATAATGCCGTCACTTGCTGAAGCTAAGCAGGCCCGGAGTCTAGTCAGGTTTTTTTGGGGGGGGGGGAACAGAATCCCATGTATAGCACTTTGAGTTCCATGATGGAAGAAAGGTGGGCTATAAATGTAGTCAGCCACTCCATCAACGTGTACCTGCATAACGTAAAAATTGGATGACTGAAAATTACTTGAAAGGTGGTGTGCTGTAAGAGACATAGAGCTCTGTAAGAGATCAGCCGCATGTAGCTTAATTACTTTTGGCCTCATGAAGGAACACAGAAAGTTGCTTTATACCAAGATCATTAGCTCATCTATCTCACTATGTGTGTATGCGTATTTATATATTTTACACTGATTGGCAACTGATTTCCAGGTTTTCAGACAGAAATCTTTCCCAGCTCTACCTGGAGGTACCAGGGAGTAGACTTGAGACTTTTTGAATGTGCTCTATCACTGTGTCACCGTCCCTCCCTACCGTTAGCTGCTAATCCATCCTTAAATACATTATCAATCACCTCAAATTGTTGCAAGAGTTTTTTTTAAAAGGTCTCATGTTAATTATCAAGATTTACAAAGAGCAAACTGATTGGGCAACACATTAGGTCTGTATTAGTTTTAAAGATGTTTCTAACACCCAATATTAGTTCTATTATTAAATCCTTAAAAAATAGGTTTCTCTCTGGAATATCCTCTAACTACCAAATATCAATCAGAAAATTATATCACATCTCATATGCCCTGGATTTATTTTCCACAAACTGTCCAATAAAAAAAATAAAAGTTAATTTTTTAAAAAAATATCCCTTGGATACACCCTGTGTATATGGTAAGAGTTTCACAGCAACGCAGGGGGCTTTTTAAAGTGGCATAACTCACCATCTGTTTTATACCCAAAATCTTGAAATGTAGATTGCAACAAAAAGGACTAAAATAAAAAATAAATTAACCAGTGTGCCCGCAACCATGTTATTATTCAAATTATTTCTGTATTTCTGACAATAAACTGCTCTCTGAATAATAGCTTTAATGCCACCATTATTAATTTTTTTTGTACCTGAAGCTGATTGATTGCAATTGACGCTTTTTAATATGATTTTAAACCTTTTTTAAAATAATGTTTTAACCTTTTTTTAAGGATGTCTTGAAAGCTTTTAAAAAAATGTTTTTAAAGATGTTTTGTTTTAATGTATTTTAAAGTCTGTTTTTATGATGTTTTAAAGTGTTTTTAGTGCTTTTGTTTGCCGCCCTGGGCTCCTGCTGGGAGGAAGGGTGGGATATAAATCAAATAATAAATAAATAAATAAGTTTTGATGAAAATGTTTTAAAGTCACATGTTCAGGAGCCTCTAAGTGCAATCCCACGCTTATTTATAGGGAAGTAATCCCACTGAATTTGATGGGGCTTACTTCCAAGTGTGCTTTGAACCATAAAAAATAAGTTAACAGCAACTCAGAGCAAATACTATGAAAAAGTAAGTCTCTAGCTATTTTAACATTACTTCTCTTTGCAGGGCACATTAATTTTTAAAAGTTACCTAAAAGAACACAAAATACAATTAACATACTTGCTCGAGCTTTGATTTCTTCCAAATATTGTGTGGTTCCAGATTTAATGGTCTGAAAACTCACATCTAATGGGAATTGTCTAAAATGCTAGTTTTATCTTTGCAATATTTTAGTAGCTTTTTATTTTATTAAAATGCTCCAAAAATAAAGGATAATTTGTAATTAAGTTCCAGTCCACAATACCCTAGACCAGCCTTTCCCAACCAGTGTACCTCCAGAAGTTGTTGGACCACAACTCCCATCTTCTTGACCATTGGCAATGCTGGCTGAGGCTGATGGGAGTTGTGGTCCAACAACATCTGGAGGCACACTGGTTGGGAAAGGCTGCCCTAGACACATCGGGCCCGACAATCCCTAGTGTACATGTGTGTTGCTGAGGAGGTTAATGAAGAAACAAAAGGTAGTGTCAAAGAATTTCTGCTCTAACTTTGATCTTATTTCATGGACAATTTTTTATTTTTTTAACATTATATAGTGCAACCAGTCTGCATGCAATTCAATGGATCGTGACGTTTCTCCATGCAACTAGTGCTTGATGTGGCCTTGGAGGAGGTCTGAGTGGGCAATTTAAGCAGACTGACCTTTGTTGCAACCTCAACCCCACAACTCACCTCCAATATTAATAATCAGTTATATTCAAGGCTGGCCCTTCCATTAGGTAAACTGATGCAACTGCCAGATAGAGGGAGTCAACAAATTTGTATCCCATGGGACCACTACTTGTCTCTGCTGCCTGGCTCTGCTGCTCTGCTGTCTGTCCAACGGGCAAGGTAACTTTGCCTCACCCTCCTCTCTCCCTACCTGCCTCACTCTAGAAAGGGCAAACCGGGATCCTTCTATAGAGCAAGGCATTCTTGGCAGGATGGCCATGACAGTACCTGTGCCAGCATGGCTTACTATGGTGGCGAAAGCTACTGTAATTTTAAACTGTTTTCTCTTAGCAGCAAACCACAACTGTGCATGCACTCTCTGCCTAGAATGTCTCACTCTAAGAATGGACACCCTTGGCCCTTCATAGAGTAAGGTAGGCAGGGAAGAGGAGGAAAGCCTAGCTGGTGCTGCTGGTGCTGCTGGTGCTAAAGCAGCAGCAAAGGGGGAGGGAAAGCCAGCAGAAGGAGAGCAGGGGGAGGGCTGCTGCAAGGGGAGGTGAAGCACAGAGCAGGGGCAGGTGCTCAGGCGCAATCTCTTGCACCATTCCTGTCTACATTGCAGCCGCTTTACATCTCCCCAGTCATTCTGCTTCTGTGCTCTCTAAATCATAGTGTGGCTTAGCGTGTCATCTGAACCAGGCTTGTTGTTTAGATCTCCTGGACAAACTACAACATATAAACCGTAGAACAAACCTTGGTTACAGCTCATGGTTAATCTGGAGAGAGGATATTCTCTGTGGAGTCCACCCATTTGTGCTAAGCCAGGCCAGTGAACCTTTCCAGACAATGGCCAGATACGCACCACACATTTATTTATTTATTTACTTACTTACTTACTACATTTGTATACCGCCCCATAGCCGAAGCTCTCTGGGCGGTTTACAACATAAAAAATCAATATAAATTCTACATAATAAAAACAATAGTTCACATTTTAAGTAAACATATCTAAACAATAAATATCTAAACAATATATATAACATGAGAACAAAATGAATCATATACAAAACAAAAAGAATATAACAATTATAAAAATATATCTAAAAACTTCCATGAAAGTTACACTATTTAAAGTAGTACTATACCATTTTAAACAGTCATGGCTTCAGACTGGCTTCACGGTAGAGATGCAGCCAATCTTTCTATCCCTTTAATATCTGTATGTCTCTTCCTCTGTCCTCCTTTTTCAGAATGCCCCATTCCATTCCCCCACCCCGACTGTCCATTTTTCCCTTTCCACAGTCAGTCAGCAATTTGTGACTGCTGAGCATGCACAATGCTCGTTGGGATATTTTGGAATTCCCAACCCCCTCAGGGTTTATTTTCCCCCTAAAGGCTTTTCATATGTCTGCAAACCTCAGGGTTCCCCCACATCTGCTGATGCATCCCCTTTTTGTGCATGGATAGTGCCTTTTTGGCTGCATAAGTGTGACCATTCTTGGATGAAGGCAGGAAACAGATTATAAAGTAACAACTCCCTCTATATAAATTGAACATCATTAACCTTTTATCTTCCCTTCCACTGCCAAGTGGAAAACATAATTGCCATTCTGGAAACACTCCAAATGTACTAGATGCTACTACAAATCAAGAAAACTTCTTGCGATCAGACAAATCAAGGGGTTGATTCATAGCACACAGAAGTATTCATTAGGGAACAAGGTTGCAATCCCTGGAAGAAATGGCCATCAGAGCAGTAACACCAGTACAGGTGATGTAATGCTAAATGGGACACACAGGAGCACACACACACAGTTATGCGGATTCATATTTCAGTTTCTCAAAACAAGGAGATCCATGTCAAATGATAAAATGAATGTTTTGTATTCTTTTGAAATGATGAATAGTTTTAATATTCATAAACATTACCCCAAAGTATAACCTCTAATTCATCCATGAATATGACAATCCATGGCAAACTACAGCATTTTATCTTCATGCCATGAAGCTGAAAAATTAAAACAAAGTTGTTGTTTTAAAAAAATGCTCGAAGTCCAGAACACCCACACACATACACAGAGCTGTGAGCAAAGCACTATACAGCTACACTGTGTTTTTCCTTCTGAGAACACACAGTATTATTATGGCTGCTTCAAATTCCTAGCTGCAAAACTGTGGAACAAACTTTCACACAGTAGTATGGCAACAGCAGCTGGTAGGCAGCAGTGGAAATGTGGGAGGGTGGGCCCATGCAGCTACTACCATTTGCCATACAGCACAACATGCCACTGGACAGGCAAGAACTTGCTTGTGCTATGGGCATTGTATGTGCCCATCATGTTATTTAAACCAGGCCTTTAAGATGCCCAATGTTAGCATAAGTGTACTAAACTCCTCTGCCCCTCTGGCTCCAAACTACGAGTAAGATAACAATGCACATTCAGGTGAGCCGACCCTGTTTAGAAGGCACAATAGGTGCATGCAACATCATACAAGTATGTTCTTCTTGCCTGCCCATCACTGTAAACAAAACTGGACCCTAAACTCACATTTACATATACACAGCTAAGGGTTATTTAGGGTTGTCTCACTGAGTGTAAATTGTCAGGCAAATGTGGCCAATCATTGCTCCAAGTGTTACCTGAATGATACAGCTGTTTGTCACCCACATTACATTTCTAGATGTACACATAAAGCATCTTTGATGTACATGTGAGAAAAAGCCTTAAAACAGTAGCTTAAACTAAATGTTGCTCTCTCTCTCTCTCTCTCTCTCTCTCTCTCTGACAGTAGTCAAAAACGACAATTTTTTTTTAAAGGCTAAGTCTGCTTTTCTTGAAAGGATCCAACAGCCAACCTATAATCCCCCAGACTAAGTAGCATCCTCTGGAAACCAGTTAGATTTGATGTCAACAAGCCCAAAGTATTCTAATGTGGATGTTACCAATCAGAGTAAAATATACAGTGTACCAATATGCAAAGGATTGTAGCAAGACAACTTTCATTAGGTGGGCAGAGACAAAAAAGGGGGGCAGAAGGGTTGGGGCATTGGTCACTATAAGAGAGGTTTCTGGGAGAAAGGTTCTCATAGGTAATGACAAAAATAAACCCCAATTTATGCACTTTAATTAGGAACTATGGCTTGTGAAGTTTACAAAAAAGCAAATCAATTTAAAATACAATATTTTCCATATGCAAAATAGTTCCATAAACTACATATCAGTGACTAGGAAGTAAATGTATATTGTGCAAGTCATTCTGCTATCATTATCTGAATTGTTAATAAAGTCTTTTTTTTTTTTTTTCAATAATTTTTATTCAGATTTTCATAAAACATACAAGACGAAATCATAAAACATTCAAAGACAAAAAACAAAATCAAAAATAGTTAAAAAAAAAAAAAGAAAAAAAAAAACAAAAATAAAAAATAAAGAGTAAAATATTGACTTCCCATTTGTCAAAGATCAAATCAGTTATAAGTCTATAATATATAACAATCCTGTCTCTTAAGTCATATTATAAAATCACTTTCCTCCAGTAGTTATCTTACTTAATCACCAAATCTCATAAACATTACTTTATTCTTTCCACAAAAAGTCAAAGAGAGGTTTCAATTCTTTAAGAAATATATCTATCAATTTTTTTTTCCAGATAAGCATATCGATTAATCCATCTCATTACTAATTATGATAATCTTATTGTCATAACCATAGTCAAAATAAACATTTCAATTAATCCATCACATCAGAATCTGTTAGGTTCAGTAATTTCAGTAGCCATTGTTCTATTATCCCTATTAGTTCCATTTTCCATCTTCCATCTTCAGTAGTCTTGTTAAGTCCAGTAATTTCAGTATCCAATCTTCCATTATCAGTATTCCATAATAATCTTGCTGTCAAAGCCATAGTCATATAGTAAGAGTCTGATGGGAATTACCTCTATCCCAAATATTTTCTTGCCATCCATTCTGAATAGGTTGCTGAAATACTGCTGTAAAATCATATCTCTGTTCTTTTTTTCAAAATACACTGGGTCATCTCTTGAAAGTTTTTCCATTGTCACATGGCTGCAGTTAATTCCATAGATTTTCTCTATATTGGGCTCCATCACATCATTCCAGTCCAGAAGATTATCCATGCCATTGATAACTTTATCTCTAGAATCTTCATTAATTTCTTCAGAGATAACATTGAGTTCCAAACAATAGATTTTATTTCTAAAGTCCATAGACTCCAAATCTTGTTCCTGTTCCACGTTTGTTCCAATCTCCGGGATCTCCTCTCTCACAGGGACCCCTGTTCCAGTCTCCAGGGTCTCCTCTCTCACAGGGACCCCTGTTCCAGTCTCCAGGGTCTCCTCTCTCACAAGGACCCCTATGTCTTTAATCTCCTGTGTCTCCAAACAATAGATTTTGTTTCTAAAGTCCATAGACTCCAAATCTTTTTCCTGTTCCACGTTTGTTCCAATCTCCGGGGTCTCCTCTCTCACAGGGACCCCTTCCAGGGTCACCTCTCTCACAGGGACCCCTATATCTTTAATCTCCTGCTTCATTTTACTCAATTCAATTTTCAGCTCCTTACAACCCTGTCGCAGGTTTTGTTTCGTTATCTCAATCTCATCCATTATTTTCTGAAACATAGTTATTTCCAGATTCTCAGCCACTTTCTTAATTGCCATTTTAAAAGAAAAATATAGGAAAACCACTTCTTATTTCAGCAACAATTGGGTTAATACTCCAAACTTGGTGACATCACAGTATAAACAGAGCAGACAGCCTTATCTCTCCATGCTTAAGTAAACAAAATGCAGTTCCCAGGATCGAAACAATTAATGGCGGTCGTCAGGAAACAGATTCGTCAAAATAAAATAGACCAAAAAGAGAGTAGTCTCAGACAATATAATATTCTTCAAAATAAAAATCTGGAATAGAAATCCCTCTTCTGTGTGTATCTTTAGAATGCAAATCCAGGACAGCTTTTTGCAACAAAAACAGAGATAAGCTATTAATTAGTGAGTAGCAGAGAGAAGTTATAGCTCCCCAGTGAGATGTCAAAAACCGATCAATCTGGCAAATCTCTTTTAAACAGCAACAATTTAAGTCAAGTAAAAGAAAAATATAGAAAGAAGGGTGCTTGCCTGTTAGTGCGTTCTCTCTTAGAAGATAAGATGAACGTTCGCTTTATCAGATAGAGCTTGTTGTTGAAAATCCGTCCCACCTTCGTCGGCTGGACCTCGTCCCATAAATTAATGAGATCTGGTCGTCCCAACAAAAATAGGCTTTGAGGTTAATCTCTTCGTTTCTCCCTACCCGGGAGAAGTTTAATCAGTCAAAAAGAAAAAAAAATCTGACTGATATATCTGAATAAGCTTCTTTTGAGGCAGGAGCCCGTCTCAAAAGCAGGCACAGGCTAAGTCACCCTTCCCGGAAGTCGAATTGTTAATAAAGTCTAACATGCCGTTATTTCTCTGCAAACTTGCAGAGGAACTGTTCACTTTAAATTCCTTCAGATATGTTGCTTTCAGGAGCCAAGATTACTAAACTTGCTTTTCCCCGATGAAGCTTTGAACGCCTGTATGGTATCAGCACATGTGTCAAAGTTGAGAATAAATTTTCACACACAGCTGTAGATGCACCAAAGGTGAGTCCTGCAGCATATAAAGTGTACATGGATGGAAAGGCTTCCTTGTACAGGTACAATGTTTTAGGAAGCTTGTGAACTGTGAGTTCAGTTCTCCTGAGGCAGCTGCTTCCTGGAACTAACTATCCAGGTCTCAGCTACCATGACAGGAATAATAATAATAATAATAAAATTTTATTTGTTGGTCGCCTATCTGTCCGAATTAACGGACACTCTAGGCGACTCACAACAATAATTAAAATACAATATAATCAAAACACAATCATCAATTAATCCAACATCAAAACATCAATTAAAACATCAAAATCACTACTCCACCCCCAAGTTCCTATAGGCCTGCCTGAATAGCCAGGTCTTTAAAGTTCGGCAAAAATTCAACAGGGAGGAGGCATGTCGAAGGTCGTAAGGGAGAGAGTTCCAGAGGGTGGGGGCCACAATCGAGAACGCCCTCTCTCTGGTCCGCACCAGCCTAGCTGTTTTGACTGGTGGGACCGAGAGGAGGTCCTGTGTGGCTGATCTTGTAAGGCGGCCCAATTGGTGATAGGAAAGCAATTAAGAGGTTTCACTTTAAAAAATAAATTAATACCTAAAAACATCATTTTTAATAAGGAAATGCTTGACAGCATGTCACATTATTATACATCTCTCTGAACTACAGATGCTAGAATTAACTGAATAAGCACACAATCTCTGGGCCAGCCAGTTAGCACTGCTTTTGATGGCTCTACCAGCAAATCTCACATACCCTATTTTGGTAGTATACAAGTTTCCATGAGAAAAGTTAAATATGGTGAATTGTTTATAATAATCATTTGCAATTGGGAAGAGGTCTAAAACTGTTGCAACTAAGGCCCTAGACACATTATACTCTTCAAAACCATTCTGAAATGGAACCAGCTTGAAAGTATTGAAATAATTTATTTTTCAACTTTGTTTTTAACAAACTAGGGAAGAAATGCATCCCAGACACACAGTATTATAGCTCCCCATAGCCTGGGCCAAGTTAGTAAGGTCTCATTAGATTCCTGGGCCTTGGAAAGCCAGCTCACTCACCTTTCTGCTTCTTCTCAAGTCCTGCCCTGGGCTAGGGAGGCTGCTGCACAGTTGAGGCCCAAAAGCCTAGGCACACCCACCACCTCCAGAGGCTGGCTGAGCACTACAGGATCAGGGAAGATGCTCTGCAGTGCATAACAATGCTGTTCTTCCTGCTTTCCTGCCTCCAATTGCAAATCCATAAGCTTCCCAAGTCCCTTTCCCATCCATCAAGATTTGTGTTCACTTCATTCACATTTTTAACTCTTACATTTGTTGTGTTTGCACTCCCTTTGGTAACATTACCTTGCCCCTCTCTTTGGATGCCTAAACTATGGTTCTAAAAGCTCAACTGAAGTTTTAAGTTATTGCAATGCTAGAAATTTGGGGACTGATGGAAAATTTAATGAGGGGGATAGAATTATCATTGGGACCAATGCCCTCATCCCTCCATCCCTTCGCCCCTGAGTATGCCAATGCTTGAAAATGAGAGTGGGTGCCGCAGTGGACCTATGAATGAGCGGGAAGGGTCTGGGCTCAGCCAGGGGATCCGCCATATCCAACTCCCCTCAGCCCAGTGTAAATACGAGTTGCATTACGCCCTAAATCGAGCTTGTTAAATATTACCTTTAAAAAGTTACTTGCTACACAAAAGTTACTTGCCACTTGACACCTCTGCTCCAGCAGTAGCCCAGCCCCATCCTGTCTGGATATCTCCAACAGTAGTCAGAGGCCAGAAACAAATGTGTGTCTGATGTTCCTTATTTTTCTCCAGTTACGTTACCAGATATTAAATTATCTGCCCTCGTGATCCAGTTCCCACTTTAAAAAAAAATTGATTGGCCTATTGATTCTCTCATCTTTACTGCACATTTCCAATAATTCTGCCTTCTAATTCTTCCACTTCTTCCTTTTAGGTCAGCTTTTGTTATTCTTTTTTATTTATTTATTTAATTATACTTTGTCCTTATCTAATAATCATCCCACCTCTCTTGCTTTTGCTGGGGTGGGGAGTTACTGACTTTTAAATTCTCTGTCCATGTCTTAATTTCTAGTACTACTGTTTTTGGCCGCTTGTAATCTGCTTTTTACTCTTCTAATTCAGATGAGAATGCCCTGTTATTTTCAATTATCTTCTTGCACCAAAATCATAGGGTATTTTTATCTGTGCTTTTTGGATCATTCATTCATTCATTTATATACCGCCTCCTAGCCAAAGCTCTCTGGCTGGTTTACAACAATTGAAAACAAGAATACAAATTTAAAACCATGCCAAATTAAAACCTATGAAAACCAATAGGCAAGTTGAAAACGTGCTATTCAAATACTGTTTATAATGCCTGAGAGAAGAGGAAAGTCTTCACCTGGCACCAAAAAATTAACAGTGTTGGCGCCAGGCGCACCTCATCACAAACATCATTCCATAATTTGGGGCCCACCACTGAGAAGGCCCTCTCCTTTGTTGCTATCCTCCGACCTTCCTTTCGGAGTAAGCACCCAGAGGAGGACCTTTGATGTTGAGTGTAGCTGAGCAGGCCCTAGCAAGCTGGGGAGGACTAGCCTCAGAGGAAGGCAATGGTAAACCCCCTCTGAATACCGCTTACCATGAAATCCCTGTTCATAGGGTCACCGTAAGTTGGGATCGACTTAAAGGCAGTCCATTTCCTTTTCCAGTGTATGGGTGGGTTCATGTCGGGAGAGGCGTTCCATCAGGTATTGTCGTCCCAAGCCATGTAAGGCTTTATAGGTTAAAACCAGCACCTTGAATCGAGCTCGGAAACATACAGGCAGCCAATGCAAGCGGGCCAGAGTCGGTTCCCTGTTACCAATCTGGCCGCTGCATTTTGCACAAGCTGCAGTTTCCAAACTGTCTTCAAAGGCAGCCCCACATAGAGCACATTGCAGTAATCTAACTTGGAGGTTACCACAGCATGGACAACTGAAGCCAGTTTATCCCTGTCCAGATAGGGGTGTAGCTGGGCCACCAACCGGAGTTTGTGGCACTCCATGCCACAGAGGCTACCTGAGCCTCAAGTAACAGAGATGGTTCTAGGACAGCCTTTCCCAACTAGTGGGCCACCAGGTGTTGCTGGACCACAACTCCCATCAGCCTCAGCCAGCATTGCCAATGGTCAGGAAAGATGGGAATTGTGGCCCAACAACATCTGGTGGCTCACTAGTTGGGAAAGGCTGTTCTAGAAGAACCCCCAAGCTACGAACCTGCTCCTTCAGGGGGAGTGCGACCCCATCCAGGACAGGTTGGACATCCACCATCTGGTCAGATGAACCACCCACTAACAGCATCTCAGTCTTGTCCGGATTGAGCCTCAGTTTATTAGCCCTCATCCAGTCCACTGTCACAGCCAAGCACCGGTTCAGCACATCGATCATGAGCCAGCCTTTGACACTGTTGCTCTTTTTACTTTTGTTGGTTCTCTTGACTTTTTATGTATTGTTTTTGTCATGGTTTCAATCAGATCATTGTCATAGTTCCATTAACATTTAAGCGGCTTTGTTTTGAACTATTTCTCCTCTCAATAGGAACTACTTAAGGAGCAGCAATAGGCCCTCTTCTCTTTATATTCTTCCCATTATCTGTTCATTCAGTCATCATTTATGGAGATGGCTATAAGATGTTCTTTTAATTTTCTCCTCCTTCTCTTGCCCCAATCTCTGCTGTCTGGGTGAAGGACCATTTTCTCAAACTTAACTTTGCCCACCTCCCCCAAAGCTTCTATTTTTATTCTTGCTTTTCAGCCATTTTCCATCATCACTTTCTCTTGTTCATGATAATGTTGCTGTTTGTTCTCAATTTCAGAACTGTGGAATACATTTTGGTTCTTCTCTGTTCTTGTCTCCCAATCTTCAGGCACTTGTCAAGCTTGTTTTCAATAGAGCAATGTATCTAGACTTTTCTTTATTATTTATTTATTTATTTAATTATTTGATTTATATCCTGCCCTTTCTCCCAGTAGGAGCCCAAGGTGGCAAACAAAAGCACTAAAAACACTTTAAAACATCATAAAAACAGACTTCAAAATATATTAAAACAAAACAACCATTAAAAACATATTAAAACAAAACATCTTTAAAAACATTTTTTTAAAAGTTTTAAAAACAGTTTTAAAAGAGAAGGTTGAAAATATATTAAAAAGCTATTCTAACGTGGGGGACTTGGCCTTGAGCTGAATGGAAGCAAGATAGATTAGCTCCGACAGCTATGGGACAATAAAGGCGATAAAAGGCAGCAGAATTGAACGACTGAATGTTTAAAAGTAAGCTACGTATAGAGAATGCTACAAAGCATTCTTTGGAAGCATTCAATACTGCATTTTTGCCTTCCTCACCAGACAAGGATGGAATAACATGGTGAAAGGCAGCGCTAAAACACAGAAAGGTGTGAAACTGACAAGCTAATGGACAGACAGTAACAATGCCAATGAGAAAATTGGCAAACTCAGACAGGCTTTAATGGCAGATTGGGGGGCAGCTCTGCAACCATTAGAGACTAAAATAGAAGCTATGTCTGTTCAGATTTTGGACATTGCTAAAACGGCAAGTGAGGCAATGCAAATGGGCCTTGACAACCATACTGAGCTTCAACTTGTCAAAATGGCGACGGCTGACATCAAGCTCCGTCAGGAAGAACAGGAAAATAGGGAGCATAGAAAGAATTTTTGGGTAAATGGGATCCCTGAAAAAGAGGAAGGGGTGGATGTTCCTAGTTTCTTAGGAAAATGGATTAACTAAATTGACTTCACATTAAAGAAGCAGTATTTAAGGCCTTCCAGAATTTAAAGGAAGTTAAATATGGAGAAACTCCCATAGAAATATTCCAGGCATTTGCCCAGAAACCCTAAAAAGACATTGTGCTTTCTGCCCCTGCACAGCAGCTCTGAGAAAGGCAGAAATCCCTTACAGATGGGGGTTCCCCTTTAAATTGATCATCCAGCACAAAGGAAAGGTTCTATTGGCCTCAGACAACACCCAAGGTGAGCGCCTGCTCACGGAGCTTAAAGTAGCTATACCCGAAATGGTTAATCCAAGGGCAGGAAGCAAGGACAACAGAGGTAATGGGTTTACATGGCAGGTTCAAAGGAAATGAAGGGGGGGGGGATCTGGCCCTTACTGATGCGTTTTATTTCCAGCATAGGCAAGAAAAACTACTGCTCCTATATCATAAAGCCACCTTCATGTGATAATTTATAATTGCCGATACCAACAGTCCCATAGTTGGGAGAAATTTATTGGGGGTTTTCTTTTTAAAATAAATAAATAAATAAAAGTAAACATGCAATCCCCATCATTCTGTGAGAGGCCTAGAGATGCAGGTCGAGTCCCCAACCAGGGCTGTAGTACCTGCTGAGAAGGTAGGTATCATCTTGCTAGGCATAGTAAGCTTAGTTTGGAACCAAGTTTAGCAGTTCTTCAGTTCATTTTTGCTTTTGATGCAGTGTGGAGAGATGCGGCACTCCTTGCTACTCTGAATGGAAGTGCTCACTAGATGCAGGAATTATGATTTCTAGGCAGGAATATTTGGGCGTGCGAGTCCTCTCGCTTAATGTCAGTGGCCTTGGCAATGTAGTGAAACGGGCCCAATTACAAGCACTGCTCAAACGAAAACGACCAAAGATAGTGCTATTACAAGAAACTCATCATCATCACAAGCCCAAAGCCAAATTGCTAAAGAGCTCCTGGATAGGCAACCAGTATTATGCTCCAGGCACTTCCAAGGCACGGGGCTTAGCTATACTACTGGCCAAGATGTGCCACTTCTCAGCATTGAACACTCTGGCAGACCCACGAGGGCTCTATATATTTTTCAGAGGCTTGCTCGGTCCGCTTAAACTAATGTTAGGCTCAATATTTGGCCCCAATGCAGGACAAGAATGGTTTATAAAAGACACGTCTCATTTGCAACATTTTAGTCAAGGAGCAATCATCCTGAGAGGTGATTTGAATGCATGCTTAGATGAAACCATCGATAGGAGCACTTCCATAGCAAAATCTACAAAATGAGGATCAAGACTAAAATAACTTTTTAACAATTATGGCCTGATAGATACATGGAGAGAGCAACACTCTATCACATGTGATTACATGTTCTTCTCTTCCAGGTTTCAGTCTTTTTCACGCATCGATTACCTATTCGCAACAACAGACTTATACCCCATGATCTCACAATTGGCCATCGATACCATCACAGTGTCTGATCATGCGTCATTTCTGCTAGACTTTTGCTTGGCAGATTGTCCCAAGAGATCTCGAAGGTGGTACTTCCCAACAGAGATACTAGCAGATGCGGTATCTCAGACCAATGTTACACAGGCTATTCCGCATAACTTCCGGGACAACGATACACCAGGCATGGGAACACATGTACTATGAGAAGCAATGAAGACAGCGGCATGTGGCCATTGCATTAATGAGAGGGTCAGATTGAGAAAAATAAGAGAAAGCAAAAGGGAAGTGCTAATAAAAGAGATAGGCATTCTTGATGACATTAAAAAAATGTCTAAGAAGGTCTATAGTAAATTAGTAGCGAAACTCTCAGAATTACAACGCCTGGAGACAGGGAAAATCCACACTCAAATGGCTCACACCAGAAGTAAGTACTATTAGTTTGGGGATAGATCCTCTAAACTGCTGGCCCATGGGCTCCAAAGGAAGCACTCAAGAAATATCATTAGGTATATACAATAAATGGGGGGACCTACTCTCAAACTCTAGAGACATCATGCAGGAGTTCCCAAATTTCTATACCTCGTTGTACTCCTCCGATAGACTGGACATTAGTGCTATAGAAAACTACTTAAATGCTGCTAAGATAGGTCGACTGTTAGAGGAGCACAGGGAGTTTTTGCAAGGTCCAGTTTCTGAAGACGAAGTGAGAGGTATTATATCAAAAAAACTCAAAACTGGGAAGTCTCCAGGGCCCGATGGGTTCTTGGGGGACTTCTACAAAGCTTTCAGTAATGAGTTAATACCATGGCTCACTAAATTGTTCAATGACGTATTATCGGGGGGGAGGATACCAGAAACATGGCAGCACTCCAGGCTTGTGGTTATATTGATATTGAAACCAGGCAAAGACCCCACTGTAGTAGGCTTGTATAGGCCAATGGAAATGGAAATGGACTGCCATCAAGTCGATCCTGACTTATGGCGACCCTAAGAATAGGGTTTTCATGGTAAGCGGTATTCAGAGGTGGTTTACCATTGCCTTCCTCTGAGACTGAGAGGCAGTGACTGGCCCAAGGTCACCCAGTGAACTTCATGGCTGTGTGCGGATTAGAACCCTGGTCTCCCAGGTGGCAGTCCAACACTCAGACCACTACACCACACTTGCTCTCATAGGCTGATAGCCCTAATCAATACAGATGCAAAACTACTATCTGCAGTTATGGTAGCCCGTTTAAATGTGTTCATTGGGAAATATATCTCCTCAGACCAGATGGGTTTCATTCCAAAATGTAACATAGCGGACTCTATTCGAAGGGTGTTAAACATAGTCTATGAGACTACCAATAAAAAAATGAAGGCAACCCTGATATCACTAGATGCCTTCAAGGCATTTGATAGAATCAAATGGCACTTCCTAAAATGTCTGTTGCATAAAATGAATTTTGGGGAGAAATTTTTACATCTTATTCACCAGTACTATTCAGAGTCAAAAGCGACAATAGGAATTAATGGGCTTGACTCCTCAAGTATTAAGCTCTGCAGAGGCACCCCTGCTGTTTGCACTTGTTATTGAAGTATTGGCAAACAACATTAGATCTCATTCAGAAAAAAATGGAGTAAGCGTCAGAAGGGTCATAATCAATCTATTTGCTGTCATGCTTTAAATGCTGAGAGACCCACTGAAGGCCCTGTCACCCCTTAAGACATCCTAGCAGATTTCCACAAAGTAGCGGGCCTGGACTAAGTCACTAGTTCTTCCTCTAAATATGCCTAAATGGGAGAGAGATCAAATTTGAGATCATCGATTGGGACTCCGTGCTACGGGGGCTTTCACTATCTAGGCTTTCCTCCTAGCCAGAGGTCACCTGGGCGACAAAGAAGGATCCAGGAGCACCCCCAGACTATGGACCTGCTCTTTCAGATGGAGTATAACCCCATTCAAAGCAGGCAACTGACCAATTATCTGAAATCGGGAAACACCAACCCACAGCGCCTCTGTCTTACTAGGATTCAGACTCAGTTTACTGGCCCTCATCCAGCCCACCAGCCTCATCCAGCAGTCCAGGGCTTGCATGGCCTCTCCTGATTCAGATGTTACAGAGAAATACAGCTGGGTATCGTCAGCATACTGCTGACACCTTATCCCAAACCTCCTGATGACCACTCCCAAGGGCTTCATATAGATGTTAAACACCATAAGGGACAAGATAGTACCCTGCCATCAACTGCCAAGGGGCTGAAATACAATCGTCCAATGCTGTTCTCTGAAAACAACCCTGAGGATAAGATCGGAACCACTGTAAAACAGTGCCTCCAGTACCTATCTCACCAAGTCGGCCCAGAAGGATACCATGGTCAATGGTATCAAAAGTTGCTGAGAGATCAAGTAAGAGTAACAGGGTCTTTCTCCTGATAGAGGTCATCCATCAAAGTGACCAAGGGCAATTCAATCCCATAACCAGGCCTGAACTCAAGACTAGGTCAAGACAATCTGTTTCATCCTAGAGTACTTACAATTGCTGCGCCATAACCCTCTCAATCACCTTCCCTAAGAAAGGAATAGTTGTCGCAAACCAATGGGTCCAGGGTGGGCTTTTTCAGGAGCAGTCAAATCACTGCTGTCATGACCGCCCGACCCTCAGGGTCCCGGGAACATGCATCAGGCTCAGACCCCCACCCTTAGGGAAATGAGACTGGAACCGAAAAGCTATTACTTCACCCTTGCCAAGGCTGTGTACGCTCACAACAACCCTGCAAGGTAGAAGGTAGGCTGCCACCACCCCTGTATACTGGTCCACTCAGAGCCAGGGGATCTCTGAGCCCAGAAGGTATATAAAACCAAGGTCCTAAAAGGCAAGAGTCACAGTTACACTCCTTGCCAGGCACCTCTGGTTTAACACTTAAAATCCAAGCTTTTAACTTCTTAACCCTCTTTGGTAGTGAGTGACTGAGATTGGGTCAAAACACTGAATTTAGAACCACCCCTTCTCTCAAATGAACACACCAGGTTAAATAGAAGTAGCTTTATTAAAATATATAAGTGCACATATCATATAGCAGCAAGTAATCCTTTAAGACCATTCACCCAACAGGGGTTTAGGTTCTTACAAGAGAATTCATACACACAACAAGAAAATAATAAACTAGCTCACCTAACTACTTACATACGAGGTAGTTGGTTGCGTGGCACCTCTCCTAAGAGAGATGGATGTTCAACATAAAGCAATGGAACCAGACATAGGTTGCCTTCCCATAAGCGACCCCAGGAACCATAAGGCAGAAAAGGTTTGGAACTCTGGTGCCAGTCAGCATAGGCAGAGAACAGAGAACAAAGGCTATGGGTCCCTAGCCCTATACTTAAGGGAAAAGGATCCTAACGGTCCAAGATTAATTGACCAATCAGGAATTGACTGATGTAACTTTCTTCTCGATGTTTCTCACATTTTCGCGCCTTCAGGCCCCCCTCCCAACGGTGTTTTCCAACTGCATAGGCCAAGGATGACCTTGGGTGCCAGGCACTTGCTAATCAGCAAAGATAAACAGGTGCAGCTTGTTAAGGCTTCTTCTAACCGTCTTCAGCTGGAAAAATGAAACTTAACTTTACAAATTGGCAAGGCTTGTCTTTTCTGACTGTAACCATCTCCCAGAGTCCCTTACTGGAGCCAAAGTGTTGTCAGCAGATTTTTAATAACTCATGACCATTACAGGTTCATGACACGCCCCTTTTTGGGAAGATGATGTCAGAACTCTGGATAGTTCTGCGTCATCGCCACAGCAACCAGAGATAAGGGAACAATAATAATAAAAAAATAATAATAAAAAAAAAAATTCCACCAACATTACACTATATACAACATATATTTAAAAAAAAAAAAAAAAAAAGAGAGAAAAGAAAAAAAAAAAAAAAGAACAAGTTAATACATTTTTAAGCAAGTGAGCTACTTCTTGACTTATGCCTTCTTAATATATACTAAATTACAAAATAACAACAAAAGGGAAAAAAAATTAAGGGACCCCTAAAACACCCAAGAAAAGAAGACTTTATTAAAAAATAAAGAGATAGAATAAAAAATGGGGTGATCCAAAAACTGGTCCAGGTTCAAAAAAGGTCATAAGCCATAAATCTTATAAAAGTCCATAAAACATATTAAAAGCGTAAAAGAGTAAAACAAGGTCTAAAAACAATCCAGAGGTCATCAGAGCCGGAAAATCAGTCCGTGGAATAGGCATGAATCAAATGTCAGTCAACTGGAACAGGTAACCGAGATAGGGCATCTTCAGCAACCTCCACAGCAGGAGTGCAAGTCAAAACCAGGTGTTTCCTAGAAAAATATTGCTTCATCATATTCACATGGTATACTTTAGGTTTCTTATGGGATTTAGGGTCAATTAGCAGATAGTTGGTGTCGCTCAACTGGGCCTTGACAATCAAAGGGCCTTCCCAGGCCACCGACAACTTATTGTCTACTTGGGCCTTTAGTACCAAAACTTCTGACCCCTCAACAAAGTGTCTTTCTTTAGCGTGAGCATCATAATGGGCTTTCTGCTGTTGTTGAGCCTCCCCCAAATTCTCATGAGCGACAGCCAAAACATCTCTTAAAATATTCTGTAACTTCTGGAGGTAAGTTACTACCGACACAGGCATAGCTTCCAACCTTCCTTCCCACTCATTCTTGAGTAATGACAAAGGCCCCACCAGATCCCTTCCAAAAACTAGCTGGTTGGGGCTATAGCCCAAGCTGGCAGAGGGAGTAGCCCTATAGGCGAACATCAGGAAAGGTAAAGCTACATCCCACTCTCTAGGATGTTCTAACACATACGCCCTTAACATTTTATTAATAGTGGCGTTCATTTTCTCACATAGCCCATTCGAGGAATGGTGACCAGCAGTCGTAATGTGATGTTCCATGCCAGCAAGTTCCCAAAGTTTTTTAGTTAACTTGGCCACAAAACTCGGCCCTCGGTCTGACAAAATAGTCTTGGGAAACCCCCAACGCGAAAATAACTCTAACAAGGTTTTAGCAATGACTGGGGCAGTGATGGAACTCAAAGGAATAGCTTCAGCAAATCTCGTGGCAAAGTCAATTACAGTCAAAATAAATCTTCTCCCAGTCTTAGTCGGATTAAAAGGGCCGATCACGTCCACAGCCACTTGAGCAAAAGGTTCTGCCACAATCTGGGATACTTGTAAGGGTGCCTTGGGGTAATCACGCGCATACCCAAGTTGTTGACAAATATCACAGGATTTTACATATTCTTTAACAGTCTTAGCCACTAAGGGCCAATAAAAATGCTGGGTAACAGAAAACAAAGTCCGTTTCACACCCAGGTGCCCCGCAGTCACAACATCATGGGCCAGCCGCAATACATCCAGGCGAAAAGGTTTTGGCACAACTAATTGTCTGACTGGTTGCCAGTCCGTAGAATTCCCCCCAGGTACATGTTCTCGATAAAGCAAGCCTTTGTCCCAATAAAATCTCACTTTCACAGTCTCTGATAAGGCAGGAGGGCTTCTCTCGGCTTCTTCTCTGCAGTTTTGCAAACTCTCATCCTTCAGTAAAGCTGCCTTAAAGGCTTGGGAGCTGGCTGCCGGTAATTTACATTCCTCCGTCTCCCCCACACTGGGTTGAAAGGAGTTTTTTCCCTGTTGTTCGGGCAGGGTCCCAGCCCTCCCAACGGCAGCCCTCTCTTCTTCGCCACCCAGAGGCCATTTCTCCCCACAGTCTTCCATAGGTTGTGACAAAGTTTGAGACCTGGTAAGAGCGTTTATTTCCGCTTCACGTACAGTCTCTTGATGGCTTAGGAACAACAGATCAACTCCTATTAAAACATCCCATAAATGGTCATCCGAATGAACTATAACTCTATGGCGTCCAGTCCAGCCTCGGTATGAAAGCACCACATCAGCTACAGGCACTTGCACTGTCTGCTGGCCATACGCTGTGACCGCCACTTGTAACTCTGGAACATATTGCTCCGGCTTAACCAGCCGTTCCGCAATACTGGTAATTTCTGAGCCTGAATCGATTCTTCCCTTGACCTTAATACAGTTTACATATATGGATTCAGAAAACTGCGTTTGAACCCATTCTTTACATTCCGATGAAAGGGGTCCTGGAGAGTCTTTCTCTGGAAACAAACTATTCTTTACTCCTCCCTCTCGATCCCCTGACACAGTCTGTACAACACTCACCGGCAGGGCTTTAACAACTGGTCCACGAGGAGCCTCAGGACGGTCTTGTGAATTTGGGGCAGAAAATACAAAATCCGATTCTGCTCCTTCATTCTCCTCGGCTGACGACCATGAAGAAAGTTCAGGAGGTTCCGCTCCAGGGGACGTTAAGTCTCTCACGCGTGCAACTGGAGCAACCTTTGGGTTCTTCCTTCCAGCAGGATTGGGCTTAGACAAGGTTTTAGAACAGGAATTAGCCTTATGACCAATTTGCCCACATTTAAAACAAAATATTTCTCCACGGGGCTTCTCTTGCAATGCAGCCTCGGGCCGGGCGGAAGACACTTTGAAGTAGCCAGCAGGCCCCCCTTTCTCTTCCTTCGCCGGTTGCCCTGGTTTCTGCATACCTGCGGTCTCTCGCCTCGGCGGTTTCACAGGAACGTACTCCGGTCTCCGAAACAAAGTATACTTTTCTCCAGCTCTGTTTTTAAACATACGATCTGCTAGCATGCCTGCTTCAGTCAGAGAACGGGGCTGCTGGTCTCTGACCAGAGCCATCAAATCTCGAGGGAGGCGTCTGTAAAACAGTTCTTTTGCAAATAGATCTAAAACCTCCTCTCGGGTTACAGCCTCGGCTGTGTCAGCCCAACGTTCCACATTTCTGCCCATCCGTGCAGCAAAGGCTGAGAAGCTTTCCCGAGACTTCTTCTGGTCTGCTTCTAAATGCCGAAAACAATCTTCTGATGTTAGCGCAAAGTGAGACTTGGCTAAAGCATAAAAGTAGTCAAAATCATCTGCATACTCCAGTGGCAAAGAGTTCAACAGTTCTCTCAACTCGCCTTCAGCATTAATGCGTAAAGCACTCATCCAGTACTTTTTAGGCACACCTTGATCTCTACAAGAGTGAGCAAAAACTTGGAAGAAGGTAAAGATGTCATCTGTCTCACGAAAGGTCGGAAAGGATTTTTTATGGAGGTCTGGTCTTCCTCCTCGCGGTTGTTGCATCTCACGAGCAAAGCTTTCCCTACTCCGGCGATCTTCCTCCATAGCCTTGAACTGCAGGGACAACAGCTTCATTTGCTTAGCCAGGTAGCGCTGCATGCTCCTAGGCAACTCTTCCTCATCCAAATCTGATTCCTCCTCATCTTCGCTATCCTCAGTTTGCTTAGACACGAACTCCTGGTCATCCACAGAAGGCTGAGGCATAAACGACAGAGCAGCAGCGCCTTCTTCCAGCTGAGCAAGCTGACTAGGCAACGCAGTGTCTGCCAGGAGCACATCCTCGGCTCCATTCTTTTGAGATCTGGTTTTTATCTTTTGCGACATTCTGCACTAACCTTACTACCCAAAGTAACAAACAATTGTGTCAGAAGTCTCTTTAAAATTTACAACTTGCTGCAATGCACTTATCTCACACAGCGTGTTCACTTAAGAGCAGGAATGGCTTCGATCCTCACCACTGCCAGCCATGTCATGACCGCCCGACCCTCAGGGTCCCGGGAACATGCATCAGGCTCAGACCCCCACCCTTAGGGAAATGAGACTGGAACCGAAAAGCTATTACTTCACCCTTGCCAAGGCTGTGTACGCTCACAACAACCCTGCAAGGTAGAAGGTAGGCTGCCACCACCCCTGTATACTGGTCCACTCAGAGCCAGGGGATCTCTGAGCCCAGAAGGTATATAAAACCAAGGTCCTAAAAGGCAAGAGTCACAGTTACACTCCTTGCCAGGCACCTCTGGTTTAACACTTAAAATCCAAGCTTTTAACTTCTTAACCCTCTTTGGTAGTGAGTGACTGAGATTGGGTCAAAACACTGAATTTAGAACCACCCCTTCTCTCAAATGAACACACCAGGTTAAATAGAAGTAGCTTTATTAAAATATATAAGTGCACATATCATATAGCAGCAAGTAATCCTTTAAGACCATTCACCCAACAGGGGTTTAGGTTCTTACAAGAGAATTCATACACACAACAAGAAAATAATAAACTAGCTCACCTAACTACTTACATACGAGGTAGTTGGTTGCGTGGCACCTCTCCTAAGAGAGATGGATGTTCAACATAAAGCAATGGAACCAGACATAGGTTGCCTTCCCATAAGCGACCCCAGGAACCATAAGGCAGAAAAGGTTTGGAACTCTGGTGCCAGTCAGCATAGGCAGAGAACAGAGAACAAAGGCTATGGGTCCCTAGCCCTATACTTAAGGGAAAAGGATCCTAACGGTCCAAGATTAATTGACCAATCAGGAATTGACTGATGTAACTTTCTTCTCGATGTTTCTCACATTTTCGCGCCTTCAGGCCCCCCTCCCAACGGTGTTTTCCAACTGCATAGGCCAAGGATGACCTTGGGTGCCAGGCACTTGCTAATCAGCAAAGATAAACAGGTGCAGCTTGTTAAGGCTTCTTCTAACCGTCTTCAGCTGGAAAAATGAAACTTAACTTTACAAATTGGCAAGGCTTGTCTTTTCTGACTGTAACCATCTCCCAGAGTCCCTTACTGGAGCCAAAGTGTTGTCAGCAGATTTTTAATAACTCATGACCATTACAGGTTCATGACAACTGCCTCTTTCACGGTGACTGGAACCACTCACTTCTGCAACAATGTGTTGACCACATCCTGGATCCACTCAGTCAAACCCCGTTGGTAAGCTTTAATAAGCCAAGAAGGGAAAGGGTCGAGAGGATATGTTGCTGGCCACATCATCGCAAGCACCTTGTCCACATCATCAGGCTGCATCAAGTGAAACAGTTCCCAACATGTTGCAGCAGATGTTGCACTGGACACCTCATTGGGGACTACAGTAGATGTGGATATGGCATCAATATTGCTATGGAGGCAAGCAACTTTACCCTCAAAGTGCCTTGCAAACAATTCACAGTGGGCTTCCAAAGGGTGTAAAACTCTATTTCCTGGAGTTGATGTCAACCGACCCCTGACAATACAGAAAAGCTCCACTGGATGGCTACTTGAGGATGCAATGGTTGCAGAGAAGTGGGACTTCTTCGCCGCCCTCACCACCGCACAGTAATGATGCTTTACTTGTGCCCGATCAGCCTCACAGCACATCTTTCACCACTTGCGCTCTAGCCATCATCCAGCCTATTTCATTGCCCTTAGCTCATTGGTGTACCAGGGTGCAAACCAGGCTCCACAATGTGGAAGAGGGTGCTCGGGGGCAACCGTGTTAAGAGCCCGACATGCCTCGATGTTCCACAGCAGGACAAGGGCTTCGACAGGGTCACCTGCTCTATCTACTGGAAACTCCCCCAGGGCATTCAGGAATCCAGTGGATTCAATTAGTCTCCGGGGGCAGACTATCTTAATCAGGGGAGGATTGGAGCCATAAGTATAAACAGGAAGTTGTCTGACCATGACAATGGGGTGACATCCACCCCCCCCATCTCCAGACCACCCCTTCCTCCATCTGGAGCAAAAACCAAGTCAAGGGTATGCCTTGCCCTATGCATCAGGCCGGTGACAACTTGAGACAGTCCCATGGTCGTCATGGAGGCCATGAAATCCTGAGCCAGAACACTTGAGGCAGCCTTAGCACGGACACTGAAATTACCCAGGGCTATCATTCTGGGCTCCTCCAATACCACAGCCGAGACGGCCTCCACCAGCTTGGTCAGAGAAGCTGCCGGGTAGCAGGTGGATGGTACACCAGCAGCAACCCTAGTTTACTGTCTCCTTGGCTCAACACCAAGTGCAGGCCCTCAGAGCCAGCTCCAAGACAGAGTGGTTTCCTGGTGACAGAGATGGAAGATCTGTAGACCACAGCAACTCCTCCCCCCTGTCCCTGCAGCCTGTGCTGGTGTTGCACCGAGTATGCAGGTGGGCAAAGGTGGGTCAGATCAATTCCTCCCAGCTCACATACCCAGGTCTTGGTAATGCACACCAAATTGGCACCTTCATCCACGATAAAATCAGGGATGAGTGTGGTCATATTGTGTACCGATCTGGTGTTAAACAACAGCACACATAGGCCAGTGGGCACAGCAGATGAACCACGAGGAACCTGTCCATGAGAGGAGTGGGAGCGAGGAACAAGGCGCAGATAGCTTGCCTCGTCTTCTATTGTAGTTCACCACCTCTCCATGGCTATACCTCCCTCTACCCATGATTACTGAAACTGGGGTGGCATCACCCATGTTCCTCCTTACTAAGACTTCTCCTAAATACCTGACAGGAACCCAACAAGAGCCCATCAACAAAATCTACTTGAACCAATTATCCCAGTAGGCCTCTGAGAAAATGGGAACAGTCAGACCCACTCAATTTTTTTCACACAGGGAACATCTACTCCCCCCCCGTCTCACACCCAGGGAGGGTCAGCTTTCTGTCAGTTACAAACTCTCACTCTGAAGGCATCTGGCGACTTTCTCCTATCATTCAGTTCACTGCATAGGCTCTCACCCTACACAGAAACTACACATGCGCCATACACCCTCCCCACTACAAATTCTTCTAGATTGGTTTTTTAAAAAATAGAATGGGGTAGTGCCCTCACCCTCAGGACTCCCTAAGAGGGTCCCCAAGGGGTGACCCCCTTTGGTGTTGCCCTTTTGGTGGTGACCCCGCTGGCAGCAGACCTGCCGCCCAAGGGCAGCCGGGCTTTTATGCCCCCTGACCCAGGCAGGAGCTGATGCAAGAGATTGCAAGATTGACTGTAGCCTCTCTCTAATGTCAGGGTCAGGCAAGGGAGTCCCAGTCCTTGCAGAACTTACCAGGGACTTCAGCTGTCTCAGGAGACAGCAACCCATAGGAGCGAGCAAGCAAGCACCCAAATACTCCCTTCCAGGGCAGGTCTTCTCCAGTCCCCCAGTGCTGAAGCTGTTCTGTCTTCTAGATAGCAGCAAAAGTCTTATAATTTCTGCAGTGATTATTCTAACATACTTCCTCCTGCTTTTATCACTTCTACTCTTAATCATTCTGATCACATTATTCCACTCCTGCTGTATCAGACCAAAGACTCATCTAGTCCAGATTCATGTTCTCACAGCGCCCAACCAGATGCCTGTGGGAAGCCTACAAGCAGGACCTGACTGTAACAGCAATCTTTCTTTGGTCTATCCTGAATTTTCAGCATTCAGTTTCATTGGATGTTCCCAAGTTCTAGTATTATGAGAGAGGGAAAGAACCTGCTCTCTATCCACACCATGCATAATCTTATACATCACTATCATGTTCTGCCTTACTCATCTTTTTTGTAAACTAACTTTCCCCTGACCCCCGATGTTATAACCTTTCCTCAGAGGTTGTCCTTTTCTGAACCTTTTACAGCTCTACAATATTCTTTTTGAGGTGCCGAGACCAGAACTATACACAGTACGCCAAGTATTGTCTCATCATAGACTTGTATAAGGGCATTATGATATTGGCAGTTTTATTTTCAATCCCATTGTAATGATTCCTGGCATGGAATTCACTTTTTTCACATACACTGGATTGATATCTTCATCAAGCTATTAACTACAACCCCAAGGTCTCATTTCTGGTCAATCACTGCCAGTTCAGACCCTATTAGCATATATGTGAAATTTAAGCTTTTTTTTGCCTCAACAAACAGCACTTGCTTACAGTGAATTGCATTAGCCATTTTACTTCCCATTCATCCAGTTTGAAGAAATCCTTTCTGAACTCCTCTGAATCCCTTCTTGTTAGAACCTCCCTGAACAATTTGGTTTCATAAGTGAACTTGGCTACCTCTTCTTCTTTACTTTAATCTTATCTTACTTACTGTCAAGTGTCTCCATACTTTTGCTTCTCTATATCTATCTTCTCTTTTTCCCCTCTAAATGCTCCTCCTTGGGATCTTCACTCTACGGCAGAGATGACAAACCTATAGCCCTCCAGATATTGACTCCAACTCCCATCAGCTCCAGCGAGCATGGCCAATGGTCAGGGATTATCACTTGATTGCAATTTCATTTTTTCATTTCATTTTCATTTTATTAAATTTATATACCACCCATAGCCGAAGCTCCCTGGGCGGTTCACAACAATCAGCATAAAATACAATGAAACACATATTTAAAACAGTTTTGTTAAAAGCTTAAAATTTAAATTTAAAACATAAACATTTATATACATACTAAAATGCCTGGGAAAAGAGGAAAGTTTTAACCTGGTGCCGAAAAGATAGTAATGTCGGCGCCAGGCGTACCTCGTCAGGAAGACTATTCCATAATTTGGGGGCCACCACTGAGAAGGCACCCGGAGGAGGGTCTTTGATGCTGAGCATAGCGTACGGGTAGGTTCATATCGGGAGAGGCGTTCCATCAGGTATCGTGGTCCCGCGCCGTATAAGGCTTTATAGGTTAAGACCAGCACCTTGAACCGGGCCCGGAAACATATAGGCAGCCAATGCAAGCAGGCCAGAATCGGTGTTATATGTTCGGACTGCCTGGTCCCCGTTATCAATCTGGCCGCTGCATTTTGCACGAGCTGCAGTTTCCGAACCGTCTTCAAAGGCAGCCCCAAGTAGAGTGCATTGCAGTAATCTAATTTAGAGGTTACCAGAGCATGGACAACTGAAGCGAGGTCATCCCTATCCAGATAGAGGCGAAGTTGGGCCACCAAACAAAGTTGGTAAAAGGCACTCCGTGCCACCGAGGCTACTTGATCCTCAAGTGACAGTGAAGGTTCTAAAAGAACTCCCAAACTACGAACCTGCTCCTTCAGGGGGAGTGTAACCCCGTCCAGAACAGGTTGAACATCCACCATCCGGTCGGGAGAACCTCCCACTAACAGCATCTCGGTCTTGTCTGGATTAAGCCTCAGTTTATTAGCTCTTATCCAGTGCATTGTCGCCGCCAGGCAACGGTTCAGTACATTGACAGCCTCACCTGAGAAAGATGAAAAGGAGAAGTAGAGCTGCGTGTCATCAGCATACTGATGGCAACGCACTCCAAAACTCCTGATGACCGCACCCAGGGGCTTCATATAGATGTTAAAAAGCATGGGGGACAGAACTGACCCCTGTGGAACCCCATATTGGAGTACCCAGGGTGTCGAGCAGTGCTCCCCAAGCACTACTTTCTGGAGACGACCCACCAAGTAGGAGCGGAACCACTGCCAAGCAGTGCCACCAACTCCCAAATCAGCGAGTCTCCCCAGAAGGATACCATGGTCGATGGTATCAAAAGCCACTGAGAGATCAAGGAGAATCAACAGAGTCACACTCCCCGTCTTTCTCCCGACAAAGGTCATCATACAGGGCGACCAAGGCTGTCTCCGTGCCAAAACCGGGCCTAAAACCCGACTGAAATGGATCCAGATAATCGGTTTCATCCAAGAGTGTCTGGAGCTGGCTGGCAACCACTCGTTCGAGGACCTTGCCCAGGAATGGGACATTTGCTACCGGCCTGTAATTGTTAAAATTTTCTGGATCCAAGGACGGTTTCTTCAGAAGTGGTCTTACCACCGCCTCTTTCAGGCAGCTAGGGACCACTCCCTCTCACAATGAGGCATTTATCACTTCCCTGGCCCAGCTGGCTGTTCCATGCCTGCTAGCTTTTATTAGCCAAGAGGGGCAAGGGTCCAACTTAGAAGTGGTTGCACGCACCAATCCAAGCACCTTGTCAACGTCCTCAAGCTGTACCAACTGAAGCTCATCCAAAGAATCATGACAAGGCTGTGCTCTGGATACCTCATTCGATTCAACTGCTGTAACATTGGAGTCTAAGTCCCGACGGATGCAAAAGATTTTATCCTGGAAGTGCCTAGCGAATTCATTACAGCGGGCCTCAGATGATTCCACCGAGTCCCTAGGGCCAGAAGACAATAGCCCACGGACAACTTTAAAGAGCTCCGCTGGACGGCAAATAGATGCTTTAATAGTGGCAGCAAAATATTGCTTTTTTGCTGCCCTTATTGCCTCTGAGTATAACTTAGTATAGGCACTTACCAGTGCATGATTGCATCCATCAGGAGTTTGCCTCCATCTGCACTCCAGCCGTCTCCTATACTGTTTCATCGCTCTCAGCTCCAGAGTGTACTATGGAGCTGCATGAGCTCTACACAGGAGAGGGCGCGCAGGAGCAATCGTGTCAACTGCCCGGGCCATTTCTGCATTCCACAGTTCAACCAGGGTTTCGACAGGAGCGCCAGCCCTATCAGCCGGAAAACTCCCCAGAGCCCTTTGAAAATCATCAGAAGTCATAAGTCTCTGGGGGCGGACCATCTTAATAGATCCAGGGGAAGAGCCGCTGTAAGTCTAAACCTCAACAAGCGATGATCTGTCCATGACAGAGGGACTGATGTAAAACTTCCTACCATCAGATCATCATCTCCATGTCCAGTTGCGAAAACCAGATCTAGAGTATGGCCTGCTACGTGTGTTTGGCCAGTAACATATTGGGACAGCCCCATGGTTGTCATGGAAACCATGAAGTCCTGAGCCGCTCCAGATAAGGCAGCCTCGGCATGGATGTTGACATTCCCCAGCATCATCAGTCTGGGGGATCTCAGCAGTACATCCGAGACTACCTCTGTCAACTCAGTTAGGGAGTCCATTGGGCAGTGGGGTGGGCGGTACACCAACAGAATCCCCAATCTGTCCCACTGACCCAACACAAGATGCAAACATTCCAGACCAGTAGTCACATGGACAAGGTGCTTGGAGAGGGGGATGGAATTCCTATACACCACAGCAACCCTCCCTCCCCGACCTTCAGATCTACCCTGATGCTGAACCGAGCATCCCGGTGGGCACAGCTGGGAGAGGCCAACTCCTCCCTGCTCACCCACCCAGGTCTCAGTTATACATGCCAGATCAGCAGCCTCATCCACAATTAAATCATGGATGAGGGAGATTTTATTATGTACCGATCTGGCATTTAAAAGCAGCATCCGGAGATCTGAGGGCTGGCTGATAGGGCAACCAGCGAACCTGTGGTTGTGGGGAAGACTGGAACGAGGCACAGCCGTTAGTTGTCTGGGCCGAGTTCCCCTCACCTGGCAAGTCTTCCGCACAACGCCATATCTCCCTCTACCCGTCACTACACCAATTGGGGCCCCCTCAAGTCTTCCCACTCGGCTCTGAATCCTCTCTCCCAGGCACATAATACAAACCCAGATTTACATACAAAGCACATATACACACTACTCAACACCGCACAGCATACACTCCCACATTCACAAACACTTACTCACAACACACACCACACACTCCCACATTCACACATTCACACACAGAGGAAGAGTTGCAAATAGGTGCTAAGCAAATAAGTGTTAAGTGCAAATAAGTGCTAAGCAGCAACAATAGGACCCTCCCTGGGCAGAGATGGTAATAGCAGAGGAGCGGTAACAACAGCGGCAACAATTGTCTCCCAAGCACCTGATCTTGCATCCATTATTCTTTCACTAAATACAGACAACATTCACAGTATTATAGAAATCAAATCCCATCTGCTAACCAAAGTGGTAGGATTCTGGTGATTGACTTCTATGTACTTAAGTGCAAAGGACTACACAGTAAGTAAGTAAGTAGGAAAAGTCTATAAAACTAGTAGATGGAGCACCAAGAAATCAACAGGTATTTTTGTAGGCTCAGCAATTGCATACTGATAGAATCAGGATTATGTTGTTTATTATTTATTTATTTATTTATATCCTGCCCTTTCTCCCAGTAGGAGCCCAGGGCGCTTTGTTTTTATAGCTTATATCCTTCCCCACACCCATTATGAATCAATAAAACAATATTCTATTAAGCATACACAATAAAAGCAGTCAATAAATCTGAAAGCAAATCAATACTAGTATGGGAAGGTTTTGCTCCAGTTTTTTAGATAACAACCAATGCAGGACTATGGTAGGCCTCTGGGGCTGGTGTTGCTGGTGGGTGGGTGGGTGAAAGAGAGAGCTCCACAGAATCAGGGCCATCACATAAATTCTTATGGGAATAACACATAGCTCAGTTTTAGTGAATTCCATTAATATGGCACAGCAGTACTAGCCCCAAAGAGAAAACTAGAAAGGCAAGGGAGACCATAGGAGATGATGTTTTGTTTTAATACACTGCCAAAGCTTCCTGTGGCTGCGTGGGAGTGCTATTGCTATTGTTTTGTTGCTGTTTATTGTTATGTTTTATAGTGATTTTGATTTTTTTTGTTTCAACATTATGTAAGTAGCTTGGGGACCCTTCAGGTGTCAAGCGACTAATAAATCTAATAAATAATAATAGTAATAAATGGTATATAGGAAGCTGTCTTATACAAAGACAACCACTAGTGCACCTAGCTCAGTACTGTCTACACACTAACGAGCAGCAGCTCTCTAGGGTTTCAAACAAGAGTTTCCCCCAGTCCTGCATGAAAATTCCAGGAACCTTTTGCATGTAATGCATGTGCTATACCACTGAGCTACAAATTATTATTATTTTAATTATTATTTTATTACACTTTTAAACCGCCCTATAGCAACAAGCTCTCAGGGCGGTGTACAATATGATAAAACCACATTTAAAACCAGCGAATGTGGATAAAACACATTAAAACAGATTAAGACAAAAATAGAACATACAACTAATTAACTATAACATTAAAATTAAACACAAAACCAAAACTAAAACTAAAACTAAAACTAAAATGTTTGTGTTCTCATAAATGTTTAGCAAGGAAGTAAAGAATTAGCAACATGGACAGTAAAAGCAGAACAGGAAAAAGACATAAGGAGGAGAAGGGTTGTAGCTCAGTTGTAGAGCATCTGCTTTGCATGCAGACACAGTAAGGTTCAATCCCCTGCATATCTAGGTAGGGCTGGGAATGTTCCATCTGAAACACTGCAGAATTGCTGCTGGTCAGTGGAGGCAGTACTAAGCTATATGGAACAAGGCTCTGACTCAGTATAAGTCAGCTTCTTAAGTTCCCATGTAAGGCAAGAAGAACACATTCCCAAGGATATGCTTTTCAAGAACTACCTGTATGTCGATTGTCTGTTCCTGGGAAGGGTAAATCATTGGGAAGTGCCTCATTGAGGCAACAGCTAATTCACAGCCATATTGTGTTTGAATTACTCCAGTTTAATAGGAACACCTAAGAACTACTACATGGTATGTTTCTCCTTAACTATCCTCCTGCCTGTGTCAGGTGCCTGGCATATGCCCAATAAACAGCATCTTTTTAAAAATACCAATAAATCAACCAAATTTTGAGATCACATAACATGAATCCATACAAGGCTACATTAAGTAAACCAGCGGTGAGTGAGAAAACATGCCTAATATGATTAAACTGGCATGACTTTTTGTCCATGAGAAAACCACCAAGATGTAATACCCACAGTGAGGTTGAAGGTAAATAAAGTGAATTGCACCTGAAAGCAAACACTGTCATCTGATATCTAGTGTCATATGCTCTCCTTAGCTACCACTGACAGCTGCATCCAGAAACTGCTATAACTTCTGAGTTAAAGGACATCCCTACAAGGAACATACTACAGCTGCAAGTGAAGGGGCGAAATAAGACAAAGACACATCAGCGTGGGTTGAACAAGGGCCACTTTATTAAATTATACAAAAAACCCCTTTTAAAGTGACCTGCAGAGGGAAACCTAGGTGCGGAACTAACTATAAGCGAGTATCTTGCCATACAGCTCACGGGTGACCAGCCCCTACTGGGGACCAGGGCAAGCCCCCTCTGTTTACCCCTTACCCCGGCCACACCCAGTAAGTGAGTAGGGGGCCCTTCTCAGGTCACCACCCCCCGGGGCCGCAAAACCCTCGGGTGGATGTTAAGTTGGCCCCAAAAGCAGCCCATTTCCTGCCCTCAAGCCGCAAAGCTCTGACAGACAGGCATCTGGAACCGCCAATCACCTCCAAAGGTGCCTAAGGGGGCCACCGAGCTGTCCTTACCTATTTCCCTTTCCGCACCTTCCCACACCAGCACCCTAATTACAACTGCCCTCATAGGGCATTTAAACTTCGACCACAGCAAATTAGCCAAATTCACCTATTAATCACAACGCCCCCTAACCCAATTCCATCCCACTCTCACAGTGTGGAGTAGGCGAAAAACCTGCCCACCAAACAAGGGTGGGCAAGATAAAAATTCCTACTCGGCCCCAAAGCGACGATTGGACACACCATAAAAGAGCGGTGGTGGGTGTCGCTTGCTGAAAGAGGAGGTAGGAGGGGCGGCCTGGCCTTAAACAGGCCCATGGCCCCACCCCTCCCAGGCGCATGTCGCACACACATAACGCTGTGACGCGCAACATTGCCCTTAACAAATAATGGCAGTGGTGGTGGCATCACAACAAGGCCCTGCTTATCCACGCTGCGCAGGTAAGCGGGGCTTCATTTAGTCAAACTCTGAAGTCATAAAGCTCAATGGATGCAAGATCAGGTGCTTGGGAGACAATTGTAATCAAGTGATCAGACACAGCTTAAGAAAGGCACTGCATGGATCCAGGTGCCACTTGGGATCCTGGGAATGCATAACACTCTCCTGCAGTAAAGTATGATTTTGAAATATCAAATCATATTCTTATTTGGATACAGGACAGCGTAAAAAAGATCTGTAGAGATAACAAATCAAGTTAAAGCATAATTGTTCTCTGAATGCAGGTAAGGCATACAAATCACATAGACCAATAGTTGCTGAATCAGGAAATGGATTGGAAGCTGAATTAAAATGTCTCCTTGGCTATTTATTGCTGCTCTCCATTTCATGTCAGCTTCCTAGAATCCATCCAACACAAGCCTGAAAGGATAATGAGTTTTTGAACACAAACTCTAATGGGGCACGTTGGATCAAAGCTTTCAGCAATTGCCTGGATTCTGCTTCCCAACAGTACTAAACAACTTAAATATAATTAGCTGGAAGCCCTATGGGCTACATTTCCCCATTGGAATACCTCTTACGCTAATCCATTTATCAGGCTGACAGATGACTGAATCATTGGTAATAGGGGCCCTATTCCATTAATACTGCTGTAGTCAAAATGCCAGCTTGCCATTAATGCTTTAAAAAAACCGGTGTCATTTAAAGCAGGTAAACAAAAAGAAACCGGGGAGGGTATACAAATATACCTTTCCACATTGACTGCATAGCTTGCCAGGTACAGAACCGTTCTAGAAATTCAAATCAGAAAATAATTGCTTGTTTAATGTATACTAATTATCTGAAGAGAATAATTAACCAAACAAATCATTTTATGTGCATAGTGACGTAGATAAATCCTTTTAAAAATTATGTGTGTTTAAACCCATGGCCAACAACAAGACAATGCCTAGATTCAGCCCTTTTTATTCACAGAAAAAAATGTCTTCTTTATTTATTTATTCGATTTATATCCCAACCTTCCTCCCAAAAGGAGCCCAGGGTGGCAAATTGGCAATAAAACACAAAAACAACTACAAAACATCTTAAAAACAAAACATTTTTAAAAACAGACACATTTAGTGTCTGAAACCATTACATTTGGATGAGTAAGCCATCTTGCACTTGGCACCGTGTAACAATAACATGATGATTCATTTTTTAGTACAGATATATCTGCTAGGGCCATGGCAAATTCTACAATGAAATAAAAAGGGGGTGTGGAGTGATGTAACTCCTGTATAAGAGTAAGTTTGTATTTGGCCTTGATAGTGGCGAGTTGCGAAAAAAACTGAATGCATTTTACACCAGAAGCTTCATTACATATCACTAACTTTTTCCTAGTCACGAGTCTAATAAAAAAAGTGTTATTGTTCAAATTGTTTAACAGTTTTTAAGATAGCTTTTCAGATTGTAAGTCAATTGACAACAACAGAGAATCACTACAATTAGGGAGAGTCTCTGGATGGCTTGGACTCCATAAGATTCTAAATTCTAATAAACAGGCTCAATCCAGACAAGACTGAGATGCTGCTAGTGGGTGGTTCTTCTGACCGGATGGTGGATGTCCAACCTGTCCTGGATGGGGTTGCACTCCCCCCGAAGGAGCAAGTTCGTAGCTTCGGGGTTCTCCTAGAACCATCTCTGTCACTTGAGGCTCAGGTAGCCTCAGTGGCACGGAGTGCCTTCTACCAACTTCAGTTGGTGGCCCAACTACGTCCCTATCTGGACAGGGATAACCTGGCTTCAGTTGTCCATGCTCTGGTAACCTCCAAATTAGATTACTGCATGCGCTCTACTTGGGGCTGCCTTTGAAGACGGTTTGGAAACTGCAGCTTGTACAAAATGCAGCGGCCAGATTGGTAACAGGGACCAAACGGTCCAAACATATAAAACTGATTCTGGCCCACTTGCATTGGCTGCCTGTATGTTTCCAAGTTCAATTTAAGGTGCTGGTTTTAACCTATAAATCCTTACACGGCTTGGGACCACAATACCTGATGGAACGCCTCTCCCGATATGAACCCACCCGTACATTATGTTCAAGATCAAAGACCCTCCTCCGGGTACCTACTCCGAGGGAAGCTGGGAGTCTGGCAACAAGGGAGAGGGCCTTCTCAGTGGTGGCCCTCAAATTATGGAATGATCTTGGTGACGAGGTGCACCTGGCGCCAACACTTATCTTTTCGGCGCCAGGTCAAGACTTTTCTCTTCTCCCAGGCATTTTAGCATGTGTTTTAAATTGTTTTAAATTTTTATATTGTGTTTTAAATTGTTTTTAAAAGATGTGTTTTTAAATTTGTATATTTGTTTTAATGTTTTCAGTTACTGTAAACCGCCCAGAGAGCTTCAGCTATGGGGCGGTATATAAGTAAATAAATAAATAAATAAATAAATTCAGGCGCATGCAAACCATCATGATGCAAGGCCAGTCCAAAGAGGAATTTCCCCACTTTCCTCCATGTGAGCATTCCGCTTATAGCACATAGCCATGCGGGGGTGATCCGGCAATATGTGGGTTCACTTTGGAAGTTTTCTGGAACTTCAGCAGTGGAATCAAAATAATAGAACTAGCTACTGACTATATCCATGTGCCATCAGTTCAGACAGCACTTTTCCCTATGTGATGCCACACCTAGGAATCATTGGGAGGGATGGAATGATGGAAAAGAGTCTTTCATGTTCAAGCCCCAAGTGCAGAGAGCAGATGGACAAGAAAACCAGTGTGAAACAGATTTAAGACAACAACCAGAACTGAACGTGAACCACAGTAATATGTTACTTATGGAATGGAGCAGAAGCAAAATAAGATACATGTTGGTGTACAATTTATTAATAGAAACTAAGATTGAAAGAGTATTTTATTTTTGTTATTTGTAATTTAAGCTTAGGTTCAATTCATGTTCAGCGTAGCATAGTTAAAAATAAAGATTTAAATGGGCTCCATGGATATGGCTCGATTCCCTTTCCAACAGGTTAGAAAGAATAACTCATGTCACAAGCTGGCTGGGTGCCTTAGTCTTTGAAGGTATGAATAACAAGTCTAAAAATGTGGGAAAAGGGAACTTTCTCCCAAACAAGAAAGTGCAATAGGGCATGATAGTTTAAATAAATGTATTCACTCAGGGAAAGAAAACCCACTTATCCTTAATGTGTGCGGTTAGAGAAAGTAGTTATCTTCACAGACAGAGGTCCGCAAATGTTAGTTCAGCTTGCTAGCCAGTCATTGAATGTGGTTGCCACTAATGCCCTCCCCCATGTCCTTTAGCAAGCACAGAAGGTCCTCTGCCGGATGCGCAGGGTATGGAAAAGGTAAGTAACAAGAGTCTCTCCCAGTGTTCAGAAGGGACTTTGAGGTTTCTTATTTGCCTGAAACGGAAGTGGAAGTTAGGCCTCCATGCCAGGGATTTGTGTGGTACTGGGTGTTCTGTTTTCCAGAGGCCTGTGGGCATTTACTCTTGGCAAGCAGATCACAGACATTCCTGTTCACCTATTTACTACTGGGCTAAGCTCAAGGTTCTGGTTTTGGTATACAAAGTCCTATATAGCTTGGGACCAGGATATGTGAAAGACCATCTTAACCCTTATATACCCAGTCGATCACTACACTCTGCAGGCTAGGGCCTCCTGCAGATACCATCTTATCAGAAGGTCCGTTTCACACAACATAGGAAGCAGACCTTTAGTGTAATGGCACCTACCCTTTGAAATTCCCTCCCCTTAAATATTAGACAGGCACCATCTCTGTTATCTTTTCAGCACCTACTGAAGACCTCCTTCTTTCAACAAGCCTTTTAAGTAGAGACCTTATCCAAGTCTGCATCTGTGTTGGAACTGCTTTTTAATATGTTTTTAAACCTTCTTTTAATGTTTTTAAAGATGTTTTGTTTTAATATATTTTAAAGTCTGTTTTTATGACTGTTTTTAGTGTATTGTTTCCCACCCTGGGCTCCGACTGGGAGGAAAAACGGGATATAAATCTAATAAATAAATGATCTCCATTGGATTATTATTGCAATATGTTTTAAAGCATTCTTAAATAAGATGTTTTTAAAGCTTGTTTTAAAAAAGATGTTTTTAAAGATGTTTTATTATGTTTTTATGGATGTTTTGTTGTAATATTTTTATGATATTTTAGAGTGTTTTTAGTGCTTTTGTTTGCCACCCTGGGCTCCTACTGGGAGGAAGGATGGGACATACATCTAATAAATAAATATAAAAAATAAATAAATAGCCACAGTCCAACATTCCATTATCATTTTTTATTTTGGACCTTATTTTTAAATTTATTTTTATTATATTTAAACCTGTACTTTGATCACTCTATTTTGACATTGAAAAATGTCACAACCTGAAAAGCATAGTACCAGTTTATTAAAACCGCCACCTGCTGTTGGGCTGGTGACCAGTAGGCATTACTGTCTCTAGTAGTTTTCCATGAAGCCTGCAAGTTTGAAGACGTAACTGTGGTTAAGGGGGAGTTATGTCTATGCTCTGTCTGGGAACAGACTGCCAGGGTCGTTGCTATGGTAGCCATCTGATAACAGCTGGGAAAGTTGTAACAGAGTCTATGTGAGTTGTTGCTCTTCTGAATTATGCCTCTGAGCTGAGAGGCTGTCTTTTGTGTTTATCTATGCAGAGAGATGTACCAGAAGGGGGGGTGACTGAAGAATCTCTACATGTATTTACTCTTAAGCCTCTGGCCTTAATGTCTTAATAAAGACTCTTAACATGCTCTGAAGACGTTTTCTTGCTCAACTTAACTCCAACGTAATGTATGCTGTTTCACACAACAACACACAAGCCAACACCTGCAAGTTAACTGAAGATAAAATAGCTAACCTTTTGCTGGTCCAATCTAATTGTTTCACAGAAAACAGCTCGAGACATGGCAGCAACATCTGCAAGAGGATCTAGCTATCCGTAATCAGCCATGTAATAACATTGAACTTTCAGGACAATTACATAGAAACACAACAGTAGTGAAGAAGTTATAGTAGCCTTTATCATGTGGTAAGTCACTAATGACCACCAGCTTTCCATATGATGCAATTATAAGACCTAATTCACACACTACATTTGCTGTACTGCATCTTTGCATTCTGGCCCTAAGTGGCACTGGTAATGTCAGTCAATGATGTTGCCAGTTCAGTGCTGCCATGGGAAGGAATCATATCATTTGCCTGACCCATGTGATTCCTTCTCTGCAGATGTTACCAGTGCAACATGGGACCAAATACTGTGGAAACAGCTGCCATGGCACACGGGTAGCATCCGTATTATATAAGTGGATCCACAGGGCACTGCTGTCATCACCAACAGGGAAAGGTCACATGGGGTTAAAACAAATGTAGTCAGGCAAGCATATTCTAAATAGTTAACAAGGGGAAAGCCCCTTCCTGCTATATACTGGTGAGAGCTAAGGAGATTCCCAAATTCAAATTACAAAGAAACAGAAATGTAACAATTAAGCTATAAACCAAAGTTCTCATTTAGGTTTGTTTGCTTTTTAACCAGTAATAGTGTGATAACGGTTTTTAAAAACCAGTTTTAACAGCTGCTGAGTTTGTATGTTTAATTTTGAAATAGGTCATTAAGTTGTAAATAAATGGAGAAATTAGATTTTCATATCAGAACTTAGCAACTGACATACTGGGCGTGATTCACAAACAGTTCAAATTTCTCAGCAAAACTTCACAGCAGACTAAGCAAACAGATTTATTTTAGCATTGTTTTATTCACAGAATTTAAATTTAATCATAATTTAGTTTTACAAAGGGGCAGTATTGGGGTGATACATACCACATACACTAAAAAAGCTGATGGAGGGCAGTGGCTAATGAGACTGAGGTGTGAGCCAAGAAGTCTCTAGTTCAAATTTTACCTCTACTAAGAACTCACCAGATGGTCTTTGGGAAACTGCTACCTCAGCTCCCAGTTTGCAATACAATGGATCATAGCAGGGACCTGCCTTACAGTGGCTTTATTTATTTATAAATATATTTGTATACTGTTATTTCATTTTTTTTTAAATCAAAGCACTTTACAACACATTTTTAAAAAACAGTAAAATCCATTACAAATACAGTAAAAACAAAGGTCAGCTATTGTAAAACGACATCATCTTAATTCCCTGCATAAGCCTGGTGGAACAGAAAGGTTTTCAGCAGGCGTTTAAGAGTTAGAAGGCGCCTGTTGAATCTCTGTTGGCAGAGAGTTCCAGAGAACTGGGGTGATGACACTGAAGGCTCAGTTTCAGGTAAATGAGCCTCATGAACTCAGGGGACAACTAATGCTGCTCCTGCAGATGATCTCAGTGATCAAGCGGGGATATAAGGGTTCAGGTGGTCCCTAAGATATCCTGGACCTAAGTTGTTCAGGACTTTGTACATTAATACAAGGACCTTGAACCTGTTGGTGTGTGCGGTATTTGCGTTGTAAGCGCTGTTACACTAGAGTATAAGTGGTCAAGAAATCCAAGAACACAACATAGTGTTAAGAGTCCATTTACTCCAGACATTAAGGCATGTAAGCTTTACAAGCAGTTTCGTTTTCCCATAGCAAGAGCTCACACAGAAAGCTGCTTCTCCTTCAAGAACAAAAAACCCCACAGAGAAGCTGGCTGCTCTGGCTCCAGCCCTTATCTCCCATTGCCTAGGAACCAGCAACCTTGACGGTCTGCAAGTTCCTACAAAGACATAACAAAAAAAACGCTTCCTTGCTCCAAGCTTTCAGACTTGATGAAAAATAACCAGAGGTAGTATTGCCTAAGGGTCAACAGCCCCCACCTTTTCATCAAGACTGTATCTATAACATTTGCAAATATAACATTCCCATTTCAGCAGTACAGTTCTACAATACATAGTTACACATATACATTTCTATTCATTGCATCATACATTACAGTTTCCAGGCTCAAACTTTATTAATCAAACTTTGGTTGTACACACGTTAAATATATAACGTTTCTGCATCCATCTGTATTTCTTTGTGCATACCCGGGCTGCTGACTATACCCACAGTAAATCTGTCAGGAGGTTTCCCAATGTTAGCTCTCTCAGAGCGCCTTAAGGGAATTGGAGCTTCGGCTCCTGCTGCACCCCCATCTGAAGCACTTGTATTCGGAACAACTTGCTCAGAATACATCAGATCGTCAGCCTTACGTTTCTTTGTTTTACGTTTACCCCAAATCAGTTCATTTAATGCATCCTTCAGTGGAATTTGTGTTCCTTCCACTTTCACCCCTTGTGTAGGTGTTGGTCCTGGTGGTGTTGTTTCATCTCACCCATTGAGAATAACTGTTTGTTCATGATCCCAAGGCTTGTCTGAGACTTTAATGCTTCTGCTCAGAACAACTTGCTGTGTTTGTGGAACCCACACTCTGCAATATGCATTCTGAAAACCCAGCACAAACGCTTCCTGTGCTCTAGGTGCCAATTTGCCACGTCTTTTCCCTTGTGTAATATGGACCCAGTAACGGGCTCCAAATTTCTCAATGTGCTGCACCCTCAGCTTTCTCCCAGTGAGTTTCTCGTAGGGTGACATTCCAATGGCACTATGTAACACCCTGTTGTGTATGTAATTCGCATACAGAATACATTCTCCCCAAAAAGAGTGTGTGAGACTAGAATCCTCCAACAAGGCTCTCAAAGCTTCCTGAAGCACTCTGTTTTTTCTCTCCGCTATCCCGTTAGAAAACGGAGAAAATGGAGCTGTTAAATGTTGTTCTATACCTTCACTTTCAAGGTATGCATGTAATGCTTTGCTTGTAAACTCCCCCCCTTGGTCTGATCGTATCGCCCTCACAGTGACATTATGCTGTGTTTGAATTTTCTTGATGAACAGACGTAACTTCTGCTCTGCCTCATCTTTCCTTTTCAGCAAATAAACATGAGTGAACCTGGAGAAATCGTCGACCACTACCATAAAGTACCTCGCACCTCCTCGTGAACTGTTTATTGGCCCTGATAAATCAACATGAATGAGCTGGTAGGGAGCAGTTGTTGAGCTTTCCGCCTCCCGGTTTCTGGGTGCAATTGTCATTTTAGCTTTATGGCAGGCATCACAATCAATTAACTGACCACAATCTGTCAATTTCATGTTTTCACTAAGACTCGGGGTTTTCTTAATTGTTTCGTAGTTTGCATGCCCCAGCCTTCTGTGCCAATCATGCACACAGCCTTTATGTGTCTGCGCCTCAGCACCAAACGCAACACACCCTGCCTGGTTGCTTTTTATTACAAACTGTGCAACTTTCAGGCTCCCTTGCATGCATATTTCACCCCCTCTTTTCACAAAACATTTGTCTCTGTCAAACACCACAGTAAAACCCATGCTGGTCAATTTTCGAACAGACAGAATATTATTAGACAATTCAGGGACATACAATACATCAGAAATTATGCCAATCTTACTTAGTTTCAACGTCCCTTGCACCTTGACAGTTCGTCTCGATCCATCAGCTAAAAGTACAGAGTCCTGCACCTCTCTTGCCATGTGAAATAAACTAGGGTCCTTAACGAGTGTATGGGACGCTCCGCTGTCAATCACCCAATCTGTCTCCATTAAATGAGGCTTTTCTGTGCTGACAAAGTTCACACTGCTCTGCTTCCAGCCTCCGTCTCTGTTTCTTTGCTTGACTGCACAGTCTCTCTGGATGTGCCCACGCGCTCCATAAAAATAACAAGTTTTCAGCCGTTGCTGCTCCTGGTAGTTTGCCTGCTTGCTTCTGACAGCTTCCTTCGGCTCGGCCTTTTGTGCCTCCTGTCTCCGCTGCCACTCCTGGGTCAATTTTTCCTCAATAAAACCCATGTTCAAACCGCCATCTGGCATTGCTTCCATTGCCATGACAAAATTATTCCAGCTTCCATCGAGTGAAGCCATGATAATATACGTCTTCTGAAGGATACTGTGTTCCACGCCTCGGTCTTCTAATTCAGCAAATAGGCGCCTAAATTCAGTAAGATGCTCAGACATGGTGCTTTCTCCGGTGAAGCGCATCTGGGACAGCTTTCTTGCCAAACACAATTTCGATCCCGCAGTCTGTTGCACATGCAAAGCCTGCAACACGTCCCACATACGTCTGGCTGTGGGTTCATCTCTCACGTACATCAGTTGAGAGTCGGATAGAGCCAAGGTAATAAATGCCTGCGCCTTCTCATCTTTGCGCTTCCAGGCCGCTGTTGGTGGTACCGGTGGGGTCCCTTCAATCACCTCAAATAAATCCTCTTTTATCAGGAAAGCCCGCATTCTCATCTTCCAGCTGGCGTAATTATTTTCCGTAAGTCTCTCCATCGGCATGCCTCCAGACATGTTTACAGCCATCTTCGTTCACCTCTGTCCGGCACAATCAATCACGCTGCTCTCTGGAACTCAGTCTGCAGCTCAGACCACTTACTTCGTTGTAACGCGCGCTGGATCTGGGCCCATAACCCTGTTGGTGTGTGCGGTATTTGCGTTGTAAGCGCTGTTACACTAGAGTATAAGTGGTCAAGAAATCCAAGAACACAACATAGTGTTAAGAGTCCATTTACTCCGGACATTAAGGCATGTAAGCTTTACAAGCAGTTTCATTTTCCCATAGCAAGAGCTCACACAGAAAGCTGCTTCTCCTTCAAGAACAAAAAACCCCACAGAGAAGCTGGCTGCTCTGGCTCCAGCCCTTATCTCCCGTTGCCTAGGAACCAGCAACCTTGACGGTCTGCAAGTTCCTACAAAGACATAACAAAAAAAACTCTTCCTTGCTCCAAGCTTTCAGACTTGATGAAAAATAACCAGAGGTAGTATTGCCTAAGGGTCAACAGAACCTGGCTCTGTAGGGCAGCCAGTGCAGATGGGCAACCAGTGCAGATGTTTTAAGAGCGGTGTCACATGTTGTTGGCCATGTGCCCAAATCAGCAGTCTAGCCACCACATTTTGAAGCTTCTGAATCAGGGCCAAGTGCATCCCCACATACAGCGCACTGCAGTAACCCAGCCTCGAGGTTACCAACGCATGAACAGAAGTAGCTGACAAACCAGGCAAAGCTGGAAACAGCACCCCTAGCTACAGAGAATACTAGGGCCTCTAGTGACAAAGATGAATCCAGGAGCACCCCTACACTACTGACCTGCTCCTTCAGAGACAGCACAACCCCATCCAGAACAGGTAACTTGCCTATCACAAGTACGTGGGAACCACCTACCCCAAGAGCCTTCTTCCCAGGATTAAAACATGGTTAATTGGCCCTCATCCAGTCCACTACAGCATTCAGACACCAGTCCAGAGCATTCACAGCCTCTCCTGATTCAGATTTTATGGAGAAAAAGAGCTGCATGCCAGCATACTGATGACACCTTGCTCTGAAACTCCTAATGATCCCTCCCAACAGTTTCATATAGATGTTAAATAGGACTGGGGAGAGAATAGTACCCTGCAGACCCCATAGCACAAGTGCCAGGGGCCAAGATACACTCACCCAGTGCTACTTTCTGGGCACAACCTGAATGTAAGAGCAGAACCACTGTAATACCCATCCCACTGAGTCAGTCCAGGAGAATACAATGGTCAGTGGTATCAAATGCCACTGAGAGATCAAGCAGAAGTAGTAGGGTTGCACTCCCCCTATCACTCTCACAATAAAAGTCATCCATCAGGGCCTGAGTACAAGAAGAATGGCTTAATTATTAGTCTGTCTAAAAGTAGGTGCTTCCTTCCTCTTGTTTATTCACACAGATCAAAGCCCACGTAATTGCAACAGCACAGAATACTTCCATCTTTTCTGCTTTTAAGATATTGTGGAACTTTGCAGTTTTTGCTGATTCTGGATGGGAAGGTAGATGAGGGTGGAAGGGGAGCAGTGATTCTGCCCATTGCTTTGCCCTTCAGAGATTTAACTTCTAGAAAGCAGGGGGAGGGGCTCCAAGTTCACGTGTGCACATGATCAACCATTAAAAGGCATCAGCAACATTTCCCCTAAAGGCAACATTGGGACAGTTATTCTCAGTGGAAAGTACCAGAAAATATTAGTGTGGCATAGTGGTTAGAGTGTTGAACTACCTGGGAGATCAGGGTTTGAATCCCCACATAGCCATGAAGCTCACTGGGTGACCTTAGGCCAGTCACTGCCTCTCAGCCTCAGAGGAAGGCAATGGTAAGCCACCTCTGAATACCACTTACCATGAAAACGCTATTCATAGGGTCGCCATAAGATCGACTTGAAGGCAGTCCATTTCCATTTTCAAATAGGGACAGTTGGGGAGAATGGCTTAATAAAAGAGATTGTGAAGGATTTGGCACTTAAAGCAACAAACAGTTTAAAAGATTCCAGTACTAGCATTACATAAAACACAGTCCTAAGGGAAATAGTATTTTCCCCTTGTACTCACTCCAGGCAGCGTTTTCAAGGAAGAATCAATGGTCTTGAAATGTTGTGTTTACACTGACTGTCTAGAGTTTTACCTTTGCACATTGGTCCAGTGTATCATAGAATAGTACAGTTGAAATGGGTCTATAAGGCCATCAAGTCCAACCCCCTGCGCAATGCAGGAATCCAAATCAAAGCATTCTCGACAGATGGCTGTCCAGCTGCCTCTTGAATGCCTCCAGTGTCGGAGAGCCCACTACCTCTCTAGGTAATTGGTTCCATTGTTGTATGGCTCTAACAGGAAGTTTTTTCTGATGTCCAGTCGAAATCTGGCTTCCTGCAACATGAGCCCATTATTCCGTGTCCTACACTCTGGCACGATTGAGAAGAGATCCCGGCCCTCCTCTGTGTGACAACCTTTCATGTACTTGAAGAGTGCAACCGTATCTCCCCTCAGTCTTCTCTTCTCCAGGCTAAACATGCCCAGTTCTTTCAGTCTCTCCTCATAGGGCTTTGTTTCCAGTCCCCTGATCATCCTTGTTGCCCTCCTCTGAACCCGTTCCAGTTTGTCTGCATCCTTCTTGAAGTGTGGAGACCAGAACTGGATGCAGTATTCAAGATGAGGCCTAACCAGTGCTGAATAGAGGGGAACTAATACTTCACGCAATCAATACACTGAAATCATTGGTTGATCTAATTTGCTTATGAACCGGTCCCAGACTATTCACACTCACAGTAATAATTCAGGTCAGCCGGAGAGTACGGACTATAATAATGGAATTGCCTCCATTTCCAATATTCAGGTTGTGAGTGCTGTTGTTTTTGTAAACAAAATAACACCGCCCATACACACTAGGGAGGCATATCAGCAAGCATGCGGGATTCTCAAGGTTTGTGGAAGTACAAAACAAAATAAGGGGGGGAAAGGAGTGGGGACCCAAAATCCAACTGAGCATGCTCAGTGGTAATGGAAATTGACTGTTTTGTGGGATGAGAAATGGAAAGCCAGGTAAGAGGGGGAAATGAAATGGAGTAGTTGTAATCCTGAACAGAAGGAGTCCATACTGCAACATTTTGCTGCAGGTTACAAAAGGGTTTATATATCTCCCAGCACCCCAAGCCAGCTTATGATCTGGATCTCAACACTGCTTTCAAACAGACGGTAATCACATGTTGGCAACTCCATATATGTCCAAATGTTGGCAACACCTTATTTGCCAATAATGTAGTCTTTTGCCAATATATGGATGATATTCCAATTATAAAATACGTCACCTCTGTTAGATAAAGGTGGACATCATTAATGCTTACAAAATGAGCATTAAAAATATTTGGAAGCCCCTTTGCTTTCTATTTATGCTGTTTCTTTTTTCCTGGCTATAGACAAACACTGCTGTTTTTATTTTTTTTCCTTTGTGGCAACTTCCTGATTCATGATCAATTATATTCAAAACTGTTTTACACTACATAGCTACAGCTCCTCATGTCTCCTGAAAAATTGCTCTGGTTAGGAGCATCCTCTGGAACAGCATGGGAGATGGTGCAGGGAGACTGCAATGAGAAGGGGAGATTGGAGAAAATAGCCTCTCCCTACAAGTCAGGGCCTCCACTGCATCAGAGCCCCTTGCACAAACTCTTTCCATTTATAGATGAGCTGGGATGCATCCTGCCCACCAACAGTAAAATCATATGCATAGAGCAAAGCAGCAGAGATTGATTTAGGAGCAGGACCATCAAGAGCAGAGAAAGGGGTGAAAATGGAGACACCAGCAGGGTTCTGTTCTGTCCCCCATACTCTTTTACACCTACATGAAGTTGCTGGGGCATGTTGTTCAGGGACTGGAGCAAGGAATCGCTGGTATGCAGATGACACTCAGCTTTCTCTCTCCCCCATTCTATCTGAATCAGGTGTGGCAGTGCAGGTGTTTGACCAGTGCCCGAAGGTGTTAATAGACTAGATGTGTTGGATATGTGTGTGTGTGCCTCACATGAGTAGATGAGCAAAACTGTAATTATGGGGTTAATCCAGCCAGGGTGAGCACCAAGGACGTTGGCAGGCAGCTGTGCCCAGCGAGGCCATCCTTATCTACAAAAGGCTGGAGAGAAACCGAAAGAGGCTCTGTGGGGGGATAAGTTCTTGTACGAATGTTTTGTAGCTGTGAAGAGAAAAGTCTTGTGAGCTCTGTGTTTTTGCTGTCCCTAATGTCCATAGTAAAGGACCCTTATTCAAGTTATCTGTTTGTGCTTGGATCTCTTATTCCTCTCGCTGTTCACCTGTAAAGAGCCAGACACGCAATTCCTACACACGCTAACGGGGTTATGGGACCAGATCCGGCGCACTTTACAGCGCAGTGAAGACAGTTCTCATCCAGGCAGCAGCTTGATTGTGCCTCAGAGAGGTGAGCGGAAATGGCAGTGAATATGTCTGCGGGCATGCCAATGGAACGGCTTACGGAGACCAACTATGCCAGCTGGAAGCTACGGATGAGAGCGTTCCTAATTAAAGAAGACTTGTTTGAAGTTATCGACACCACCCCACCGGCGGTTCCTCAGGCGGCCTGGACGCGCAAGGATGAGAAGGCACAGGCTTTTATTACTTTGGCACTCTCTGACTCTCAATTGCTCTATGTGAGAGACGAACCCACAGCGAAACGGATGTGGGATGTGTTGCAAACTGTACATGTGCAACAGACAGCGGGGAGCAAACTTTGTTTGGCAAGAAGGCTGTACCAGATGCGTCTCACGGAGGAAAGCACCATGCTCGAGCATCTAACAGAGTTCAGACGTTTGTTTGCAGAATTGGAGGACAGAGGAATTGAGCATAGCAATCTACAAAAGGTGTATATAGTTTTGTCTTCGCTTGACGAAACCTGGAATAACCTCGTGATGTCAATGGAAGCTATGCCAGATGGAGGCCTGAACCTGGACTTCGTGGAGGAAAAACTGAATCAAGAATGGCAAAGAAGACAGGAGACGAAAAGAACTGAGCCGAAGGAAGCTGTCAAAAGCAAGCAATCTAACTTCAAGGAACAGCAGGGGCTGAAATCCTGCTATTTTTGTGGAGCACGGGGGCATATACAAAGGAACTGTGCAGCCAAGCGGAAAAGCAGAGACGGAGGCTGGAAGCAGTCGAGTGTGAACTTTGTCAGCGCAGAGAAGCCTCAAACCATCAATACTCACTGGGTGTGTGACAGTGGTGCTTCTCATTGTCTTTTAAAGGACCTAAGCCTGTTTCACACGTCAAGAGCAGTAAACAACTCTGTTTTGTTGGCTGACGGATCCAGGAGGGACATTCTGGTGCGAGGCACGGTGAAAATAAGTAAGCTGGGAATTCTGACAGACGTTTTGTATGTGCCGCAGTTAGCTAGCAATATTCTGTCTGTAAAGAAGTTAGTTGATATTGGGTATACTGTAATCTTTGACAAAGAGAAGTGTATTATACGAAAGGGGGGTGAGGTCTGCATGCAAGGGTGCCTAACAGATTCACATTTCATCATACAGAGCAATCCTGCAGGGTGTGCTGTGTTGCATGCTGAGAAACAGACACATAACAACTATGTGCATGATTGGCACAGGAGGTTGGGGCATGCCAACTATGAGACCATTAAGAAAACCCCTACACATAGCGAAAACATGAAACTGACAGAGTGTGGGCAACTGATGGATTGTGATGCATGTTGTAAAGCTAAGGCTACAGTTACACCCATAAATAAAGAGGCAGAATGCACCACAACCGCTCCCTATCAACTGATCCATGTCGATCTGTCAGGGCCGATACAAAGTTCATGAGGGGGTGTTAAATACTTTATGGTCGTGGTTGATGACTTTACGAGATACTGTCATGTTTACTTACTGAAAAGAAAAGATGAGGCAGAACAGAAGCTACGCCTGTTTATCAGGAGAATTGAAACACAACATGGGGTTACAGTGAAACGCATACGCTCAGATCGGGGGGGGAATTCACGGGCAAAGCATTGCATGCATTCCTGGAAAACAAAGGAATAGCACAAAACTTCACAGCTCCCTTTTCCCCGTTTTCTAACGGAATTGCTGAGAGGAAAAATAGATCTCTTCAGGAAGCGATGAGAGCCATGTTGGGGGATTCCAGCCTAGAGACTCATTTTGGGGAGAGTGCGTCTTGTATGCAACATACATACACAATAGGGTGTTACACAGTGCCATTGGGATGTCACCCTATGAGAAACTCACGGGAAGAAAGCCAAGCTTGCAGCACATTGAGCGGTTCGGGGCTAGGTGCTGGGTACATATTCCAAAGGGGAAAAGGCATGGAAAACTGGTGCCCAGAGCACAGGAAGCATTTGTGCTGGGTTTCCAACACGCTTTTTACAGGGTTTGGGTTCCTAAGACACAGCAAGTCGTGCTGAGTAGGAGCATAAAGATCTCAGACAAGCCTTGGGACCAAAACCAGACAGTTGTTCTAAATGGGTCAAACAATGCACCCACACAAGAGGTGAAAGCAGAAGAAACTCAAATACCATTGAAAGATGCTCTAAATGAATTAATATGGGGCAAATGCAAAACAAGAAAAAGAAAAGCTGATGATCTGACATCACCTGAACAAGCCATGCCAGGTACAAGTACAGATGATAGTAGTACAGGTGGAGCCGAAGCTCCAGTTCCCTTGAGGCGCTCCGAGAGGGCTAACATAGGGAAGCCGCCAGACAGATTTACAGTAGGAATAGTCAGCGGCCCGGGTGCATACAATGAATATGAAATGGATGCAGAAACGTTGTATTTGCATTGTGTAAAACCCAAATTCTGTGAATAAAACCCAAAGGAACCAATCACCAATGTAAACCAGAATGTAAAGCTGTACTGAAGAATGTAATGTTGTGATGTGGCAAAGGACTGTAGAGCTGCACTAATGAATGTATTGATAATGTGCATGTGAGACACAGGTGGGGGCTGTTGGATATGTATGTGTGTGCCTCACATGAGTAGATGAGCAAAACTGTAATTATGGGGTTAATCCAGCCAGGGTGAGCACCAAGGACGTTGGCAGGCAGCTGTGCCCAGCGAGGCCATCCTTATCTACAAAAGGCTGGAGAGAAACCGAACGAGGCTCTGTGGGGGGAGAAGTTCTTGTACGAATGTTTTGTAGCTGTGAAGAGAAAAGTCTTGTGAGCTCTGTGTTTTTGCTGTCCCTAATGTCCATAGTAAAGGACTCTTATTCAAGTTATCTGTTTGTGCTTGGATCTCTTATTCCTCTCGCTGTTCACCTGTAAAGAGCCGGACACGCAATTCCTACACACGCTAACAAGATGAGGGCCAAGAAACAGAGGCTGAATGTTGACAAAATGGAGATACAGTAAGTGGGTGGTTCCTGTGTCCACGCTATGGAAAGACTGCCTGCTCTGGACAAGACTGTACACCCTTTGAAGGAGCTTAGAGGTTTGAAAGCTTCAGGAGCTCCTGAACCAGGATAGCCTTGCCACAATGATCCATGCTCTTGGAACCTCACATCTAGATTACTGCAGTGGTGTTACTATTGAAGACTGTCTGGAAACTGAAGCTGGTGCAGAATATTGCCAGCAGATTATTATGTGGCACATCAAATCAGAGTCATACTATATCTATTCTCCATTACCTGCACGGGCTGCCTCAACACTTCCAGGCCCAGCTGAAGGTCTTGATGTTAACTTATAAAGCCTAAGACTTGAAGCAGTGTCTTTCCCCTTATCTGCCTGCCTGGCCATTGAGATCTGCAGGGGAGGCCCCTCTGGTGGTCCCACCAATAGGCACTGCCCAGGTACAGTGACATGAAACAGGGCCTTTTCCATTGTGATGCCCACTTATGCCAGTCCCTGCCTCTGGAGGTACATCAGACACCTTCGTTATTCAGCTTTTGTTGTCAGCTTAAGATGCATTTATTGACCATGGTTTAGGATATATTTTAATGCTGGGCACTGGGCCATTGGTTTCATAGTTTCTCCTGTATTGTGATTATATTTCAATATTTTAATATTTTATTGATATAATTGTATTTTATGGTTTTTACTTGTACAGTAACATACAATGTTGTTTCTTTTTAAATGAAGAGTGGTTTATAAATGTAATGACACAAATAAATATGGATATTTACTTGGAAGTAAGTTCCATCATGTTCAATGTGTATTGTCTAGGAGGTGCGATTAGGATAGGAGCCTGACTCATCCTAGCATTCGTCAAACCTGAAAGGAAAAAAAAATCTAATTTTGGCTTCAGTAAAGTTAAGCAATTGTTTATGACAGTTACATACAAAGCATTTTGAGGGCAAGCATGTATATTTAAATACACAAATAAAAACATTCAGAACAGTTGAGAGACGATAGAACCACTTCAGATAAACGGCCTCCCTCCTTTTGCCCGAGGAGTCCTCTGCAGGGAGCAGTGGCGGCCATGGTGGCGGCGGAGACCAAGATCATCTACCATCTGGACGACCATGAGACGCCGTACCTGGTGAAGCTGCCCATCCCGCCCAAGTGGGTGATGCTGGCCGACTTCAAGGAGCTCCTCAACCGGTCCAACTACAAGTTCTACTTCAAGTCTATGGACAATGATTTCGGGGAAGAATCCGATGATGTTGGTGAGCGAATCCTTTGCAACAGCTGCTCAATGTTTGAGGACTAAAATTCTTGAAGTGTCAGTACTACATTTTGGGACAGATTATCTTTAGGCCTGTAAAGAACCTTGTTGTTGTTTTTAACAATGTTAATATTTTGTTATTTAAATTCCTGTGCATTGTATTCTTTTTTTAATGTGTATTCTGTTTTTTTTGTTTTTGTGAGCCGCCTTGAGGGCCTTTTGGCCAAAAGGCGGCATAGAAATAGAATGAATGAATGAATGAATGAATGAATGAATGAGCTCAATTTAAACAAGGGAGAGTGGAAAAGGATAAATTTCCAGTGGATCACTGTCCATTTTTTGACTAGAAGATCTTTTCCAAGCTATCAGCCTCTTCCCTTTCAAGGACTCACTGCATGTACCCATTTAAGCAGGACATAAAATAATATAAAATATTGTACTATGATTATTATTGCTAAGAAGTATTTCATTCAGCTTTTATTACTGAGATTCACATATACAGGACAGTAAAAGAATAGGCAGTTTGTATTCTGTGTAGGATAGCTAGAGGTGTCCTGTTTGGGGCACAGTTAGCAGAGTTCAGCCAAAAGAAAAGAGTAGCCCTCAGGCTTTATATACAGTAAATAGTGAAACCTAGAATTTCAGGGTCATGAGCCACAAGTCCAAAACCAACAAAACATAATTTTGTTTACAAAATGTGTTTCCTCCAGCTATCTTCTTCAGGACAACCTCACCTCTACCACAATCACCTTCAATTTCATGCTTTCTTTTTTTAAATTTCCAGAATTTGAAAAGGTTAAAACTATTATTCTTTTAAAGAAACAATGAACCTCCCTAACCACGGGCCATGCTTGTTGGGGCTGATGGGTTCTGGAGTCCAACAACATCTGAAGTTTTCCTAAAGGACTACCAGATCACTGCAATCATCTGCAGAAGCTTTTCTGGCCATTCCCCAGTTATCATGTACTTGTTTAGTTTCTAGGCAAACTAAGCCTTTTACTTTTGAACACTGTTCCCATTGAAATCAGACAGGCTGTCCAATTCTGATATTTCATTGTGTACTAAAAATGTTTCTATTTCACCAAGTGTTTTCAGAGAATTAATTTTATTCAGTGTTGGTCATTTTGTTCTGTACTTTGATTTGATTTCATGATGTTTTAATGTTTTTATTGTATTTTGCCACTATATTTTCTTATGACTTGGTGGTTTAGAAATGCTCTTATAAATAAAATACAATAAATCTGGAGGGCCAAAGGTTCCCCATTGATGACCAACATCTTTGCAGGACTCACAGAACGTGGAGTTCTGAGGATATAAGTGAAGGGGTACCAGACGTCAGGTATTCTTATGCCTGGCTTACATAAGGCTTGCTTATGCCTACCCACATCTTATCTGCCTTTGAGATCCACTGCAATTTCAAATTAACCCCAACCCTGTGAAGGGTTGTGGGGGTGAAGGAGGATCTACAGCTAGAAGTTTGGCTATGCCCATTATCAGAAATCAGGCCATGTAAGCTTAAGTTAAGCAGTCTGATATTTATCTGTAGACTAAAGACTGATCTACACGTTCAGCAAAATCATGAGGCATAGTTCTGGGACTCACTTCAGAATGCCTGTAGGGATTGTATTTTTCGTGTGCTTTCCTTCCCCACCAACCCACTTCTTGCTTCTTGCTTCTTGCTAATAGGCTAGACTTCTCCGCAGTTTTACCTGAAGATTCACAGTGCCCTACCATTTGCAGCGTGAAGTGGTAGAACCCAGGCAGGACTCTACCACTTGAGTTTGCTGAATGCATAGTTTGGTTCTAAAAAGACAGGGCACTGTTTGATGAGGCAGTATCCCTTCTGTAGCATAGTGGTCAGCCAGCTGTGACACCATTCCTGTAATCCCAAACGAGAAAAACTCATTTTCTATGGTAGTAAGGCCCTTTGCTTCATCGTCATCCTATGGTACTCCACAAGAAATCATCTGCAAACATATATCTTTGATTTAGTGCAGCCAGTAAGGTGTTAACACAAAACTAATCTAGATGAAAATTGTGTACTGTCCACAACAACTGTCTTTTCTGCTATTTTGTCTTTCTGCCCTTTGTAAGAGATGTATCAAAGAAAAACAACCCCACCAAGCAAAGTGGGTACAATCTATAATACAATTAAATGCAGTTAGTCCACCAAGACATAAGCATATGTAACTAAGTGCATAATGGACAGCATTTGAGCTCTGGTGCTCATCTGTAAACATACACCAGCAAATTGGCTTTTGCTTCTTTCAAAGGCACGCTAATTTGCGGTTTTAGGAGTATGGTGGCCAACAATCAACTACATAAATACCTTGTGAATTAATTAAGCTCTGTGGCTATGCCATGGCTATGCTATTGCAACATTACAGAACAACACTGTGCTAGCACTATATTGATATTATTCTGGCACTGCAGCCCATACATATAGACATAAATCAGGATGCCCAGTACATTCATTTTATTTAGCATCCTTGTATTTTTTTATTTATTTAGCATCCTTGTGCTATTTTTATTTTCTAGATTTATAGCATAAAGTTGGTTATTACCACTGCACACCAGGAGTGTCAATGAAGCACACTTGTGAGTGCTTTTCTTCTTGTAATCTGTACTGTCTGTCTTGATTCATTTTTATATATTTTTTAAAAAACCGTAAAATCCACAGGATATTACCACCATTCATTTGTAACATCTGAAACCCTAAGGTCAAGACAAGCAGATATTCATCATTCCTCTCCAATATTCTGAAATGCTCTGTGATTTTGGATGACTGTTCTTCTAAAAATGACGTTAGATTTGCTGCTTTTCTTTCAGTATTATAAATACAGGTTGTAGAAAATTTAAACACATGGTATAGTGCAAAACAGTTCCTTTTGAGGATATGATTCAACAGCCTGCTCCAGTGAACCAGGAGACATGCAGCTGTCCCCTTCCATAATCAGGGAAGCCCCAAAATATATCTCCCTAATCAGAGATATATTTCCCAGCTCCCCAAATAAGCAACAAACTAAAACATATGGACCTGACTCCAGTACTGCATTCTGTAATTCAAATACAGATTTGGAACTCCCATCCATCTGCGATATTCACCTTATATAGGTACATTTTTAGGTATTTATATGGCTCATATATGAGAAAAAGGAAAAACGATAACGTTTCCTGAAATTATAGGCCACAGTATCACAGCATTGCCTAACATTTGCCAGAGATGCACAAAGAAGAATATTCTTCCAGCCCACACATTCTCATCATCAATGAACGTATACTGGCTGGATTCAAAGTCTAAACTTGACTTGTAATGTTTAAGCACAAGCAACTTTAATACTCAATGCTATCTGCTAGAATCTTAGAAATTTAGCACCAGTAGTTCACATTAACTCATAGATGCAGATATCAAAAGAATTGGGCAAAATAAGCAGGGGAGAGTATTAAGATGCCAAAACATCGCAGGGCACTTTACCTAACAATTAATTATTGACAGTAAGAATTGTACACATCTTCAAAATTTTCACATATTATAGCTAAAATTTATTTGGAATGTGTTTTGGAAGGGTGGGATATAAAATCATTAATAATAACAATAGTAGTAGTAAATTGCACTTGAACAACCAAGTACATATGATCACAAATAACTGCTTCAGTTTAGGAAGCCTTCAGGGTATTCATGGAGAATAAGGCTATATACTGTAGTCATGACAGATATATCCAGTATCAGTAGCAGTTGGAGTCTGAGATGAGTTAAACCAGGGATGGTAGACCTATGGCCCTCCAGATGTTGCTGGACTACAACTCCCATCAATCCCTAACCCTTGGTCATGCTGGCCAGGGCTGATGAGAGCTGCAGCCCAACAATATCTGAGGGGCACAGGGTCCCCACCCCTGTGTTAGACTGATCTGTGTTGATATGTCGTCACATATGGATACATTGCTTGGTGGCAGTAAATTCATGAGCACATATAGTAACTGTGCATTCTAGATGAACCGATGATTTCTGTGGATCCTCACCCAAGCACATGGGGTCTGCCCATTACTGCTGGGCTCTTTCTGATCCTGCCAGGTCCCCGTCTTTGATCCCACAAAGCATCAAGGGTCTTCCAGAGGGCCAGCTAGAGAAGCTACTGAAAAGTCACTGCCCTTATATGGCAAAATATTTAGAAGTATTGTTTATGCAGTTGTAGATTGTTATTCACCCAGGTGTGTGTACGCAGAGCTTGGAAACGTTATTTTTTTGAACTGTAACTCCCATCAGTCCAATCCAGTGGCCATGATGGCTGGGGCTGATGGGAGCTGTAGTTTAAAAAAGTAACTTTTCCAAGCTCTGGTGTACAGGCTCCCTTTTGTCTCTCCTACTGCCTGCCCCCAAGTCACAAGGCAAACACGAGTTGGTTGACCTTCAAGCTTAAGGAGGGTTCAAGGACAGTGTGTTCCTCTCTCCTGAACTGCTTGCATTTATTCATTTGAATATGGCCTACCTCCCTTTATTGCTCTACATGAGCCTTTCCCAACCTTTTGGTTCCCAGATATTGCTGGACTATATTTCCCATCATTCCTGACCATTGGGTATGCTAGCTGGGGCTGATGGAAGGTGTAGTCCAATGACACCTGGGGACCCAAAAGTTAAGAAAGGCTATTCTACAGGAACTACTTACATGGTCATTAACCAAATAACCAATTTAAAAGGTCTCTCCCTATGGAAAGGCTGCACATCATGCCAGAAGACGACAGCAATGAGTGCCCACAAGTCCTTGCTCCTTATAACTTTGCTGCTTGAGATCAGTGACGTGCATTTTGTGCTGAACCCATTTGTCTTTTATACTGAAGTAGCACCGTTGACTTGACACAGCAATAAGTATAAATGTGACCTCTTATAATTATGTCACTTACAGATTTCAACAAGGCCTGTGACTCATAGTAAGAGATAAAATAAAGTCAATGAGACTTTTTTTCAAATTATAGGAAAACAATTTAATTTAATTCAAATTGAGTAGACAAGGACGTTCTGAACGAGCAGTCAGGAAAATGCTTTCCTACCTACTCTACATGGAAGGAACTACTTCAGCCTTGTAAGTAAAGCCACAAAAATGACTAGCCTGACAAGAGGCTAGCAGCATAGTAGATGCAGGCTACTAGCTTTCTATCTCCCATACACCAAGCAGAAGACGGACAGAGCAAGTCCAGTTCAGTCCTAAGTACACACATCAGTGTGCATTACACTGACCATTACAGTGAAGCAATTCTCTGGCTTCTTTGTCTTGCAGTTGGATCAATTCACAGCCGAATATTAAACATGTGGAAGAAATCATATCATCACAGGCTGAAAATGGATCTAGACTTGTGACTTACTATCAAGACAACCACTTTGCCATGTACTAGCTGTCATGAACTTGAAGCATAGCCAGGGATGATCATGCAAATTGGCCCTTAATCCACACCTCTGAATTTTCTCATTAGCATTTTATTAATGGGACCCTATAGCTTATACTGATGTTCCCCATCTACTATAGGAAACAACACTGACATTTAACCACAAAAAGAACAGATATCTTTTTGTTACTACTAAGAAATAAAAACACCAATTTGTCTCCAGAAGAATCACAGTGACAAGACATTTTAGAGAAACTGGCATCACATTTTTAAAGAAGCAACCATAATATCACAGCACACTGATTCTGTGTCATTACAGGCTCATAACTTATGTTTTTTGGATTTCCAGGGTGTTTTAGATCAGGAAGATAACCTCATTTCCTGGTTATGCTGCTTTGGACTTGCACAAATAATTGTCAGAGACAGCAGAAAAGTCTTGTCCTCATCATAGAAATCGCTTAAATCTATTTTTTCTCTTATTATCCTTTGGTCACTGGCAAATATCAACCTCTGCCTCATTCCCCAGCACAATTGGCACTTCTGACAGAGGTGTGTATTTCTGTGTGCTAATGGCTGCTATTTCTGTTTTGAATATGCACACTTTTATTTATATAATTGCATTTGATTCTTTGCAAGAATTAAGGTGGGTTTTTGTTAAAGGCCATGAGATGGGATATAAATCTCAATTATAAATAAACAGATACCACAGGCACCCTTTCATAGCCCAATATGCCTCCTAACATTGACACAGAATTCACTGCCCCTTGGCAACTTGGGATAGCAATGAACCTGCTCATGGTCATATATCAATATTTAATAGAATATATTCTTTTCAATTCTTTAGTTCTAATAAGAAGCCTCTACCAAAGCTTATTTTAAGGTGCAAAGTACAATGTTGATGTTTAAATAAAGTAACTATTCAAGCATTAGCAGACATTTCTTACGTCGTAACGTAAAGGCCTTGTTCTGACATAATGCTAAATTATGGCTTAGCATTACGTGAATGAGCCGTAGTGGGCTCATGCACTTGTCCATTTCTCCTCTGGTATGGCTGGAAGAAGAGACTGGAAGCTTTCAGTTTTATTTAGACTAACTGCAGTTTATTGTTATGCCTGAACCCAAACAGATTGTGGTTAATCTTAACTATGGTTTACCGCAACAAGCCAGCTTCAAACCACAAATTATGAAGCTCTCTGGCTTGTTTCAACTAATGATAGTTAATAGGTTTGGAGCAACACTGCAGTTAAGTGAAAGGAGAAACATTCAGTCTCTTCATCGTGGCAGTGCTAGAAGAAACCTGACAACCTGAGAATCATGTGCATAATAAAAAAAAATAGTTTCATCTGAACCAGGCCAAACTATTCTTCTAAACCCTTGTTGGCTCAGATTGGCTCAGATTGTAGAAACCAACAGAGGTACTTTGAACCATCAGTTACCACCTTTCTTTTGTCCAAGCACTTGCTACACATTCAACACTACTCTGAGATTACTGTTGTTGTGAGAATCCTGCCCGACCAGGACCCACAGGAGACCTCCTCAAAAGAGGAGTGGACTCCACGACTGGGAACATGGAAGAACTTACTATAGTCCTAAGGCAGTTGAAGGCACCTAGCCTTATGGACATTTCATGTGGGTCCTCACAACCTCTCCAACCACATCTTGAACAACATCTTTCAACCCCTAGTTCTTCCCCTTCATCCCTGGAGCCTCAAAACAACGGCAGCAGTGAACCCAGTGAAAGCCAAGAGTCTGCATAGGAGTGCTTATTTGCTGACATGACATTTTCCCACAACGGGTCTCCTTGGAAGGAGAAGGTAGAATTCTACTCAGGAGAAGGTAGAATTCATAGAAGGTTCACCTGTTGATAATAAACAAGCAAATGAATGGGAGGGACCAGCAGCAAAGATATAAACCTCTTTGTTTCTCCTGGGCTCTTGATAGGATAACAGGTCCCTACGAAGCTCGCTCTCGAGCTGGGGTTCCTAACCAATGGTCCATAGGCTTCAGGGGGGACTGTGAACCAGGCACACACATGCAATGCAATAAAACAAACAGTATGCAAAATTTTGTGTGTATGTGTTTATGTGCATATTACTGGGGAGAGAGTTGACAGCTTTCAGCAGATTGTCAAAGGGGTCCGTGACCCAAAAAAAGGTTAAGAACCATTACTCTAGAGCAACCTTACTCAACTCTAGGTCACAGACAGTTGTGCACATCCACTTGAAGCACAAAAAATATATCCATGTTGCTAAGTATTCATCCCACCTCTCCTACCAACAGAAAAAAATCAGCCTAAAAAAATAGAATTATATTTGACAAACAGAAAGATCTGATACACCTACATATACAACATTTCACAAATCTGTGCTTCTGGTTTTCTTTCCAGTGCGGCAAAGTATATGTGATTATGTTTCCATGTTCTCAAATGCAGCCTTGGAAACCAACACTCCCTCCCATTTTTCATAGTAGGGTTGACCCTGCTGACTTTACACGCAGCCTATTTTCTGTTTACCATATGTAACCACTATCAGCAGGGGAGGAAATTCCAAGGCCAAGGTTTAACCTACTACACTTGCAAGAATCCCCTCAAATAAAGAACATTCTTTTCACAGACGTTCTATGTTTTAACATTTCCCTGAAAAGAGTTGCCGGAGTCATGGAATTTTTCTAACCCACCAAGGAGATGTATGACCCTTGCTGAAATTTTAACAAGGATATTCCACGCAGGGGTTTCATGATGGTTAGGAAGAGAGAGAGATACAGACAGAAAGAGAGAGAAAAGGGAGGAGGGGAATGAACCAGAGGTCTCAGTGCAAAAGCAAAACACCTGCAAGCTGTCTCTTATTAATTTGAGCTGGAAATGGAAACCACAGAAGCTGCAAGAGTCTTTATTTCTCTATGACAATATGATGAAATTGTCATGATGCCTTTTGGGGAACAAAAATGGCATGGGGGGGAGAACTCTTCAACAAAGGAAAACTACAAGGAGCTTTAAAAAAATAGAAATTGTTTGCCAGAGTCCAAATATTATTGTTAAAACATTTCTTTCAAGAAGTATGTATATAATGTATATAGGAGGAGATATGTAAATAAAATAAACCACCAATCATTTATCCAGAAGTAATATAAACTGAACTAAATGTAAATGTACTGCCTTCAAGTCAATTCCAACTTATGGTGATCCTATGAATAGGGTTTTCATGAGGCTGAGAGGCAGTGACTGGCCCAAGGTCACCCAGTGAGCTTCATAGCTATGTGGGGATTCCAACCCTGGTCTCCCAGGTCATAGTCCAACACCTTAACCACTACACCAAACTGGCTCTCAAACTGAGCTATCATACTGGAATGTAAAAGGCAGATTGTAAATATGAGAAATAATTTCCAAATGTTTTAAAAAGGAAACGAGTTTATAAGTGAATCACTACTGATTCACAGTTAACACATATGAATAATACTACTTAAATCAGGTGTGGGGAACATATAGCTCTCCAGATATTGCTGAACTACAACTCACATCATCCCTGATCATTGGGCATGCTTGCTGGGGCTGATGGGAGTTGTAGTTCAGCAATACTGGAGAGCCAAAGCTTCCCCACACCTCATTTAAATCCCAACATGTAAAACAACAGTAGGGAACCTGTGGCTCTCCTCAGCAGTTGCTGGACTACAACTCCCATAATCTCTGACCACTGACCATCTGGGTCTGATGACAGCTGAGTCCAACAACAGCGGGGTGTATGTGTCATAGATCCCCTCCTTCCTAATGCAAAAACACTGTGTACAGTATGTGATGCAACTTTCAGTTATCTGATCTGAAATCTCAAGACTTAATGCAGACGGTGTCTCTTATCTGTTTTGGAATGGCGTGGCATGTCTGTTTCTGGGTGCTGCATTTTAAGAAGGATGTAGAGAAACTGAAGCAGCTTCAGATGAAAATAAAGATGGTCAAGGGTATGGAAACCTACAGGGGTAAAACATTTTTCTGCCCAAGGTGGACAAGATGGTGCTCCTCCACCCTTTAATCCCATATACAGACACTGACCAGACCAGCTGTTCAATCAGCTCTCCACTGTTGATGGGACAGGGTCCTCTACTGTACCTGAAGGCAGCAGACTACCTTAGGGAATCCAGGGCAGGCTGCATGGCACAAAAAACTCGGTCTCCCCCCAATACCTTGCTGCCGCTCCCTACACCTCAACCAGATGCGTCACTCTGCCTGACGGTAGGGCTACAAATGCTGCCTCTTCCCAGGGAAGTAAATACTGCATTCCCAACATTCCATTCTGTTGTAGCATGACCAGCAGATCCAAAAAGAGGGCTATGCAGACCAGAGCAAGCTTAATTCTCAGCAGTTTAATTTTCAGTGGCTGGAGTCCCTACAAGCAAGCCTAATACCCACCCCAGTAATACCTGAAAATTCACTCCTTTACTTTTTCCCATATAAGTGGAGTTGTTGCCATAGGAAAATGAATCACTGTACTTAGGAAGACTTTTGGGTGAGATAAAAAAAATTCTGCTCTCCACTCTGATACTGCATGAAACAGCCATCACCAACTGGAATCCTACAGAGTATAACAGCGTACCCTTCCACACACTCCCTAACCATCCATCCATGATGGGGATTTTACTACCAAGCTAAATTATTGTCTTTCTGCCCTTTAATGGTTTTCCCCAAATCAGACGTGGAGGAGGGAGAAAAAATCATGTATGCAGCTCTAAGATCCACAGAGGAAAAGGAATCTGTAATTGTAATCGAGCAGTAGTGCCACCCTGACTACTTTTAATCAGATAATTCAAGGGTGGAAAGTGGTGAAAAGGACACCTTGACCAACCTTGTGCCTCAACATATTAGTCCTCTACATATTTGCCCAGATAAGCTAGTTAATATTGTGTTACAATTAGCAGAGCTTAATTCAGCACACTATTTCGTAAGTATTTACAAAATAAACAACCTCATATGCTTCAAGAGATTTCCCTTTCTCCTCCAGCTGTGGGGAATGAATCTTTCCCCAGGCCTAAAACGTATATATTATTCTGTGTTTGTATTATAGCTGTTTCCTGAGGTATTCTGCAGTCATTTCAATTGGCTACTTTTGTGCCTAAACGTCATGTTGCGTATGTTTATAGTGATAAATCAATCTGAAATTTAATTCCATAAACATTCTGGTAAATGATTAAATGCTATGTGATGTTTATGTTTTACAGCATGCTCTACATAAAGCTGGGTGTTTTCCTCTGTAACAGCTATCTATATCATATTTATCTCTAAATAAGCAACTGAAATGATAATAGCTTATCAGATATTCAATTTTGTTTCTAATAATTTTAATACTGCACCTGCTGACTTCTGTTTTCTCTCTGTTGGGTTAACAACTTGATCCTTATTTCTTAAATACATGAATTAAACCTCCATAGAAGTCACAGTCCCATAATTCTACCTGCAGGGTACAGACACCAGAGTGCAGAGAAGGCTACCAGTTAACACAAGTGGTGGTCTCACCTGAAAGCCAGTGTAATGTAAGAGTGCTGGACTTGGACTGGGAAAACCAATGTTCAAATTCCCGTTTAGCTAGGAAACTCCCTGGCTGACCTTTGTTTAGTCATTGCCTCTCAGCCTATCCTAACTCAATGGGTTGGCGTGAGGATGAAAATACAATGCATACTTTTTTTCTTCCAAGGGGCTCATGCAACAGTGCCTTGAGCTCCTTGGAGGAAAGGCAGGATATAAGAGAGAGGGTGTGTAATAAACAAATGCCTTAAATGAGCCTTTAAGAACCACTGCATGCTGGGCATGGAAATAGCATGGGAAAGGTTCACTGATGGCCTCTGGAAGCCTTTTCTGAACTCACATGCAAGATCACAACCTAAAATTTGTACTGAAGCCCAACTCACTCTTTGAGAAATGAGGCTGAGGACATTAACTTTGACAGACGGGAAACAGAAATCAACAAACTGCAATACAGAAAAGATTAGAAACAAAAGAAATTTGTTATCTAATGAAATCTTATATTTTCAGTTGCCTTTTCAAAGATAAATACTGATCCAAACAACTGTTTTTTTAAAAAGATATGTTTTTAAATTTGTATATTTGTTTTTAATGTTTTTAGTTATTGTAAACTGCCCAGGGAGCTTTGGCTATCGGGAGGTATATAAATGCAATAAATAAATAAATAAACTGTTACAGATGAAACACCTAGCTTTATTTTTGTCATGCTGTAAAATAAAACCACCACACAGCACTTAATAACATGCCTTTGTAAACATGAAAAATATGGCATGTATGAATTAAAAGCAAAAACCTAAGATGACCATGGTATCAATTTCTCGCTTTTAGTAACCACCAAAACAGAGCCCCTCTCCTCTCTCCCCCAACTTTTTTTCACACTTCTGCTTCTGAAAAACTGGCCTACCTCTATCTTTCATAATATTGTTATGGAACTTACATCATGTAAAGTAATGGGAAATGCACAGAAATTGTGTGTTTTCCCAGAGACACACAGCTATCTGTTGTAATTTTAAGTGCACTATTACAGAAAACCTTGTGACCCAGACATAGCTGTTCATATAACACCAGCAATTATGTTCTGTCTCTCTACCCTGGCACATCATTCAACATGACACTATTATTCTAAAAAAAATTGTAGCATACATTTTAGGAAAAGCATTTAACAGCTGCACACATTTTTCTCCCAATGGTATTGTAAAGTAATTGTGTGTTGTTACTGTTTAAAAAGCCAACACCAGCATTACCATTTACCTACAAAGGCAGACATCTCATGTTTAGTGGCACTTCCTGGTTCAAAACAAGACATCCTTTTTGCTAGTTTGGCTCGAATCACTGTTTTGATTAGTAAATCCTAGAAACTAAGTCATACAGCAACCTTTAAAAGAAAAAAAAGAAGAGATCTTTCATGAAGTAATCACAGAGGCAAAATGGGCCAGGAAACAAATCTGCATGTTCAATTCCTCGTTTTCTCTTGCATACAGTAGTCAGCTCTGGGGGGGGGGGGACACCAAGGCAACAATTTTGCCTTACACTGTTATATTCTGCAAAGCAGGCTGAAGTGCTTGATAAGCTGCTGCTCTGTTCCAGGCTTGCAGCAATCAGCGGGCAGAAAATAAGGAAGCAGTCACAAGCAGGTAGCAACCACATCCATTTTTATACTTCCCCACTACAACTCACACAAGTCAGGAAGGGATGGGGATGAAGAAAGGGAAGGAGAATGGGAGATCAAATAATAATAATAATAGTAATAACAAAAATAATGTCATCAATCAGCATATGATGTTTTTAATATATGCAGGATTTGCTTATCATACAAACAATATTAGTGTTTTTTGCATGTGTCATAGCCACTGCATGGAAACCACTTTAAAGCTTCACATTGTGGCTGTAATTTATTATCTAATTTTTTCCAAATGCTCTAAACAGCTAAACCTTTCATACTGCTCACAACGTTGTTCAGGCTATCTTTTCCATGCCAAAGTTGCTCCAGTGGGATAGTCAACCACTCCACAAGCTTTGACATGAAATTAGTTTATTTATTTATTTATTTTATTACATTTCTAGACCGCCCTATAGCAATAAGCTCCCAGGGCGGTGAACAGCATAATAAAACAGATTAAAATACAAACGGATGTAAATACAATACAGTACACAATAAAACATAATTAAAATTCCAAATTTAAATTCAATTTTAAATTTTTTAACATGCCTGGGCAAAGAGGTAGGTCTTTACCTGGCGCCGAAAAGATAACAGAAAAGGCGCCAGGCGTATCTCGTCAGGGAGGGCGTTCCATAGTTCGGGGGCCACCACCGAGAAGGCCCTAGCTCTAGTTGTCGTTCTCCGTGCCTCCTTATGCGTTGGGACACGGAGAAGGGCCTTCGACGTCGAGCGCAGTGACCGGGTAGATACATAGCGGGAGAGGCGTTCCGCCAGGTATTGCGGTCCGATGCCGTTAAGGGCTTTATAGGTAAGAACCAACACTTTGAATCTGGCCCGGAAACATATTGGTAGCCAGTGCAGCTGGGCCAGAACAGGTGTTATATGATCAAATTTTTTAGTCCCAGTAAGGACTCTGGCCGCAGCATTCTGCACCAGTTGAAGTTTCCGAACCATCTTCAGAGGTAACCCTACGTAGAGTGCATTACAGTAGTCCAATCTAGAGGTTACCAGAGCACGGATAACTGTGGCGAGGTTCTCCCTCTCCAGATAGGGTCGTAGTTGGGCTACCAGCCGAAGCTGGTAGAACGCATTCCGTGCCACCGAGGCTACTTGAGCCTCCAGTGACAGGAGCGGATCTAATAAGACCCCCAAACTACAGACCTGCTCCTTTAGGGGGAGTGTAACCCCATCTAGGGCAGGTCGGACATCATCCATCTGGGCAGAGAGCCCCCCCACCAACAGCATCTCAGTCTTGTTTCCTGAGGTATTCTGCAGTTAAAGTGCAGTTAAAGTGTCTTTTTTATATTTTGCCACATACCAGAAACTAATTTCAAAAAAAATTTCAGATTACTAATTGGCAGCATAGAGAGCCAGTGTGGTGTAGTGGTTAGAGTGTTGGACTACAACCTGGGTGACCAGGGTTCAAATCCCACATAGCCATGAAGCTCACTGGGTGACCTTGGGCCAGTCACCGCCTCTCAGCCTCAGAGGAAGGCAATGGTAAACCACCTCTGAATACCGCTTACCATGAAAACCCTATTCATAGGGTTGCCATAAGTCGGACTTGTCTTGAAGGCAGTTCATTTCCATATTCAACTGGCAGCATAAGGCTAACTGGGGGCATGGTTTCCAATCTACAAAACGCTCCCCTAATAAAATGTGGAATAGCCAAAGAGTGCTATGAGACTTGCCTTATTGTGTGCATGGTACGCTGCAAAGTGGAAGGAGGAGGTCCCTGCCCCCAAAGAGCTTACAAAGAGAAACATGACACAGGGCAAACAACAAGGGAAGGGAAGGGAAAGGAAGGGAGAGTGTCCCAGCAGGGAGCAGATTGGGGAGATGAAGCACGTGCTTTCTTGTAATTTTACTACTCGGCAAGACAAGCTTTAGGAGATTGTGTCACACTGCAGCCCAGGCCACATACAAGCAATTATCCCTCACCTCTAGCCTGCTTGTCTCTTTTATAAAACTAGAGCTATGAGTCTTTATTCAAAACCTATCAAACCATATACTGATGACAATGAAATGACTTTCAGCAGCCCTCACTCCCCAAATCAGAACTTCCTTCTTCAAGCTGGTAAGAATAAAATAGGCAACGGGCAAAATAACGAACCCATAAGAGAAGTGTTGCATTTCATGTATCTTGTGTGCTCAGAATAATTGCTACAATTAATTTGTTTACCAAAGCTAGTTATCTGTAGTTATATTTAAAAAAAACTACTAGAGAAACAAGCAAGTTAGCCTATCAGTTTTTCACTTCACCAGCCAAATAAGAAAAAAAGTATTGCAGTAGCACTGCACAGAGCTACGAATTTAGTATTACAGCAAAATCTCAGAAAGAGATGTGTATTATTGTTACTGCCCTGCATCAAAGTCCATTATGCTAATACAAACTTTGAACAAACTAATTACAGTAGCACATTACAACCACATATTTAATTGGGATCTTGGCTGCATGAACTGTTTGCTATCACTAATTGGAAAAGTGCTACTTCCCTTTTCGTTTTGCAAAAATAAATATTTCATCACTACTTTAAGGATTCTATGTCGATGCAGTTTATAAATTAGTGCATGAACATGGCACTAGACATTTTAACCACTGATCTTTCAGAGCTAAAGGAGTTGGCGTAAAATTTACAATGGACAAAAACAAGCCTTTTGTTTTGATTTACATAACAAGAGACTTTGGGGAGTAACCAATTCGTATTCCTTGCTAGGGATGGGATTCTCTTGTGGCAGCCAATCTGATCCAAATCTGGCAAAAGAGCAGGCTATTCAGTTCCGTGCCTGCTGGTTTCTGCCACCTTCTTCCTTTATCTGATTCTATTCCCCCAGTCCTACAAGAGTAGAAGGACATTTTAAGGATTAAAACCACAGAGATCAAATGACAAGCCTAGAGAACCTTCTCAACTTTTTTAGCCTTGTCAGTCAGTCTCTGTAATATTAACCCCCAAACGCCCTCCACCAGTACCATCAGCAGTCACATATCCAGGTGGCTCTGTCTGGGAAAGTAGGAGGAGGTGGCCATGGCAGCAGTGGTGTGTTCTGCCACAGTGACACAGCCCAATCACAGCTCATGAGACATGGCTGACCTCAAGGAAAAGGCAAAACAGGAGATGCCCTCCCAGGCAGAAGGAAGGAGTGACACAACAGTAGCTCCCCCAAGCACGGACAGATTGCAGAGAAGGAAGAGGAAGAAGTTCTGCTGCAGATGGAGGTTTGGCTGGGCTCAGTGGGCCCGGGCAGGGCAGGGAAGTGTGCCCGGTAGTGTAAGAGGCAGCAGCTGCAGGCAGGGCTTATGCACTACATGATCCAAAGTCAGGGAAATCCAATGTCGCAGAAAATCCTCTGCCGTCACAGCAAACATGCCCGCTTCACACACAGAGCAAGCATGCAAATCTTTGCAAAATCTGTTCAGAAATCTGAAGTAATCAGAATTCTCAGCCATCCTTACTCCCTGCCACAATACTTCTATGTCTTATCCCAAGCCCAGAGGTGCACATCCCTCATCCCCTGAGAGTTGTGTTCTTCTACATTCCTGAAAGTTTGGGTCAAACCTCAAGTCCTAAGCATTCTGATGCTTTTTATCTACAGCAGGGGTGGGGAAACTGTATTAAACTCCATATGTTACTGGACTACAACACTCACCATTCCTGACTTTTTGCCCTGCTGAGTGGGATTGTTGGGAATTAGAATCCAACAGCATCTGGATGGCCACAGGTTCTCCACTCCTGGTCTACAGGATTCTATGTTTAGACTGGTGCTACCTCTCCAAACATTTTTTTTAATAGTTAACATTTTATTTGAATTTTGAAAAAGAAACCACCATTAAAAAAACCCATATAAACTATTCCCTGTTCCCCATATTTGAGGCTGACTTTAAAGCAAAGATATACAAAATAACTTCATTTTCTTGTCTTACACGTTTGTAGCAACTAACTAAGGACTCAGGTTAGTGCCACAAGTAAATGTCCAGTGGATGAATGATTCAGATTTCCTCCAAATAACCAAGTCCTCTTGTTGCACAGGTGTTAGGAGCAAATACACAGTTTCTTACTTGGTCTGGCTGAAGATTACAGTTTAAGAAAACCAAACGTGAGTGTTAAGTCCATGGAGGAGAGAAGCCAGTTCCAGTGTCATTGGCAAAATTAATAAATATCATCCAAACTGCCATAAAAGTGTTCTTTGTCTTATGACCCTTTGTTTTCCTTAACTTTTGCATAAGGTTTTCCTAAAAAGCAACTTGCCACCCCTTTTGGTACTATTGGTCCAAGGTGACAGACCCCAATGCTTTCCAACTGTGTACTATCACTATTCTCATTGCAGAACAAGGATGACCTAAGAGCTCCTTACATTTCAAATCCAAATCTGGTCCTGCAAATAAAGCAAAGAAGGCCAACTGTGGCGAGGGTTGAATCCACTGCCCTGTGATGGAGCTGGCCTCCTGGAACACCTCTATCCAAAAGGCCAGCACCTGGGGGCAGGCCCACCACAGGTGCACATATGTACCAATCAGCCCACACCCCCGCCAACACTCTGGGGATGTTCTGGGACACGTAAGAGAAAGTCTCCTCTGTTAGATACAATTTGTGGATGATCTTCAAACACTGTTCCCTAACCCCCACTGAGATACTTTTATATGGTTGCATCAGCCACCTTGAGTCCCAAACCTCCAATTTCACAGTAATATTCAGCTCATGTTCCCAGAGTATCTTGAGAAAAGAACTAGGCATTGACCCAGAGGATCTCAGCCACCTATAGACCTCTTGCTGTCCCAGAATAGTCCAGAAGTTCAAATTCAAATAGTCAAATTTCTATTGGTGGCTTCCCAAATTGCAGGTTGAGGTAGCACAGAGAACAGCAGTGCCCACAGCATCCAATATGGTCAATGTTGGCCCAGCCTGCCCCCCATCTCCTCACTAGATAATAACTTACTGTTTTTTGTAAAAGAAATCTTGAAGCTGGCATGGACCTTTAGTGTGCCAGGCATCCGCCTCTGAGGATTTACATTTCCCTACCATGGAATAATGAAAAGCAATGGGAATCAAGGGTGAACGAGCAAGAGCCTGTGTGTGTGTGTGTGTGTGTGTGTGTGTACACACACTGCCCCATAGCCTAAGCTCTCTGGGTGGTTTACAACAATTAAAAACATTAAAAACAAATATATAATTTTAAAAACACATTTTTAAAAGCAATTTATAAACACATGCTAAAATGCCTAGGAGAAGAGGCAAGATCATTCCAGCCCAAATCTTCCACACCTTCAATATAGTCAGAATGAATCGGGGGTTTTATCCACTCTAGAGAGAACTTATGTTTCCAATAAGGTGACACATTGATAGACATCCCACCCACTGCTACTGACTCTATTGACAGGAACAAGATGTACAAGTTGATAAGCAGCACAGTACAGTTCCGGGTTAGGTATCACCCATCCCCCCCTCTAAGGCAGGATGTACAATAATGATTGGCGGATTCTAGGAGCTTTAGTGCCAAAAATGAAACAGTTTAGCTGTTTTTGTCAATACTACAGTTGTGGCTTCGTGACCCACATTGGCAGAGTTTGGAATAAAAATAGAGGTTGCAGAATCACCATCATTTTAATGGCTCCTAGTCTGTCAAGCAAACTGAGATTCCACTTCCTTCACCTGTTCACATCTTTACTAATTTCATGCCAGATCTCCTTGTAATTCGTTTCAAGTAATTTGTTTAGGTTCTTGGTAATGTGAATACCCAAGTAACAAAAACCAGTGTGGCAGACAGGGATTTGTAATTAGCTGGAAAGTTGCATTTGTACAGGGGATGGGGGTGGGATAGTGATTTGCCAAATTAACGTTAAGGCCCACCAGTGCATCCAGCTGTGTTTTAGGATGAGCTGCCATGCCCATCAGGTGAGAAGTGGTTACTACCATATCATCTAGATATAATCCAAGTAAATAATTAGTATCATTTATATTAACCCCTGTGATCTCTGGATGTGCCTGCAATCTGATTGCAAGAATCTCTAACACAAACAATAAAGGAGAAAGGGGGTAACTGTCATGAGCCCCATGGAGAATGCTTGGCAGGATTGGGAGAATGGAGAGGAGTTTGTCAATGTTACAGAGGGGGCTAGGGAAATCGCTGGGGAAGTGCTTCCATAAGCCTATGGTAGTCCCATGTCTAATGAGTCTACTAATGACAGTAACCTTGACATTAGCCTTGCCCCATGCCTCTGCTTGGACCTTATCAGGAGGAGCTGCAGACAGCAGTACTGCTGCAGGGGTGAGATTGTGCTGGGACCATCAAGGGGCAGTTTGTCTACCTGCTTTGCCCCCTCACCCCTGCTCTTAGTGACATTTTTCTGGGGACTGTCCTTTACCAGGAAGATGAATGCTTTCGGTTTTTGGCTGTTGTTGCTTTTTAGAAATGCTAGGATTTGGTTAGATTGTATTTTTGTAAATTGTATTGTTGTTTTTTTGTATTTTGTATCTGTGTTTTTCTATTTGTGTGTAAGCCGCCGTGGGGGTCTTTTCTGGCCAAAAGGCAGCCTAGAAATAAACCATAACATAACCCCCTTTGCCTCTGTCAGAGAGAGAGGAATCCTCACTGGCACCCAGCCCAGACATACCTTTGAACAGATACACTCTAATGAACCACCTGGACTCTTTCAGAAAGATAAGAATGAGGATTGTTTGTCAGAGCCTGAAATAACAATTTCTCCAAGGTCACAGAATGGAGAAAAGATGGGTTCAGTTAAAGGAATCTGCATGTCTTCCGAGGAGAAGTCCCCACCTCGTTTCTAAGTCTGGAAGTGCTAAATTTAGCTCAGGCAAGTAAAGTGCCCACCCACCTCTCTTTTATTTAGAGTGTGTGGACGTGATAACGTAATTGCAACAACTCTCCATTGTTGCTTCCATGCCTAGTTTGCACTGGTTCTGTATCCTGATATACCTCGTAGATTCTGATGCTTTGTCCCCTAAAGCCTTATGCAAAACCCAGTTTTCAAGTCCTGGGTCTGCTTCTCTGGTATGGAGCCAGGAAGCAACCTTGTCTTGTTCCCTGCTGCAGACAAATTTGCTCTGATTGTTTACTCTAACTGTGGCCTTTGAATCATTATAAATTTTACTCAGTATTGCTAAAAATTTAGGGCCAAATTTCATAAATGTCAATACTTCAATACTTCAAGTCCATTCTAAACAGTCGAAGGCTTTAAAAATATCCAACAATAAAACTGCTAAATTAAATGTAAATGTACTGCCTTCAAGTCGATTCCGACTTATGGCGACCCTATGAATAGGGTTTTCATGAGGCTGAGAGGCAGTGACTGGCCCAAGGTCACCCAGGGAGCTTCATGGCTATGTTGGGATTCAAACCCTGGTCTCCCAGGTCATAGCCCAACACCTTAACCATTATACCACACTGGCTCTCCTAAGGGAGTCCTATTTACTTTTGAATGATTGATAATATTAAGGAGTTTCCAAATCAGGTATGAGATCTGACAGCGGGGAACAAAACCAGTTTGCATTTATTAATGATAATTTCAAGGCAATTAACTAAGATAGCTGTAAATAGACTGTAATCTAAATGGAGGAAATTAGCCTGTAAGACTCCACCTTGGTGAGGTCTCTGAAGGGTTTAGGTAAAACTATGATTCTAGATTGATGCCAGGAACTGTATTTCATCCATCATACCATTGAATAGGCTGACCAGATACAGATTTAGAGTTTCCTGAAACTGTTTATAAAACCAAGAAATAAATCTGTCTTGCCCCAGAGACTTAGTTGCCTTAATGTTCTTCACTACCTCCCTGACTTCCCCAAGCATAATTCGCATGCTAAGATATTGTGCACTGTCATCCAGTAAGGAGGGAATCAGGGAGGAGTGCAAAAACTGACTTATGGCATCTTCCGAGGGCCCGACTGTGTTATAAAGGGTGCTATAAAAGTCAGCAAATTGCTTACATGTCTATTTCATGTCAAACACTTTCCCACTTGTTCCCTCACAAACATAGTACCAGCCCTTTTTCTCTCCGCTTGTGCATTTTGTAATCCAACAACCTAAAGGATTTTTGCCCATATTCATAGTAACCATTAAAAAAAAAAACACCACCGGTTGCAGTTGTTCCCTTAATTGCTTATTATGACCTCCCATTTCCCCATCAGAATCAGCATAACATAAATCTTTACTGGAAACTCCTCTAACATTCCAATTGAGCACCCCCCATCAATCGTTCCCCTGTGAAAAAGCCTCTGCCTTTTTCAATACTCTATTCAGAAAGCTTAAACTAAGCCATGTTTGGTCCGTATAAAGAGCCAAAAGTGACTAATTTGTCACCATCCAACCAACCTTCCACAACCATGAATCTTGCCACTGTCCTTAAGTACTCTACTGACAGAAAAAATTAACTGAGATCTGAGTACAATTGCTACCTCCCTCAGGATTTTGCAGATCCGGGCGCTACCAACTGCTGGCCAAACCACCTATCCCTCAACAAAGGGATTTTTTGAGGTGCTTTGTGTGTTTCCTGTTAAGAAGTGACCAAGGTGCATTTTTCTGAACCGTAACAGGTGATCTGGGTTTGTTTAAATGCATCACCATCCCTTGTACATATAATGTAACCATTTTAAACTGACGCATTATGTGTCAGCAGAGCCCCAACAGTCCCAGACTTGCATGCCACTACCAACTGCAGAACTTTTATATATATCCAAAACCATTATACCCAAATGAACCATAAAGCAAGAAACAACTAGATCTGAAGCTATAACCACTTGAACATTGTCAATCCCACCCCCAACTATAACTCAGAACCTTCCCCCGAAACTTGACTGGGTTGGTGCATCCATTGATGTCATGGGTACATATCCCAATCCATTTGTCCAAGATTCACTCAGCAAGAAGATAGCATTTATATGAATAATAAACATTTATTTATTTATTACATTTATACTCCACCTTTCTTTTCATGATAGAAACCCAAGGCGGCTTACATATGGCTCCCAGGCAGTCTCCCATCCAGGCACTGACCAGACCTGACCCTGCTCAGCTTCAGCAAGGAGCTGGCCATGTGTGCCTTCAGACCATAGTCTGGGACATCAAAAACAGTATGAACGAAATGCTACCAAACTGTGCCTCCTCAAAGTTGCCTAATCATTTGTTCTTCATCAATGCACCTCCAGGGCTTCCCTCTCACATGTTGCCATTAACATCAGAGACCCCCACATAACTATTAACTTGAAAGGGAAGCCCCACTTGTATCTCATTCTAGCTTCTTGGAGGCACTTTGGCTTAAATTATCACCATTTGTGAAGGATTTTGAAGGAAAGATCCTGAAGGAACATCACCAGTTGCTCTACATATGACACATCCTTAAGAGGATGGAGATTCCTCCATGTCTCATTCTTCTTAGCAAAGTGGGCAAAGTTAATTATGTCTCTAGGGGGGCATTTTCACAGGGGTGAGCACCCATGGTATGATGAATGACCTGAACCTATTCACTATGAACCCCGGTAAGTCCTCCATCTCAGTCAACTCACTGAAACCCTTAGGTGAAGGTTCCCAGTCCTCAATCTATTCTCAAGTTCTTCCATGTAATCCTTCATTAATACCAAGTCTCTGAGCACTTGCTTCAGTGTTTTGCCATTCCCACATCTAGTGCTGCATATCCACAACCATGTCTATCTCCCAATATCCATTACCTTGCCTTCCAAGGAAGTCATTGACTCTTTCCATTTATCCATAAGCACCACTCTTAAGGACTCTAGCTGTATCGCAGAGTCAGCCTTTATATCACATGCAGGCTGTGTCTGGGCCTCAGAGGCCTTAGGTGGTCATCTTGTTGCTAGGCAATGCTGCACTCTTTGCCTTTAAAAATCTACTGGTTTTGGTTTCTGCAGGCTTGTGGACATTCCCCGCCTTGGCAGCCAGGTCAGAATTCCAATTATCTGCCAGTAATGCCTCATTGAGGATTTTCAGAAGGCTGAGGTCAGAGCGAGTGCTTACAAGGCTATCTTGTTGAACCAAAAATATTTGGTTTCAATTATTGAACAAACTGTAAAGCCTTTGGCTCCCAGTACTTCAATCCATACATCACCAAAAAATAAAATTAAGAGTGAGGAATCATAGAGGATAGTTCTCGGTCCCTTTGGGTGCATTTCCTACAGCACTAGAAGTTAATTTCAAATAAGGACCTGAGACTTTTCTTCCCCAGTATACTCAGATGAGCTTTAATACTTAAGTATTTTTGAGGATGTCAAGTCATACACCCGTCCAAGATTTATTTATTTATTTATTTATTATTTGATTTATATCCCACCCTTCCTCCCAGCAGGAGCCCAGGGCGGCATGAAGATGCATGAAGGCATACTATTTTTAGCTGACAACTGCTTTAAGGCAGATTCATTCAGTGATTCTTTAAAAAAAATAGAGGACAAGATGGGTGCTAGTGAATGTGAGAAACCTGACTTTGTTTGACCACATTTTGGATCTCACCTTGCCAAGTCATTATGTAACTTTGGAAGGAGGGCCGAGTGGAGACATAAAAAAATGAGGACATACAGTGAAAACGTGATTGCATTATGATGATATCAAAGCGACTTACAGAATAAAATACATTAAAAGGTAGTATAAAACAATAATAAAACACAGTATGGTAACCCAAGAATATTTATAAAAGACAATCCTACCTATCCCATTAAAAGATAAGCATGAAAAGGTAAAAAAGTTATGGTGCCAGGTATAGTTCCCTGGGGTGGGAATTCTACAAACATGGAGCCACCACTGAGAAGACCTGGTCTCATGTTGCCACCCTCCACACCTCCCTTGGAGGAAGCAGACAGAGAAGGGCCTCTTATGATAAACGTAGTATCTGGGTGGATTCATATGGGGAAAGGTGGTCTTTGAGGTTTCTGAGCTTTATAGGTCAAAACTACCAGTTTGAATTGAGCTCAAAAACTAACTAGTAGCCTATGCACTCGTGCTAAAAAGGTAAAAGTGTCCCTGCACTTGTAGCGCGAGTCGTTTCTGACTCTTGGGGTGACGTCTTGCGACGTCTACTAGGCAGACCGTATATATGGGGTGGGATTGCCAGTTCCGTCCCCGGCCTTTCTTTACCCCCCAGCATATGCCGGGTACTCATTTTACCGACCACGGATGGATGGAAGGCTGAGTGGACCTCGACTCCTTTTACCGGAGATTCAACTTCCTCCTTCCATTGGAATCGAACTCCGGCCGTGAGCAGAGCTTCGGCTGCGTTACCACCGCTTACCACTCTGCGCCACGGAGGATCTTTTTATGCACTCATGCTAGAATGGGTATAACATGCTCAGGTTGTCTTATCACACATAAATGACCATACTGACTGCAAAACAGTAATGGATGATAGCTTGATATAAAAGCAAGATCCTTTTAAAAAATGTTTTGATTTAATAGGGCAAAGTGAAGAGATAACAAACAGTCCATAATCTGTGCAATCAACTCTAGACTGTAAAATAACTAGAGAGAAATTGGGGGGGGGGATTGTGGCTTAGCCTAATATGGAGACTGTGGGCTAAATCTTATAGGATAAAATAACAGATGGAAAACAGTCAGAAGAAATAGTTTATGACTAAGTTATCTTAGAAGTATCATTAACTTAGAAGTATCATTAACTTGGAAGCATCAAGTGTTGAAGAAGCTGAGAGCTCTTGCTCTAGACTCCTGATGGCATTACTTTCAGCTTCTTCGCCACTCTCAAACCCCCTCACCACATTAAGGTATTCATCCTAGAGGGGGCTGACTAGACATACATACTGGTTAATCAGGACACTGGAATATCTACCATCTAAATGAACCATGGGTACTTCAGAAAGTGATACTTTGTAAATGCTTAAGAACATAAGCTCTTGAATATGTATACTTTTCCTAAGCCTAGCCCACCTTAATAAGGCTCTACCAAGGCAAAAAATTAAGTCCTCCAAATACTTTTCATATACAACAGGAAATGTCTAAAGAAGATTCTAGCTTTCAGAAGCATCTCAGCAGTCTTAAATTCATTTGTATCTAAAATTTGTAGACTAACACACCTTATAATACAATTTATTTGATTAAATAAACTCTAGTCCACAAAAACCTATGCCATAATGAAATTTGTTCATCTATAAGGTGCTACAAAACTCGTTTGTTATTTTTGCTGCAACAGACTAACTCACCTATCCATCTGGAAATTGTATTTAATATTTCTGCAGATGGGCCATAAGCCAGAATTAGTGTTTTACACATGGTATTTGTTCTAACAAGCATCTTTTAGGATAATGACACCCCAATCGGTTTCATACACTATGGTTTTTATGGATGGAAGCCCGATCTCTGCCGATAAACTCGACTTTATATACACTCATTGCTCATTTCAAGTTGATTTTGCTTGCAAGGCAAGTATGAAAGCTGCATGGAAATTATTGCATCCCAGATTACTATGCAGCTGTTGTGGGGGAGTGTATGTATTGATTTCTCCAATGAAGCCTTCACTGCACCATAACTTGGTGACTGGCAAGCATGCAAAACTATAAAAATGGCTTGTTAGAGGCCAGCCAAAAAGAGGGGAAGAGGAAATATCTGTACTTTGATTCAGATAGTAATAAGAATGTGATGGTAAATTCTACCCAAAATGTGAACTGATAACACGCACCCATGAACAGAACATTTTGGACTGAGGACCCAAATACATAAGCAGTCAGACATGGAACACAAATACTCCCTTACCGGAAAAAGGCAGCTGTAGGCATGCAAGACCCACCCTGTAGTTACACAAAGGGTGAAACAGATCTCGATACGTTTTCTGGCATGCTTCCATATTAAAATTTCCTACATTATATTGATAGATTCCTCTGTGAACAAGTAACATAGCTTTACAACCAACCCCCAAGATAGGTTGAACTCAAATACACATTGCATTCTTTTCAACATTTTGTTTCTTTTGATCTATGAATCAGGCAGGGTAATGGAGAATGGCACGCACGCACACGCAAACAAATGGTTTCTCATTGTTCCAGCAACATCCTAGTGTTAATCACTTTACAATCAATTTAAATTTCCTTCCTTTCCCAAAATATGAATGTGCACAGAATGGGATGATACGAAAGTTTAAATAAAAGCTTCAAACAACCAAACCAAAAAACCTTTACGTAAAGGATATTCTTTTTACCGTACCAACTCTTAGAGCACAGGAATGTCAGTGTTTTTAAGTAATCTTACAAACCCAAGCAATCTTCAATATTCATTAGCCAAATTTAGAATTAAGTAGGTTTGTGTGTTGGGGCTGAGAATGAATCTTGGTTTTTACAAATGAGTTAACAAATGAATTAGTTTGAGTTTCCTTGTATATATGCAAACCAAGAAAGCGTATTCATGACAGCACACTGATCTATAAATAGGGTTTGTCAAGTGTATTTCTGAACACAAATTTGAAACAGTGCCCAAGAGTCTTTCTCTCTTTTTGGGGGGGGGTGTCTATGTAAATCTACATCTTTCCGCCACCATGAATTTCATAAAATAGTTCAGTATAAAAGGTTCTCAAGGACACCACAAGTTGCAGTATGTTGTACTGTAAAAAACCAAAGAAGTGCATTTCTACTTCCACATTAATAAAAATTTAAAATATACAAAGATAAAAAGTGTAAAATACATGATGGGGAAAAAAGCATCAGTACAAAAAACAGCAGCAGCATTCATCTGCCAGTCAATTCAAAGGCTCCTTGGAAAAGAAAATTGCTGACCTGTCTTTGAAAAGACACAAAAGACCAAATGAACCTCTCAGGAGAGAACATTCTAAAGCACAGGGGCTACAAGGAAAAGGTCCTGTTTCTTGTGAGGAATAATCTGGCCTCCACTGAGATGGAATTTGAAACACTTCACTTGGAGATCTGAACTGCTGGGACGGCTCATGCAAGAGTATAAAAAATATAGTTTGTAGATGTACAGTTGCTGTGGAAAATTCCACAGCCGTGGTGGGTGAGGGTAATTGCACATACAAAGGAGGGTGGAGCGACTGAAGTGATGGTGTAAATTTTTGAATTTCCCTCTGCTTTAACAGCTAACAGGGGGTTACTGCACAGCTCTTCTGGCGCACATCGCAGATAGAAATTCTTTCATTCACCATGCGGGATCACGTGTCCTTGGATGTTGCGAGGGTATATAAGGGAGTCTCAGTCTGTGTTCAGGCAGACATGCTTGTGTGATCACTGTCTCCTTACATAAGTAATAAATGCTAGCTTTCTGACTGAAGGTCTCGTGTGCACTTATTCCTGGGTCCGAACCATTTAGTTGTGGAACAATAAAAGGAATTTCCACAACACAGTCATTAAATACTATCATAACTTTAACACAAAAGTCATATAATCTTTCATTAAACAATAAAGAAGAAAGACTGAAGAGCTGTTTCTGACAAGATATACAAAGCAGAATTGTAACTTGTTTTAATTAGGCACATTGTTTACAATGCTAACCTATACTGCAATAGTTTTAAAGGCATGGACCTGGTTCATGTCACTTGGCAACTTCCGCACAATTGCCTGAGCTCATGAATAAGCCAGTATACTTGTGACTCATCAGAAATTTGTACAGTGGATTGTACGTATAGAGGTTTTACATGTGGCAACTATAATATTGTACGATCATGGGAAAAATATTTTTAGGGATACAAATTGTGACGGCCATGTATGGTTGGTACCTTGTCATGGAACTAGTTCATGCAATACCCACCTTCACACAATCTCCATTCGCTCTCACAAGTGACAATTTAAGACTACATCCTAGTATGGAAACGGATAAATTCTATTCACCAATGATATTTTTGACTTTTAACAGGGATGTAAGTACAGTATGGGCATACTTAAGCATACTATATTGCTTAATCAAATAGGATGACGATCTCAGACAATGCATCGTGCTACTGCCTCTGAAAAATGTTCCACTCCATACTCCAAGGCTAGGAAATCACCTTTTGAGGCCCCAAAACTTCTGGGTTGCTTCACAACACAAGATTTTCTACACTATCATCAGTATTATGGAGGAATTTGTATATACCCCCTTGTGTACACAGGGATGTAGTAAGTTCTCAGTCACACATAGCAAATTGTATAGATTATGGTTTGTTTGCAATAAACCAGGATTACAAACCATAGTTTGAACTGGAGTTAAAATCCTGATTTGTGAACAGAGAACTCAGTACAGTCATCAAGTCCCATGCCTTCCCAAGGCAAGATCCTCTGTATCTAGCCATCCTCCTCAATGATTAACACAGATCATCCATCATAATCCATATTACAGGGCAACATGACTAGACCAGGCATGCTACTCGTCTAGATTATTTAAGCAAATGAGTAAAAATATTTATATTTGAGAATTCAAATGCTCTGGCTTCCTTTGGACACAATTAGTAAGAAAAGAAATGGGAGGGGGAAGGGTGGAAAATGTATACACATTTTTCAACAATGATGCGATTTGCAGAAGTGTTTAGTATTGGGATTAACGACTGCTGCAAGAAATATATTTGATCATCTGAGATGTATATCTAGCTTTTAGAAATATTGCTTCCCACCTTCATTCAGACAAAAGCACACAAACAGGTTTCACCTCACACCACCCAATTTTAACAGACTTATTTAAAATGTATCAATTATGCAACTGCCTTTCTCCGTGTATCTTAAGAGCAACTAAGAGCCTGCCTGCCATAAAGCAGCTTTGTTCTTTTCATGACTATCCCAGCACATCATCATAAATGAAAAAAGAGCATGCCGTGCTTTGGAATACAAAGGCATTTCTCCTCCCCTTAATTAACTTGGCTCATTTGTGAGGATCTGTTTAGCCAATCTAATTATTTTGATTCCAATTTCCAGCCTTATCAGGGGCGCAGTGGTGCAAGAAATCAAAATGCCTGTCTTCTCCATATGTGGCAATCTAAAAAGCTAACTGCTTCTCATTTGCTGAGCCATCACTGCATGGCCCAGGGGCCCCGTCAGAATACAATTTACGTTTGGTCTACTGGAGCTGGCTTGAAAGGGTTTTCCCCATGTACTGAGGCTGAGCATTTCATATAACATTTCAGATAAGCTGCTGCTTGCTGCATCATCTGTCAAACCATAGCAAATTCAAACAAGGAACAGTGTGCTTGGAGAAAGAGATTTAAGCAAATTCCTCCATTTTTTTTAATGGAAAGGTATCAGACCTCTTTATTTCTGCATATGTTAAAAAGTCACAAAACCAACCTTAAAAAAGCCCTCTTGATGGGGCCAATTTTGTGGAACCCGAAGCAATAAACATACCACAAAAAAAAAAAAAGCAACTAAGCAGAGGTTACTTTTACTGAGGAAAATTCACTACATTTAGCTGTCATTTAGACTCATGTTTATTGGTCTTCTACATCACATAATTAACCTCAGAAACATTCAGGTTGTGCTCCAGCACAGTTTTGTGTTACATGAACATACCAATTTCTCCAAGGAAATAGAACAATCCAGGAGAACTGCAGCTGGCAAAAGATACAAGGTGCTTTTGAACCCTCATGCAAACAGAAGGGTTCATAACGTTGGCCGATATTTATACAATTACTTTGGCTAATAGGGATTTTTGAATTTTTCTTATGGGCCAACATAGCTACTGTTCCTTTTTTGCTAATATAATCTCTCTCCTTCAAAATGAAAAACAATTGGTCTTGTAAGATAAATGTAGAACAATATTATTAATAAACATAATATCAATTAAATGCTGCACTTCCTACAAACGTAGCAGAGTTATTTGCATGTTAATGCAGGAGCTTCAGGCTTTTCTTTTCTTATTAGAAATACCGTATGTTTGGCAAGCTGTCTGGCCTCCCTTACGATGATGAATGCTGCAACAAACAATTTGCTGTATCTTTAGAGAAATGGTCAATTCAATTACATTACGCCAGCAGCTCTCCTATCCTTCTTTGCCAAATGTCTTTGCTGTACCCAGCTACAGACAGCCCATTTGTATTCCAGCACAGTAGGACACTTGTTTTATTGATGCATACAGCTCTACTTAGGTACTATCAACAGAACACTATTTCATTTCTCCAGCTCTATGTTCCTTTTCACCTGCACGTTCGCACTCTTCCCCCTTTGGTTATTAGGATTTTCAGCTTTACTGACAGCAATGCATGCACAATACTAATTATGTGCTGAAACCAAGAAGCTATCTGCTATGACAACAAAATATGTTAGTATCCAATTATGGAAGGAGGGGTTGGAGCAAGGAGAGGGGGTAGCAACACTTTCCAATTTAGATGATTTAACCACTACATTTAAAGTGGACCCTCGGATTTCCCCTTTGAGAGTACACTACAATAGCTTCTGTTTTGCCAGTTACTACAGGACTAGGTTTTCCTCAAAAGGATCAGTAGAGATGCTTTCTCAATATGAGAGCAAACACACACTTCAGGCCAGGACCCATTAGTATCAAGCCTGTTTTCCAGTAACTGGAAAGGATGCACACTGTTTATGTCACATGTCCCTCCTCTCTTTTTTCCAACAATCAGCCAAGGAGTATCAGTTTAGCAACTCATTAACTACAGCCTCTTTTAATTTACTTGGTTAGTGAAAAAACTGCACCTGCTCCCCACCACAAAGACTCTCTGTGTACAAGAAGGAGAATTTGCATTATGTCAACAGCTTTTGATTGGAGCCAAGCAAGATGCAGAGAAACATAAATGTATTCCATTTATCAGAGGCACAGGATTGTCATAAAAAGAAAGCTTCTAGTCCCCAGGAATCACTTAAAACATCCAACCGCTAAACAAGCTTGTAAAACTACAGATTGTTCTCTGACAGACATCTACTTCTAAATGCTTCAGTAGTGGTCACAATCAATTATCGTATTTACAACCTTGTAAAGCAGCAGTTAAACACCAAGGCCAAGTGCATGGATTATAATTTCTTCTCTGCCCCCCTTCAGCAAAATATACAATAATTCCAATAAGAAATAAAAGAGATTTTTAACCCCTGCGGCAAGCTTTCATCTGTTCATTAGCTACAATTTTGCTTGTTAATTCGCTGGGGCCAATGATTATCTTGAGGACAACTTCTTAACTGATGGCTTCAAGAATTAAGGGCACACTTTGTTTTTATAGATACCTTTCTCAAAAGACTAGACTAAAATGGAAACAAAACTGGTAAAACAAGGTATACACAAACAAAATTTAGACTGCTGAGGGTTTATGCTGGTATTTTATTTTTATGCTATTCTGCTGTAATTTGTCTTACTGAGATTTTAGTGGTTTTCTTTTACTAAAAGTGGCTAGTAAGTAATTCAAATAAGTAAAACAAAACAGAACAAACACTGTAGTCAATGTATGGTTATACAGGCATAAGCCAAAACAACAAAAAATTCTATAAATACATTCAAAGCAGGAGACCATCTAGGGAGACGATTGGACCCTTGGATGATAAGGGAGTCAAATGTGTACTAAAGAACAATAAGGAGACTGCAGAGAAGCTAAATGAATTCTTTGCATCTGTCTTCACAGTGGAAGATATAGGGCAGATCCCTGAACCTGAACTAACATTTGCAGGAAGAGTCAAATAGTGATAACGAGAGAGGAAGTTCTAAGCTTAATGGACAATATAAAAACTGACAAATCACCGGGCCCGGATGGCATCCACCCGAGAGTTCTCAAAGAATTCATGGAGGACAGGGCTATCAATGGCTACTAGCCATGATGGCTGTGCTGTGCCACCCTAGTCAGAGGCAGCATGCTTCTGAAAACCAGTTGCTGGAAGCCTCAGGAGGGGAGAGTGTTCTTGCACTCGGGTCCTGCTTGCGGGCTTCCCCCAGGCACCTGGTTGGCCACTATGAGAACAGGATGCTGGACTAGATGGGCCACTGGCCTGATCCAGCAGGCTCTTCTTATGTTCTTATGTTAACTCAAATGTGAAATTGCTGATCTGCTAACTAAAATATGTAACTTGTCCCTTGGGTCCTCCTCCGTGCCTGAGGACTGGAAAGTGGCAAATGTAACGCCAATCTTCAAAAAGGGATCCAGAGGGGATCCCGGAAATTACAGGCCAGTTAGCTTAACTTCTGTCCCTGGAAAACTGGTAGAAAGTATGATTAAAGCTAGATTAACTAAGCACATAGAAGAACAAGCCTTGCTGAAGCAGAGCCAGCATGGCTTCTGCAAGGGAAAGTCCTGTCTCAGTAACCTATTAGAATTCTTTGAGAGTGTCAACAAGCATATAGATAGAGGTGATCCAGTGGACATAGTGTACTTAGACTTTCAAAAAGCGTTTGACAAGGTACCTCACCAAAGGCTTCTGAGGAAGCTTAGCAGTCATGGCATAAGAGGAGAGGTCCTCTTGTGGATAAGGAATTGGTTAAGAAGCAGAAAGCAGAGAGTAGGAATCAACGGACAGTTCTCCCAATGGAGGGCTGTAGAAAGTGGAGTCCCTCAAGGATCGGTATTGGGACCTGTACTTTTCAACTTGTTCATTAATGACCTGGAATTAGGAGTGAGCAGTGAAGTGGCCAAGTTTGCTGATGACACTAAATTGTTCAGGGTTGTTAAAACAAAAAGGGATTGCGAAGAGCTCCAAAAAGACCTCTCCAAACTGAGTGAATGGGCAGAAAAATGGCAAATGCAATTCAATATAAACAAGTGTAAAATTATGCATATTGGAGCAAAAAATCTTAATTTCACATATACGCTCATGGGGTCTGAACTGGCGGTGACTGACCAGGAGAGAGACCTCGGGGTTGTAGTGGACAGCACGATGAAAATGTCGACCCAGTGTGCGGCAGCTGTGAAAAAGGCAAATTCCGTGCTAGCGATAATTAGGAAAGGTATTGAAAATAAAACAGCCGATATCATCATGCCGTTGTATAAATCTATGGTGCGGCCGCATTTGGAATACTGTGTACAGTTCTGGTCGCCTCATCTCAAAAAGGATATTCTAGAGTTGGAAAAGGTTCAGAAGAGGGCAACCAGAATGATCAAGGGGATGGAGCGACTCCCTTACGAGGAAAGGTTGCAGCATTTGGGGCTTTTTAGTTTAGAGAAAAGGCGAGTCAGAGGAGACATGATAGAAGTCTATAAAATTATGCATGGCATTGAGAAAGTGGATAGAGAAAAGTTCTTCTCCCTCTCTCATAATACTAGAACTCGTGGACATTCAAAGAAGCTGAATGTTGGAAGATTCAGGACAGACAAAAGGAAGTACTTCTTTACTCAGCGCATAGTTAAACTATGGAATTTGCTCCCACAAGATGCAGTAATGGCCACCAGCTTGGATGGCTTTAAAAGAAGATTAGACAAATTCATGGAGGACAGGGCTATCAATGGCTACTAGCTGTGATGGCTGTGCTCTGCCACCCTAGTCAGAGGCAGCATGCTTCTGAAAACCAGTTGCTGGAAGCCTCAGGAGGGGAGAGTGTTCTTGCACTCGGGTCCTGCTTGCGGGCTTCCCCCAGGCACCTGGTTGGCCACTGTGAGAACAGGATGCTGGACTAGATGGGCCACTGGCCTGATCCAGCAGGCTCTTCTTATGTTCTTATGTTCTTATGTTCTTATGTTCTTATGTTCTTATGTTCTTATGTTTAAGCCCTAACTCAGGCCCCATCTGCTCTTATACATTTAAAGCACTATTACACCACTTTAAACAGTCATGGCTTCCCCCAAAGAATTCTGGGAACTGTAGTTTGTTACAGGAGCTGAAAGCTGATAGGAGACCCCAATTCCCTTCATAGATCTACAATTCCCAGAGTTCCTTGGGAAGAGGGATAGATTGTTAAACCACTGCTTAAATCATATGAAATTATACATTTTCCTTTTGCAGTTTTCTCAGACTCAAGTAATACTTGAGAATAACATTGGTACTGTTCAGATTTATACAGGCATACCCCGCTTTAACATGCACAATGGGAGCATGTATGTAAAGTGAAAATGTACTTCAAGTGAAGCAATTATCTATGCATGTACTGCACTGCAATCGCCACTAGATGGCAGCGGCATCATGCCATTAAGTGTCCGTAATTGCAAAGCACGCGTACGTTAAGCGGGGTATGGTGGCGTATGGAGCATGTACGTTATAGCAAGGCGACGTTAAGTGAAGCGACGTTAAGCGGGGTATGCCTGTATATCTTGATCACAGTAAATACAATTGGTATACCACTAAACAATAATAAATACAATAAAGCGAACGTGTTCTTGACATGGGGTTGGTTCCAATACAATGTCAAACCACACAGGTTGCTATCCTGGCTCATAACGTTTGTGAAAACTATTGTTTTTCCAGTTCAAATGTAATGTGAGGGGCGCTTGGGAACACGCAACTCTTCCATATAACATCAAGACATGGCTTGGTGTTACATTTAATCTAATTCACTCTTAAATAGTTCTGCTATAACTTGGAAGACAGACATTTGCCCAATTCGTTGGACCAAACATATGCAAAGTTCCATTTCATTAAACCTGAATTCACCCTATAATTCCCAGTGAGTAAGATTAATTGCTTTACATATTCAAGTACAAAAAACATTGGACATATTCTGACAAAAGTTAAACAGTTTTAAACTCTGCTTGTTTCAATTTATCAAGCCAGTCTCAATTGATTAATTGTACAATAGGAATATAATTTCAATAATTTACTTACTCTGGGGGAGCGGGGAATGCTGTTAAATCCCCAGCTTTACCCAATTTCACTTCAGGCCAGTTTTCTATCTTTAGATACCCTGTTCAAGATATAAAAACAAAAGCAGATTGATAAAAAGTACTCAGACCACTCTAAAGATCAAATGAATAGAAGCAAAACAGTTTCATTCAAGGATACCATCAAGCAAAAAAAGGGCTACTCATACTGTTTTTAGCACAAATTCTGTTCTGTTTCACATTTCTCCCCATTCCTTCTGGCAAAGTATAGCGCAAAGATATACTTGTGGAGACCATGCTGGTGTTCAGCTATAATGCCATACCATGGTTTGACTTTATGAAAATGAGCAGGCATGAGTCCCTCTTTTCTCCTCCCTCTTGCACACAGAAGTAAAAATCTTCCGATCTTAGCTTCCCATTTTGTCCAAGTAAGAAGTTTTTCACCTCTCTGCATGAAGGGAAGAAGGGAAGCAACAGGAGGAGACCATGTAAAACCAAGGTTTGTTCTCTTAACCCCAAACCATGGCTTGGTGTTACATCTAAGTATAGCAGTTGTGTCCTTTATTTTAAAGTGTGCAAACTGAAAGAAGCCTCAAGCGCAAATAAAATTTATAAAGTACTCTTAGCCTGAAGATAACATAAATGTTCTGCCTTTATTTCAATGTTAAGTCTTGTGGGTTTTTTAACATACTTCCCCCTTGTATATTAGATTTAAAGATACTGTGTTGGATACTAACGGTAGTCATTGCTCAGTTATGCAGTTTCGTCATTTAAAGTTTAAAATTTATTAATCTCATGTCATATTTATAGTAGCATATGGTCGGTATTTTTCAAAATTTAACCGTATTTCAACGAAACTGGTACCATCAAATACAAAAATCTTTAAAAACAAACTTTCAAGGATGCTGCCCTATACCATCCATTTCAAGTTCTAAAGACAGAGGGAAAGCATTAAGGAACATGGACTTATCAGATGTCAATGTAAGTATTCTGTTCCACCATAACTACACATTGGCATGGTTTGTATGTAATGTTAAGCTATAGTTTAAATATAAATTATGATTTAACGAGCATGAGTACTTTGCTCCTCCCCCACTCCTGACTGCCATGCAGGAGAGGAGACAAAACAACATGCTGTTGTTACAACAGGTCACTATGAACCTTAAGACAACTGAAAATTTGATTATAGGACACAGAAGCTAAATAATGGTTTGTGCCTGGGTAAAAAAATGGCAGGTTCCATACCCATGTTCCATACCCTACTGGTCTTCCATTGTACTGCAAGTGGTTTCTAAAAGCTATATGAATCAAGTATGCCTTTGCACAGACTCATCCATGTGGCTGCATGGATTCAATTTTATTTTGAAGAGGACAGCAATTCAGTAGTTCTGTTAAATCACCACTTAACTATTCTATACGGTCACTATGAACAGATGCTTTCCCTTCCTTCTGATGAAAATAGTTGCTATTATAAAAGAAAAATCTGTTTCTGCCAATTTATCTATGACAAGGTAGTGCTGAGCCAAAGTACAAGTCCTAGCTCTTCAACCTCATTCATGGTCTGTAAAGATCCCATTGCTTTCATCAATACTTAATAGCAGGGACTTTGAAAATGGCCAAAGCCAAGTCATTGGCCACATTCAAATGTCATGCTAAATCATAGTTAGTGTGGCAAGAGTTAGGTGTGCTGCCTCCTCCCCTCTCTTCTTGTGAAGGACTTTGGATGCACTCATTTCCAATTTGAGTTAACCAGTGTACCATGTGATCTAAACCCTAAACTGTGACTAATATTATCTATGGTTTGTTTAAACAAGCCAGTCTCATAATCCTTGATTTGAAGTTAGTTTCACTCAGACCATACTTATTATTAACCACAGTTTGTCAGTTTCAGACAAAACAAACTGCAGTTAATCTAACTAGTAAACAAAATCTTCCAGACTCCTCTTCATGGTTTTGACAAAGAGAAAGGATGTGCGCATCTGAGACTTGCTGCGGCTTTCTTGTCATTATACAGCCATGAGAGTGGCTGTATACTATAGCCAGCATAGATTTTTCACATTCCGCAATGTTAAATGGAAAATACCCCCACATGCCATTCTGATGCTTCCCATAAGCTCATTTCAAAACAAAACCTTACAAAATTTATAGTTCTGAACTCAGAAAGGCTTGCTTAACAACCCTGTCAATTTTCATGGCGATACACAAAACAGTCAAGAGTTCAAGAGTCTAACATCGAGAGTTCAAAGTCTAAAAAGAGAGAGAAAAACCTCAGAGCCCTTTTGGACTTTTTTCTGCCAGAGTTCTCATAATCTGTTGAAATTCATTAAAAATCAGCCATGTTCACAGAGTACCTGTAATCCTAATACTGACCTTGCCCCATACTCTGATCTTCATCTACTGCAGTTTAAAGGTTAAAAAAAATGCCTGGTTGATTTTTAATTAATTTAAGAAATTTTGGCTGGAAGCCTATTATAACGTGGGGCATGCTCAGTAAGGACCAACTATCAGTGTTCTAAAAGCCTCACAGCTGCTGGGCTTGACTAATCAGAGGGTCACACCCACACCAGACTTGATTTCACTTGAGACAGTCATGGCTTCCCTCAAAGAATCCTGGGAAGTGTAGTTTGTGAAGGGTGCTGAGAGGAGACTCCTATTCCCCTGAGAGAATGGTTAACAGTCAACCACTCTGATTGAAGGTCTGTGAGAGGAACAGGGCGTCTCCTAGCAACTCTCAGCACCCTTCACTAACTACACTTCCAAGGATTCTTTGAGAGAAGCCATGATTGGCTTTGAGCCATGGCTTTGAGAAAAGCCATGATAAATTCTTTTAAATTGTTTTTAAAAGATGTGCTTTTAAATTTGTATATTTGTTTTTAATGTTTTTAGTTATTTTAAAGCGCCCAGAGAGCTTCGGCTATGGGACGGTATATAAATACACTAAAAAAATAGATAAATAAATAATGATTGTCCAAAGTGTAATAGAGGCCTGGTGTGGATGTGGCCAGGGACAGCTTTGTTTTAAATTTGGGTGGGAGGTAGGGTTGCCAGGTTCAGGGCCTTGAGACTGATCCTGTATCTTTAGAAGAGAAAGTCAGCCAAGTGCAGGTATTCTTGCAACTCTGTAATGGGAAAAACCACAACGTAGAATTGTCCCTTCCCCCTGCCCAACTTTGAAAGATACAGAAGACATCTTGGTTGCCAGGCCCAGCCTGGTCAGTTTTACCTATCCTAATCATGATTGCATAGCAGTATATCCGATTCAACTCAACTCAACCGATTCAACCCTCCTTCCCCTTTCCTCTCCCTTTCTCCTCCCCTGCCCTCTTCCTTCTTCCGCCTCCCCTGCCCACTCCATCCCTCCATCCCCCCCCGTCAGTTTTACCTATCCTAAGCATGATTGCACGGGAGTAAATCCCACTGAACTCAATAAACATGCAAATGACCACATCTGTCCTTCTCCCCTCCCCCTCCTGCCTGCTCCCATCCCAGTCCTCCCCTCTGCCTTTCCACCCCTCCCTCCTCCCTTCCCCATCCCCTGTGGTCAGTTTCACCTATCCTAAGCATGATTGCCGTGTGTGTGTGTGTGTGTGTGTGTGTGTGTGTGAATCCCACTTAACTCAATATGCATGTAAATGATCAATCCATTCTCAGCAAACTTGCGCAGGATCCCATTTCTTACTTCCCAGATTAAAAAGCAAGGAAATTCACTAATACGCTAAAAACCTTGCGGTTTAAGAATGTACCTATAGCCCACAGATATTTCTACCAAACTTTAAAAAGCAGGGAAACTGGGCAGCTATAGTGAATGCACCAGGGGAGCAGGAGACTTGACCTCCTCTCTGAGATATTGGACTGCCCTACAAAGTTGTCAAAATGCAAACACAATTTGGGTTGGTCTTTCACAGTCCAATCCACTTGCTGTGTAGCTCTGAAGAATTGGGTAACATGTGCCTCTGAGCATATGGTGAGTGGTGGCAACACCTGTAATCAGCCCAAATAATAGAAAGAAGATATGTCCTGTGCTGATCTTGTTTTAGCCGGGAGAAAGCAACATTATTAAGACAGTTGATACAGTTCAGATGGTCACTTTAAATATGTCTGATTTACTTTGCAATTTTAGTGAAGTTTCCTATAGGAAATCATTTTCTTTTGCTTTTGTTTCTATGAATATGTGAAGTACAGCAACACTTTGCAAAATTTATACTAAAAAAACTCCAAACATAATTGTGGAATAATGGCACTGACTTCTGCAAAATAGTCTCCAGTGGACCTCAGAAGTATCTCAATTTGCGCAAGGTAAGACAGTGGAAGGTGAAACATATTCTAGCAATATTCTAGATGTGCTCTATGTTTTTAATTGATCGTGAACACCTTGCCTTAAATAAAGTGGTTTAAACATAGCAGGCTGAAAACATGCATCCTCTTTTTTCCAACAGCTAGAGTCATTGCTGAAGTAGCAACATATTGTGATCAGTCTGATTTTACACCAAACTGCAGTTTCAGATTCAACTGTTAATGCACCCAAAATAGAAATAGAACATAACCGCCAATATAAAACACAAAAGGCTGTGTTCACCATCACATGACAATGACCAATAAAAAGGCTTTGAAATTAATAAAAATACATTTGACGCAGATTTCTAGGATGAATAAGGAGGGGGGAAAGTTTCTGGTTTAGATTCTCTGTAGAAACATTAGTAACACAGGAAAGAAGCAAAGTAAGAAGAACACCAACAAACATACAAAAATATAATTCTCCATCTTTGGATATGGCAGGTGTTGCCACCACTTACCATATGCTCAGAGGCACATGTTACCAAATTCTTCCAAGCTACACAGCAAGTGGGTTGGACTGTGAAAGACCAACCCAAATTGTGTTTGCATTTTGACAACTTTGTAGGGCAGTCCAATATCTCAGAGAAGAGGTCAGGTCTCCTGCTCCCCTGGTGCATTCACTATAGCTGCCCAATTTCCCTGCTTTTTAAAGTTTGATAGAAATATCTGTGGGCTATAGGTACGTTCTTAAACCACAAGGTTTTTTGCGTATTAGTGAATACTAACCTATGGTTTAGCATGAAATTTGAACCTGACGTGTTGGTGACACAGTGCAATACAGGAAAATAGGGAGAGCTGCAATTTGCTAACCCTCTCTTCAAGTATTGTGCTATCTACAACTCCTTCTGTGGTTGCAAAGTTTGTAAACAACCCCCGGAAAAGTGAATGAAAGGCTCAATTGGAGCAGATAAGTATGTTGAGCCCCACACTCCCCTCCCCCATGTCACTCAGTAGCACTGACTTTGGAATACTATAGCTCAGTTGCTATGAGAAGCAGAGTATAAAACTGTATACTTATAACAAGCAAAATCACAGTAGCCAAAGTGGGGAGTGGCATACACAGTTGAATTATTTTCTCAATCCCAATTAAAATACATAACAGTAAGGGCAAAAAGAATAAGAAAATAGTTATTCATAATATATCTATAAATATTGTAGAACTATTGATTTTCCAGTTAATTGAATAAAACACAGCAAGTTTAAAAACAGTACATTATTAAATGAAAACGTTTGTTTGTTAAATTCAGTGTGAAGCCAATTGTAATAGGTAGGGTTAAAGTTAAGGACAAAATTACTGAAGATTATTTTGGTTCTGAAGTATCTAAAAAATACTTAAAATGAGTTATCTCATTTCAACACTGTGTGATAACTTATTTAGTAAATAGTAAGTAATTTCATATTTCTTTTAGTATCTCAAAATATGCTTATACTTAAGTTGTTTAACCACATAGTTAAAAAGCATGTGATTAACGGTGGATAGCCCAAACTCAAAGAGGAATTAAATCCAGATCAATCTTGTTAGGATTTTTATATGTGTAATCTTTTTCAATATTTATTTATGTATTGTTATATTTATGTCCTCCTTTTCCTCCAAGGAGTTCAAGGTTGTGTACCCATTTCATCCTCACAATAGCCCTCTGGTTAGAGTTAGAAGGCAGTGACTAGTCACCCAATGAACATCATGGTTGAATGGGTGTTTGAACCCTGGTCTCCCAGGTCCTAATCCAACACTGTAACTGCTACACCTTTCTGGTTCTCAACATGACAGTCCAAAGGCATAATTATAAAACAAAACCCATTTAAAGAGACTTAAAAGTTACATTAAAAAGTAATATTTAGAAGAAAGAAGACCATCATTTTCCATATGGACTTAAATCTTCTTTTTATTCAATTAAAATAATAATAATCTGTGAAAAATATTTTTCTATGCAACTTCTCATTTCACAAACATTTATTACAGACACATTTTGTTGAGAACCTTGCATCTAGAATACGTACTTATAACTCTTCCTAGAGCACCTCTTTTTAGGGTTGCTTATAACTCGTTTTAGGGACTAATGCGGCCTTTCCCAATTTAGTGTCGTCCAAATGTTTCAGATTACAACTCTGATCAGCCCCAGACAGCAGTGCCAAACATCTATAAGGCACCACTTTGGTGAAGGCTGGCCTCATGCATATATTTTCTCACATCCTTCATTCTGAAAACATGCACATGGATGACAAGATCCCTCCATCCCCCAATGTACTGTGGTTAAATGTACGTAAAAGAATCTGGATAGTTGTTAGCTAGAGATCATCCTGGAAATAATATCAGAAGAGCCAGCCAAAAACCCTAAGGCATCTCATGCTGATATTTTTCTATGCTGGCTGGGAATTTAGCCACAGCACTTTCTCAGTGCAGTTTTAAATTTCTTAAACACAATTTTCCAGGCACATTACCATGGCAGGTACTTTGGTAGCAACTTTTACACTGACAGTGCTATTTAATTAATAATTATATTCTCCATTATATAATTTGCAAATTAGTAAGTGTATAAACATAATCCTTACAAATACTTACAAGAAAGTGCAGTTGTGTTGTATATAAGGGTGCAATCTTATACCCACTTACGTGGCAGTAGACCCATTAAACTCAATAGAATTTACAGAATTTGACTGCAACAATATTATAGTTTTGACTGGAATCCAATTGGTGCAACTCCACTGATGGATGGCATCCATCAGTGGAACAGATTTCAGCAATTCCTCCTCCTATCTGCGCCCCCCCCCCTCCACAGGTCTCACAGCGCAGATTTGAGGTAAGAGGGCTGGGGGGGAGTATCACCAAAAATTGTCTCCCATTCTACTGACAGATGCCTTCTGTCAGCAGAGATACACCTTCGGATTCCACCATTTCAAAGTTTTATTTTACTGTAAGCAACCCAGAGAACTTTATAAGGTAACTTAGAAATATTGTTAAATAATTTAAAACGAAATTGCGCATATACACCCAAACCTATAACACTGGTCTATACACACTATTGGGATTTTCTTCATAATCATCTGGCTGTTGCCAACAGCTGAATATGGCAGAGAACCTATTTGCTCGAAGATGTACAAACAAATGGTTATGTCAACATAGAATTATGGAAAATTTTCCATCCTTAGATGTCCAAATACATAATAAAAGAAATAATGATTAACTCAGTTTTACAGAAGCTTAGCAACATCAGTGCTATACACACAACATTTTGAAAAGCAGATACATAAAACTGCTTCATGCCTAATGCAAAGGCAGCTGGAGAGGATAGGGGTATCAGGGCTGGACCAGTTGTATGGATGCAACCACACCCAAATCTTGTGTAAAGCAGGAATAGAGGAACCTGTGGCCTCCCAGATGTTGCTGGACTTTGATTCCCAAAATTCCTGACCATAGGCCATGCTAGCTGGGGCTGATGGGAGTCCAACGACAACTAGAAGATCACAGAGCTCTCCATCCCTGCCCTACAATATGTTGTTAAGCACAGGAGAAACAGAATCCCAAAGAACAGAAAAGCTAAGGATTCTGCTTTTTTGACCAGGCATGGGAAGGCCTGACCAATCCAAAGGCTTCATAATTCCTGACAATCACAAGGACCAGTATTTTACGCCCCCCCCCCTTCTGAGCCTAAGTACACACAGGCAATGTTTGGCTCTCAGGTTTCTGGTTGAGGCCTTCAAGTCCCTGACTGTGAGAGTAGTTTATGCTTCTGCTGATGCCTTTGAGTCACACTTCCTCTCTTTTGGAGTCTACCAGAAGATGTTTCCCTCTTTCTTAGCAGAGAATGTATCGCCCCATGAGAGAGAAGTGAAGCAGCCATAAAAGTCCCAGAACCATTCAGAAGGGATGCTCCGGCTGTCCACACTACCTGCAAAGCAACATTGAGAGAGGCTTCACATATGCAGCTTCGCTTACCTGCGCGAAGCTCTGGGGAGCGGTAGCACAGTTGCGGCCGAGGGTGAAGCCGCAGTAGCCATTTTGAAGAAGGGAACGTCGCGCATCGCATTGGGATGACGCGCAACGTTCCGCACGGAGGGGGTGGAGCTACGGGCCTATTTAAGCCCGCTCAGCTCCCTCCGACTTCCTCTTGGCTCGCGACGACAAAGAGAGGAAGAATGACGGCGTGGGACAGACGGAGCTACTGAACAGCGAGGGACAGAGAGCGGTGGCCATTTTCTGGCCGCATGGTCGATGCTTGGGCCTGATCAGCCCATTTAAGGTTGCAGCCATGAGGGCAACGACTGTTAATGCTGCTGCGTGGCTGCAGGTGGCCTGGTGGTGAGGCCTGGCCAAGTTAAGCAAGATTACACAAACATCCTCCCCCCTATACAGGGAGGAGGGAGTGGATGTTAAACAAGGATTACAACCACATACATTTAAATATTACGCAAGTATATTTAGGCAGTTAAAGGGATAGATAGATAGATGGAGAGAGAGAGAGAGAGAGATGCATCCCTGTGGGTTGCTGATTTCTCCCCCCCCCATAAAAGGGGAAGGGGGTGAAGGTAATATAAGAGTACCACTTAGATATATTGAACATTTACATTAAATATTAAATAATTAATGATAAATAGATATGAGCCCAATGCCTCCTAAGAAGGAGAGAGTTGGGCCAAAAGGGGCATGTGCCTAGCCAGCAGGCCTCGTTAAAAGGGCCTAGCGGGCAGGAAGCATCTGGGCTGATAATGGTAAAAGAAAGAAACACATTTATAAATAAAGTAAAATACAATAAACATATCAAGCTAACAAACATTTAACATGGTGCCCACATGTGGCAGAGCATTGCCTATGGACTGCTATATTTCTCGCATGGAGTGCTTCAGATCCTTCTGGTAGGGGGCAGTCAGGAGACAAGTGGACTCAGAAACAGTGGGGCACTATCTGTATGATGGGCTGTTCCTCGGTAGGGCGGATTTTGGGGTGCATGTTAGCACCTGATGTCACAGCTTATAGTATGGATATGTAACTGGGGGTTCCCTTGAAAACTGGGAATATGGAGGATCCTGCCCCAGTGTTCACCTTTCTGGGTATCAAGATTGGCTCTGTGCCAGTGTTCACCTTCTGGGTATCAAGATTGACTCTGTGGCCCAGGGCTGCAAGCTGCACAGGGACATGCTTTAACTGTTGCAGATTAGGATCCTGGAGTTTTTCCACTTCTAGCTAAGGCACAGGGTTTTCGAGATCATTCCATGGATTTTCGGGTCCGGTGCATGTTGGCTGGGTGGGCTAGGGAGCGCCCAGCTGTCCCGATCACCAACGTCCTATATCTCCAGAGCTTTTAGAGAAACTCATGAGCCGATGGTCAGCAGTATGCTCTTCCAGCTACAAAATCCAGCTATTTCAAGCAGTGTCCCTTACATTAATTTTTGGGGCATTTCGAATTGGAGAAGTGGTGGCTGGGTCTAAGTTGGACCAGTCGCAGTGTGCCCTTTTAATTACAGATATCAACATGAAAGCAGGCAGCGCTTACCTCACGTTACTTAGGTCTAAGACTGACCAGAGGGGCAGAGGACGGACTGTTATTTTAGCTCCTTCCCCTTTGCCACACATTTGCCCAGTGGAGGCCCTGCAAACCTTTATGATAGCTACAGGAGCAGGGAGTGGATATTTATTTGTTCACAGGAACGGTGATCCTCTCACTAAATATCAATTTGGACACTTACTAAGAAGGCTCTGCACGGATTAGGAATAGACCCATCAGTTTTTGGGACCCACTCTTTTAGAATTGGAGCGCCTTCCATAACAGTGGGACTGGGTTTCCCGCAGGCCAGGCTGCAAGCTGTTGGAAGGTGGGCTTCTGGGGCCTATAGGAGTTACGTCCGCCCCATGAGTGGGCATGGTAATTCGGAAGCCTAATGACGTTGCCTTGTTTTGGCAGGTTGCCAGAGGGGGACGGAGTGGATGCGCATCCTAATCTGCGGCCACAGCATGATTTTCTGGGCGGGCCATAGGGCCGCGTCATCTCGGATGGGCTCGCAGCTGGGGCTCAGTCAACGAGCTACTGTACAATGGCTTAGCCGGCGAGGGATGCGCTGGGATGGGCTCCTACCCGCCCTGTTCCGGCAAGGGTTAGTGCGTGACGTTCCGCACATTTTGGTCATTCACCTGGGAGGTAATGACCTGGGTTTACTTAAGGGCAGGGCCCTTACTGTTCAGGCATGTAGCGACATGTACGTTATAAGGGAGCGTTGGCCTTCAGTTTGTCTGCTTTGGTCAGACATACCGCCACGCAGGGACTGGCGTGGAGTTTGGAACCCAGGAGGATAGACTGGGCACGTAAGAGGGTCAACCGACAGATTCGGTTGGCTCTTCTTGGGGATGGTGGGTTGCCCATTCCGCATCCGCTTATACAGCATTCTAGGGTTGAACTCTATAGGGCCGATGGCGTTCACCTGTCGGACACAGGGAACAACATCTTTTTGCAAGACCTGCAGAGGAGTCTGCTGGAAGTTCTTCTACGCAGTGGGGAAAAGGGGACTAAATAGAGATTTGTCCCCTTTTTGTGGCGGTAAAGTGCGGGAGGGGAAATAGGTAATGACAGCTAGGTGGCCCCCTTAGGCACCTTTCAAGGTGATTGGTGGTTCCGGAGGCCTGTCTCTCAGGGTTTTACGGCCCGAGGGCAGGATATCGGCTGCTTTTGGGGCCAACTTACCTCATCCACCTGAGGGTTCTACGGCCCCGGGGGGTGGTGACGTGGGAAGGCCTCCCTACTCACCTACAAGGTGTGGCCGGGGCAAGGGGCAAGCAAAAGGGGGCTTGCCCTTGGCCCCAACAGGTGCTGGTCGCCCGAGAGCTGTAGGGCAAGCTGCTTGCCTATAGTTAGTTCCCGCACTTAGGTTTCACCTCTGCAGGTCGCTTTAAACGTTCTTGTTTATAATTTAATAAAGTGGCCCTTCATTCAACCATAGCTGCTGTTGTCTGCGTATTATTTCATCCATCGACCGCAAATGCAGCTTCGCTTACCTGCGCGAAGCTCTGGGGAGCGGTAGCACAGTTGCGGCTGAGGGTGAAGCCGCAGGAGCCATTTTGAAGAAGGGAACGTCGCGCGTCGCATTGGGATGACGCGCGACGTTCCGCACGGAGGGGGTGGAGCTACGGGCCTATTTAAGCCCGCTCAGCTCCCTCCGACTTCCTCTTGGCTCGCAACGCCCGTCCCGCCCTCCCTCTTTTACGGTGTGACCATGGTCGCTTCGGGGCCGAGTAGGAATTTTTATCCTGCCCACCCTTGTTGGCGGGCAGGTTTTTTGCCTGCTCCACACTTTGGGGGATGGAGGAAACTGGGTTAGAGGGTGTCGTGATTAACAGGCTGTGTTTTGGCTAATTTGGCTGATTTGGTTCAAATCAAATTATTAACGTGGACATATTTTGGACATGGATTCGGTAAAGTGCGGGAGGGGAAATAGGTAATGACAGCTAGGTGGCCCCCTTAGGCACCTTTCAAGGTGATTGGTGGTTCCGGAGGCCTGTCTCTCAGGGTTTTACGGCCTGAGGGCAGGATATCGGCTGCTTTTGGGGCCAACTTACCTCATCCACCTGAGGGTTCTATGGCCCCGGGGGGTGGTGACGTGGGAAGGCCTCCCTACTCACCTACAAGGTGTGGCCAGGGCAAGGGGTAAGCAAAAGGGGGCTTGCCCTTGGTCCCAGCAGGGGCTGGTCGCCCGAGAGCTGTAGGGCAAGCTGCTTGCCTATAGTTAGTTCCCGCACTTAGGTTTCACCTCTGCAGGTCACTTTAAACGTTCTTGTTTATAATTTAATAAAGTGGCCCTTTATTCAACCATAGCTGCTGTTGTCTGCGTATTATTTCACCCATCGACCGCAAATGCACTTAGCCTCTTTTTTTGTGACATGGTGTGCTTCACTTGGGAACTTCTGCATGTGTGGAGAGCAACAGAGGAAAAGTTGTTGTATCAAGCGTGCACACTTGAAAAGGACGTTTCAGGGATTCCAAAAGCTTCCTGAAAGCCTCCCAATAAAATAAATAAAATATGTTAATATTCCCAATCAGCTGCAATATACAAATGCTTTAATACATAAATATTAACATACTCAATCCGCTGCAATTTTAGCACCACTTTTCATCCTAGTTACGGTGACACCAGCATGCAGCCAAAGTATTTTTTTTCAGTTCAGTTTTTTTAAAAATGGCTACCGAGAGTAAATGGATTCATGCTTGCTCTGAACTGGCTTTCTTAGTCATCAGTGACAATGTTACATAGCAAATTCTGATTGGCTGTATATAATATCCCCTTACCACAAGAAGGGTACTGTATTTTGGGGGGGAAGTGGTACTGAAGCAGCAACTAATCAGTTGCAAAACGGCTCACATGGAAGCCGTGGTGTTGCAGTGTTGCCTAAATGCCACATATGGTCTGCCCATGGTGGGGTATGCATTCAATGCTTATCTCAGAAAGACTGCTGAAAATGACCCACTAAAAACTGCCAAGGGGAACATATTGTAAATAAAGTGTACTAAATACCTGTATCTGAAGTCACCAACTAATTTAGAAGTTCACTAGCTTATTAATGAACAGTGCTTAATACTATTTGAAAGTGGAATAATTTTGATGTTGAGCCCTACTATTTTTCTAAAAAGTTAGTTTATCCACTGTAATTGTATTTTAAGCAAGAGAAGCAGTGTTATCCTACATTATATACAAAGAACTGTGCAACTTCATGTTCATATCCCATATCCCAATACAGTATCCCTCTGTTATCATTACACATTATTAGGGCATTTTTCAGAAAGACCCAATTATCTACACCACAGATTCTAGGATTATTAAATTATTCTTCAATTCAACTTAAAATAACAAAGTATAAGGTGGAGGTGTAATAAAACAGTTTCTTGATCAAACCTACCACCCAATAATATTTCTAGTAAAACCTTGCACCCTATAAAGCCCATAAATATTTGTCATTCAGTACCAGATTTCTTTCTTGTGATGTTAACTTTCTAGTTTAATAACCACTTTTTATCCCATTGTTTATGAAGATTAAAAATGCACTGTAATAACACAAGCATGTCAAGTCATGGCTAATATACAGTATTTATTTATTTAAAGGATTTGTGCCACATATTTCCATTTAAAAATATCTAAGGCAGCTTACAGCATGAAAATTTAATTAAAATCAGCCACCAAAAGTGTATTAAAAATTAACCCATTAAAAAGAGATAACATAAGATTAAGTACATAGGTACAGCAAGTTTTTTAAAATTCAAAAAATTGTTTTAAAATATTTCTATCCCACCTATCTATAAATATGCTCAAGGCAGCATTTTAGGAAATATATAAGCCATAAAACAGTTCAACAGACCAAATGCCTTTTGAAATAAATTTTTTTTCACAAGCAGAAAACCATCTCAAAGAAGGCAAGGCAAACTTCTCTAGGCAGGGAGTTCCTCAGTCTAGATAGAGCCCTCTCCTACGTCCCAACAAAAAACAACTAAAGTGTTGGAAGGTTACAGAAGAAACCCTTTCTGGTAGATCTTAGTGAATGGTCAGGTTTAAGAAGAAGGTTGGAAAGAAGAGGATCTTTTAGATATCCATGTCCTAAAACATTTAAGTCTTTAAAGTTCAGGACCATCACTTTAATAGCACATCTCAAATTAGGCCAGAAGGCAATGAAGGGAGTCACATGCCCCCGGTAACTAGCTTCAATCAAATCTCTACCTGCTGCACTGTAGACTTGTCCACCTCCTCTGAGGAAGAGGAATGGGACCCCACAGAGAACCCTGCACAACTAGGGACCTGGAAGAGCCTGCTATAGTCTGAAGACATCCTAAATACCTAGTCCCCTGGATCTTACCAGTCCCCTCCCCTGATAACCTTAATGTCCAACATCCTGAGCTGTGCCTCGACCCCCTCCACAAGACCAAAGACAGCAGCAGACTGAGTGGAAAGTCCAGGGTCTGTATAGGAACACTTGTTTGACTGCCAGGAGGTCTGAGGTCTCTTAGGGGGAAGGAATTTGCTTGGGAGAAGTCACAGAAGATTCAGCTGTGAGCAATGCAGCTGATAAGCAGAAAGAGGAGAGTTGACAGTGAATATATATGCCTCTCAGTCTCATCTGCACCCTTGCTGGGGTAATAGTCCTAGCTCCAGCTCCAATGCTTAGTCATTAATATCAACAATTCCTATGCAAATGTCATATCCACTCACCTTTCCTATTATTTGAACCATTTATATTGTCAACAACTAGGTTTGCTAGAGCAGCACTTTGATAAGAACATGGAGATGTATTTAAAGGGCAGAAGCCCAAACTCCACTTCTCAGCACATGATACTGTATCATGACGATGAAAACACAGATGTCTTCCAAAGTCTGCTGGCCAGAATACACCTGCAGTTTAATTGGTGGCCTGCAGTTTAATTCTTCCATGGCCACAACATCCCTCTGTTGCCTCTGGGGCAGGAGGGCCAAGTAAAGCGAGAGAGATGGTGAAAAAATTGCAGTAGTTTAGGATGACCTAATCCAGGAATTAGAGATTGGGCAATATGGGCATCCATGGGGCTGGGAAGTACACCGTCAAAGATGAGGAAAGGTCATGAAACAAGTCTAACAGCTAGGGAAAGATGTATTATTTCCTTGATGTTCTAAGGTTTTTGAAAGGCAAAGCTCCTGGCCACAAATTCAAAAATTCCTTGTTCTAGGCTTGTGACTAGCCTAGAACCTGAAAAGGATGTTTCCATACAAATATTTTTTAAGTTGATTTTGTTAAGTCTCACCTACGCTTTATTTTGTGTCTCTCATTGTCTGAAATGTTTAGAAGTGCATGCCAAATGTATAATAATATAGTCTTAGAATTTGCTTCCATTATGTAACACAACTGCTAAGCCACAGAACATTTAAGAAGAATGAAAAGACAGCCCTAATTAAAGTCAGCTTCACATTCCTAGGTATTTGTTGGCCTAGTGTGGAACACCACACCCTACCGTGTCGTGAGGGTGGAAACAAGAGTGCCTTAGAATATCTACTGGCAAGTTGACACTTGCAATTTAATGGCTTGGCATGCTATCACAGCAACTATTCTTTGTTCCTTAGCCAAATTCTGGGAACACAAGCTTCATAAACTCCACTGATATAAACCCCTATGCAACAAGTATAATTTGGCCTAGATTAATTCTTTGAGTACCTGACTATAAAAAACATACCATTTATATAAAGCAAATGAGACAAGAAAATACTTCAGTGTTTGAAGTTAAATGAATAAAAAGGAAGTTATAGGTGCTGGTAGGGAGGGGCAATAAATAAAAGAGATCTGCATGAGCGAAATGGTCCCTCTCAGCCAACATGGCATATTAACTAATTCATAAGTATTATTGTTATAATTAAGAACAATGTGACAACATCATGTGTCTTGGCTTGATGGGGGACTGTAACTGTACGCATAATATTGCATCATAACCTAGATCTTCTGTCTTGCCAACAAAATTAGCTTCACATCACAGTCTTGTGGCATGTTAACAAGTACCACAAAATTATGCCTGTTGTTCGTATGGAAGGTTGACACTACTTTTATAGGAGCAAGTCCACCCTAAACTGAAGGTCATTTTGTCCCTTGAAAAATTATAGAGAGGGAAGGACCCATTGCAGTGCAGACAGTTTGTTTTCCCTCTCTGAATATCTGACTGCCTTAAGAAATGCCATTTTGGCAGAAAGCCACTGTAACTGGCAAACATAGCCAAACTATTTACTTAGAAAGCATTAATTGGGATACACCAAGCATATCTATTGGGAATAGGGGTTTTAGAACTTATTCATAAAAGATCAGAAGTTTTCAAATAAATTAATAAAATATGTTGCTACAGCAACTTCAGTGGGCAATTGCAGACAATCACCCTGTATTTTGATTCCTAAAATAAAAAGAACAGATCCACAAGTATCCCAGGAGAACTGCAGTCTAATTATGTAGAGTTTCAAGCCATAAAAGACTAAGAGAACACTAAAATAAAAGCTCTACTGTAGAGTTCTTGTGAGGAATGTATTGTACACGCTCCTATGTATTTTACTAGGAAGCAAGTACTACTAAGTTAAATGCTTTGTCTTGGGTAAGGGTGGATAGGGTCCAAGGCCAAGTACTCAATCAAATGTGCACACTAAAAGTCATTTCATGTTGAACTGTGAGAGCAGCTGTGTTTCCATCTCCCTTCCCCCAATACAGGAAATAAATCTAAATTTATTTATATTTTTTACAGGACAGGAATGCTCCTGTACAAGCTGATGTTCTTGGCTGTTTTCAGTGTCTGTTTCCCCTTGTGTCAGCCAGGGGGAAAAAAAACACATGACAGGATTTCGAAGACTGTCTTAACACATTGAACATTGCTTGATTGTGTAAAGAAGCAGAAATATCATTCTTCATTCATGCATGTCAACACAGGTTTCTTTTATATCCTTGGAGTTACCAGTCAGTATTTATACATCAGAATTTTAGTACTTGTTTTTTAATAATTGCAGAACACGCTATAGTGTTATTTTAAATTCTAAGAAATGAAATAAGTAAAACATTAAATTCTCTTGACACCTTAAAAATGTTCTGGAATTTTAAAAGGCTTAATGCACCAAGCAATATTAATTGTTAAAAAGTAGTCTTTATTAAGCAATGGTATAATAATTATATGCTTCCGAGGAACTTTTAAACATCTTGCCAATTGAACATGTGGCCATATTCACAGATCAGAGTATTCTTAAGTACAAATTAAAGCCATTTTTCACTTGCTTTATTAGGAACTTGGCTTTGATTCACATACATTTCATTTTATGGAAAGGAGTAAGTGATGGGTAGAGGTGCGGTAGAATCAGGAGGATATTGCAGAAGCCAAATTCTCCATTGGTCCTGAAGAATGTATTTTGATTTTGGCAGGAATATATCCCTGTGAATGTTATGCTCTGCTGATCTCAGCCAAGAAATAAACTTGTATTTTCAACACTCAATATTCCATATATACTAATGGAAACTTTACAGACCACATTTTCCTTCTCAAAACAAAAATGTCACCACAGATAAGATAACAATCTTAACATGAGTGAAAATAAAAATAGCTTTTTAAAAGCACCCCTTGTTTTCCTCCACGTTAGAAGTAGTTCTGCCCATTCTCTACCACTGAGATGGGTTTACTTCCCAACTGGGTGTTTTGCCACTCAGTATCTAGGATCCTAGGAAACGCTCATCTTATGTTTAGAATTGTTGAGAACAGTATAATGTCAAGAAATTTAACTGGGCAAGATCCAACCCACTGGAGCAGATTGTGGGGTATATGCAGCTGGGTGCAAGGGAGAGGAAAGGGAAACCCCATTACACAAAGAAAGGCTGTTGCACAAGAAGAATGCCACAACTAGATTATCATCCATTCATAATGAGAATCTAGGTTAATCATCACAATGTTTGGGCATTAGGTAGAGCAAATGGAATCCAGAACACCGCCTGACATATTGGTGTAGTTAACACTCTAAAAAACCATGGTTCAGTCATGTGGACATAATAAAAGTATCAGCTACACAAGCATACACATACACACACACACAACCTCCTCCTGCTGCTGCATAGCCAGGAGTGGTCCTGTCATATTTAGCTTTGGGTTTTTTTAATATAATTTTTATTGACAATAGTCAAGAAATCAGAAGACGGCTAGGACTGGGGAGGGCAGCTGTGAGAGAACTAGAAAAGGTCCTCAAATGCAAAGATGTATCACTGAACGCTAAAGTGAGGATCATTCAAACCATGGTATTACCAATCTCTGTGTATGGATGTGAAAGTTGGACAGTGAAAAAAGTGGATAAGAGAAAAATCCACTAATCTGGAATGTGGTGTTGGAGGAGAGCTTTCTGCATACCATGGACTGCGAAAAAGACAAATAATTGGGTGTTTAATTTGTTCTAAATTAAACCAGAACTATCACTAGAAGCTAAAATGATGAAACTGAGGTTGTCATCTTTGGACACATCATGAGAAGACATGATTCACTAGAAAAGACAATAATGCTGGGAAAAACAGAAGGGAGTAGAAAAAGAGGAAGGCCAAACAAGAGATGGATTGATTCCATAAAGAAAGCCACAAACCTGCACTTACAAAATCTGAAAAGGGTGGTTCATGAAAGATGCTCTTGGAGGTCTCTGATTCATAGGGTAGCCATAAGTCGTGGTCGACTTGGAGGCACATAACAACAACATTTTCAATTAAACGAAAATTACATCAACATCCACGGAACATGGGATTTGAGTGTACATAGTTACCCATCCCATTCACTCCAATGCCACCTCCCATACCCGGTTTCTTCCTCCCTATTTCCTCTCCTTATTATTTATTACTAAACAATATCTGGAAAGAGGGAGAACCTTAAATCTAAAAACTGAACAAACAAGGAGTTTAGCTTTGCTTTTAAAGAATTTGGGAGTTAGGTACAAACAAGGGATCCTGGATAAAACCAAATATGGGTAGTTTAATGAGCCAGCTTCATAATCTGTGGTTTGAAGTTAGCTTATTATTACACAGAACAGTTTTTAAAAAACAAAAACAAAAAAACAAGAACCCCAATTCATACGTAATACTAAACCAAGATGCTTTTAAAAGTAAAACTAAACTCAGCAGAAGAGCTCCTCTTGGCAACACCTGAGAATGAAAAGTAAAGGGAGTGGATGAGACCAAGTCTTCACTCAGGCTTGCAGAGGCTCCTCCACGTAGTGCTAAATATGTGAACATAGCCATTATATCTGAGGCAACATATCCTGTCCAATCCAACAGTTCTTGGTTTTCCCTATTATTCCTTCACCTATCCCCAAGACAGACACCTCGTAATAAACTCAGTAACAGTGACTGAATCATCTACCAAAGATCGTGCACTCATACATGTCAGCTGACTATGTTTCAATCACAGACTTTTTCTTCTCTTAAGTCCCTTCTTTAAACAGTCAAGGGGCATAAGTGGTACTTAAATCCCTTTCTGAAAGCAAGTGTTCACTATCCATGATATCTGCCTTCAGGAGAGTTTGCACAACCCAAACCTTCCTATCTTTGTGGCTTTTCAATGCTATCTTATTAAAAAAATCCATGTGGCACCTGGGCTTGAGAAGAAAAAAAGATTAAAGTGTGTATTTAGCAGCCTCTTCACCACATGTATGCAAACTAAATTTTATTTAGGACTATCAGGCATCAGTGTTACAGCAAAAATGGACTTATTCACCAGATAAGACTTCACATTTAATTCTAAAGCGATAGCAAAAAATTGACAGGAAAGATATTTGTATTAATAAAGCCTTAATTGGGATTTTTTTCCTCCTTCTTTAAAATGATTTTTAAGAAAGAAAGGAAAATTTTAATTGAATGTTAGCCAGATAATTCACAAAGTAATTTTACATCAGATCCCCATATGCAATTCAATATTGTGCATTAGTTTCATCATTATATCCCAAATATTTAAACATACACCAATAAAAAACATGTTTAAGCAACACTACATTATTTCTTTAAAAAACACAAGAAAATGTCTACTCTTTTTTCAGTAGTTTATCATCGCAAGTACTGACAGAGTACTGAGACAGTCTACTATTTCAGCAACAGTATTTGAAAATTCCTTATAGAAGTCTTGCTTTGGCAGACATTACCCCTTGCACCACCCACCACAATTTCCCACCACCTTTCCAGCAGTTTTCACTAATGGGGTGGGCACAGGGTTGCCATGTCTCTGTTTTTTGCCTGGAGATTTTGGGGGTTTTCTCTGGTGAGTCATCTTAATCTCCAGGCTCTCAGCTTTCATTTTTTTAAAAAAGTTAAGTTCCTAGGTGGTCTGGTTCACAAGATACACACCAAAACGTCAGCTGCCCACCCCCAAAAAATTCTATTAAATGAGCTAGTAGCTGGCTGCTCTAACCCCGCCCTTTCAGGTTTGTAGCCAATGTGAAGTAGGGTTATAACTGACAAAGGATATGATGATCTCTAGGCAGTAGGTAGACTCCATTGCAAGGCCAGAAAACTGTTTTTTCCCTGTTTATCTGAAAATCTCACAAATTTAGTAAGTATATAGCTTTCACTCTTTGACTCCTGCACACAAGAGAGAAAAACAAGTTTACATTTTGCTGGACTGTTGAAGACGACAGTATTTGAAAACCTTCCCAATATGAAGAATCCAATTCGCGCTGCTCTAACCACGCCCTTTCAGGTTTGTAGCCAGTAAGTGAAGTCAGAGTTATGATTGACAAGGACTTTTTTGACCTCCAGGCAGGAACTAGGCCCCATTGCAAGGCCAGAAAACTGTTTTTTCCCCCTGCTTATCTGAAAATCTCATAAACTGAAGTATATAGCTTTCAGAAGTAGCAGGTTTTTTTCTCTTGTGTGCGGCAGTCAAACAAGTTTTAATTTTCCTGGGCTGTTGAAGAGGACACTGTTTTGAAAACCTTCCCAATACGAAGCTTTAATCCAATACTCACTTTTCTGGGAGTGAAGCTGCAATGCTAATCTCACATACTGACAGTAAACCCCATTGAATTCAGTAGGACTTACTTTTGAGTAGACATGGGTAGGATTGTGCTGTAAATTAATGGGACTTTTGAGTGAACATAGGAAAGAATTGTGTTTGTGTCATAAATCTTTCTCCCTCCAATTCTATTTTTAAAGCCATTAGGTAGGGCTTACATAGGTCTCATTGCTTTTATTATGTAGGAAACTAATACTGATTTTCTTTTTTAAAAAATGTTCTGCAATGACCAAGTGGTTTTGACAATAAATTATTACCTGGGGTGTATGTATTTTTATATTTCCAGTGTGTGTGTCTTCCAAACAACTCTGTGAGGTAGGGTTGGTGACTGGAAACCAAGTCAGCTCACAACAAGAAATAAATCCCTTTAAAATCCAATAACCATAAAAACAAGTATAAACAGTTGCAAAACAGCTTAAAGTGGCATGATTCTGAATTTTGGGCTGGGTGAGTGAAGTTCCTTATCACTTGAGGTTGCAGTTCTGTGCACGCTTTCCTGTTTGAGTAAGCCCCGTTGAATACATTGGGACTTGCTTCTGAGTAAACAAACACAGGATTGCACTATAAATAGCTTTACAGGTTGTGTAAATAATAAACATCTTTGACAGTCATGCTTATATAAATATTTCTTCATACAATGTCCCAATAAGTATCTGATTTCACATTATGGCTGGACATTATTTCCTCTACATTGTAAGTGTGCTCTTCTTCCTTGGGGTAGTAATGGATCCCCTTTGTTGTTTTCACCCTGAGGGGCAGATTAGGCTGAGAGATGGGGAATAGCCCATGGTCACCCAGTATACTTTATAGCTCATTTCCATTTTAAAAATTAATTAAAACGATTTACATGCAGGCAAAGTTTAATAAGTAGATCCACACAATACATTTAAAGCACATCCAACTCACATTTAGAGTTCATTACTTCCCCTAAAGAATCCTGGGAAGTGTAGTTTCCCCTTCACACGTATAGTTCCCACCACCCTTAACAAACTACAGTTCCCGTGACTCTCTGGTGGGATTCATGTGTTTCAAATGTATGTTGAATCTGCTTTAAATGAATTGTGTGGATCTGCCCTAGATAAGATGTGCATTCATTAGTAAACTGAAAAGAACAATTTTAAAAGATACTTTTTTAAACAGGGGAAGGGCTCTAGCTTAGTGGTAGGGCATATGCTTTGCATGCAAAGGTCCAACATTCAATTCCTGGAAAAGACTATTGCCTGGAATCCTGAACAGCCAATGCTAGTCCATGTCATCCATACTGAGCTAGATGGCCTCAGTCAGTAAAAGGCAGATTCCTTGGTTCCTAAAAATGGAAAGAGACCCAAGGGCCACAGTGACTCCAACATTTAATAATGTATTTTATTTACAACATTTATAAACCACTTTACTGTAAAAAAAAACACCACAAAGCGGTTTATAGAAGGAATTAAAACAATACAATTATTGGCAAAAACAGTTAAAGACAGGTGTTTAAAAACATTCAAAATAATAAAACTAGCAAATAGTTAAAAACATAAAAAACACAAAAGATTCTACATGCCTGGGTAGGCTTGCCTAAATAAAAATGTTTTTAGCAGGTGCTAAAAAAAGTGCAATGAAGGCGTGTGCCTAATGTCAATAGGCAGGACGTTTCAAAGCTTAGGTGCTGCCACACTAAAGGACTGATTTCGTACAAGAGTAGAACAAGTACTGTGTGGCACTCATAACATAGAAAGCAACCTTGAACTTGGCCTGGTAGCAAATCAGCAACCAATGCAGATTTCAGAGCAGAGGTATTATGTGCTGATAGGATGTCACTCATGTCAGCAATTGTGCCACAGCATTCTGCACTAAGAGTAGGCCCCTGGTCTGGTTGTGCTGCATAAGGATTTCTGTGACCTTGGCTGACTGGCTGTCAGGATATTTTTAGTTTTGGTTACAAATCCTGACTGGTTGTGGGATGCTGAGTTTTCTGCCTTACTCATAGCAATCTTGTGGTTGATATGGTATTGCATTTAGGAAATAATCACTGTCTTTTTCTTTTTCTATTTGCATTTCATTCACCTTTATCCTCACTCCCTTACATCCATAGAAGCAACAACAGTGGTTCCATGCACTCAGGTCAATCTCCTTAAACCCACTGATGATGCACCATGATGGTTTGTTTCTTGCCCAATAGTGGTAAAAGAGAGTTCACATACTGGGAAGTGTGGCTGCAATTGTTGTTGTTCCAAAGCTGCTACCTGTGAAGGTAGACCAAACCATGTGTGTTTCCTCTGTCAGTTATTACTCACTGGAATTGGGTTAGCTGTCAAAGGGAGTTTATAGCAGCCCATAGGGGAGACAGAAAAGGGTAGAGAATCTTCTTACTCTTACTCATTTCTCAAACCTCTTTCTGAAGTGAAGGGTCAAATGTGTAAAGAGGTTTGGAGCAGCAATCTTAAAAGGTAGGGGCAGGGCATTTCAAGCAGGGGGTTGCCAACCATGCTTGGATAGGGATACATCTGCAGAGGATCCCTAGTCAAGCTTTACCAACAGCACAATTCAAACCGCATCTACTCAGAAATGTCCTATTGAGTTCTGTGGGGCTTTGTTCCTTAGTAAGTGTGTTTAGAATTTCAGCCTTCAGGGGCATCCATCTTTATTCCTTAGTGTTCCCATCTAACATATCTACAACACTAGGCTTTCTTCCTACAATGGCCTTCTGGTGACTGGACTGGCCTGAAGCAAGTAGGCTGGATTAAATGTTCCCTACCCAGGTTCCATCTTTTAGCTAAGATTTCTAGCTCAATTTCCAATCAGATATATGTTTTGTTTGAATTGTATGCTCCAAGAAACTGTGGTTGATGCTAAATGTATCATGCTTAATGACATCACTAAGGCCCGCCCTTGTGACATCACTAAGGCCCACCCCATGACATCAGTAAGGCCTGCCCTGTGGCACCACCTGAGCCCACCCCTGAAATCTCAGGGTTTCCGATGCTTCTGACCTGGCAAACCTAGGGTAGCATGTTTTACCAGGTATCATCTAAGGATGGGTTTGAAATCAATTTCCTATGACATATTTACAAGTTCCTTCAGTTAATGGTTGCTACATATCAATATTCTGTATTTTCATGTGCAATTGCCTCCCAAATTTGTTATCTGTGTCTCCAACAACAGCAGGCCACAAACCCACAAATGAAGCAAGGCCTGGCCAGAGACATTTTGGTAGCTGAGAGAGAAAATCTAAAGAATGCCATCAACCAAACAGTAACCGCACCACAGTTCTGAGCTGTAAAAATGGCCTATAGTTTGCAGCCCTTTAAGGATCTCCCCCTCCCACAAAAAATGCAGGAGTGATAGTAGGGCTGGCCCTGAATGAAACAGTAAATGCAGAACAGAAGAGGTAGCTCTGTCATGGTGAGTTGGAGCTACAATTCCTGGTTTTATGTGGCAGTTGCTATCCTGACTGTGCTAATCTTATCTGACCCAACAATGATCAATACAAGTACTGACACAGTTCACAGCTAGACTGCAGATGCTCAGCTTGTTGGCATTCCACCTATTTAGTTACCCACTAAAACACAATACAGTAGGGCCCCACTCATATGGCAGGTTAGGTTCCAGACCCCCGCAGAAAAGCGGATCAGCTGTAGCTCAGGGGTCTGGAACCTAACCTGCTGATCACGCCAGAGGAGGAGAAGATCAGCTCTAGCCCCCAATCCAGCTGATCACCCCGCTGGTGCTGTATTAGTGGAATGCCAAAAAGCGGGGAGCTGAGAAGAAGGGCCCTACTGTAATTATATATCAGAAATGTTTTGAGAAACGTAGCGTTAAAGATAAGCATTGTCTCATGGATCTAGCATTAGTTTTGCCATTTTGTCTAAGGACTCCTTCAAGTTAGACAAAAAATATACCACAAAAATATACTACACACAGCATTTAGGTTTAGAAGACTATATGCAACTTAGAGTGGATCAGTGGATTTTTGCATGTGGGATGCTAGTTCTTACACAGAAATGTTTTCTCCTAAAGCAGCCTTTCCCAACTAGTGGGCCACCAGATGTTGTTGGACCACAATTCCCATCTTTCCTGACCATTGGCAGTGCTGGCTGAGGCTGATGGGAGTTGTGGTCCAGCAACACCTGGTGGCCCACTAGTTGGGAAAGGCTGTTCTAAAGAGTATAATTTATCAAACAGTCCTTAGTCATATGTGAGAAAGCATGAATTTTTATTGCCTTACAAATGTTTAACACATTTATTTATTATTATGCCCTCATCCATTCTTACACAAATAACCTCATCACCACTTTCTAATATTTCCAAAGTTAATTTATTTATTAATTGACATTGCTATCTTTTCGGCGCCAAGTTAAAACCTTTCTCTTTGCTCAGGCATTTTAGTTTAATATGTTCAAATTGGTTTTAGATTTGTGGATTTTTATATATATGTTTTGGAACCAATTTATGTGATTTTATTGTATATACTTTCTGTTGTACACCACCCAGAGAGCTATGCTAGTGGGGCGGTATAAACATTTAACAAATAAATAAATAAATAAATAAATTTATTATTGCATTTATATCCCAGCTTTTTGCCAAGGAGTTCAAAGTGGTGTACATGGTTCTTCCCCTCCTCATTTAATCCCCAGAACAACCCTGTGAGGTAGATTAGGCTGAGAGATAATGACTAGTCCAAGGTCACCCAGGGAGGTTCATGGCCGAGTGGAGATTCAAACCCTGGTCTCCCAGGTCCTAGTGCAACACTCTAACCCACTACACCACACTGGCTTTGGGATTTTTGCTACTTATTTGGCTGTTAGAATACTCTGTAATTTACCTCCAAGCTCCTACAGTAGACAAGAAGACCAGAAGCCTTGTAAATCATAACTGAAACATAAAAAGTTGCTGGCACTTTTAGAGATGTACACCCAAAATTTTTTTGATAAGGAGTTGAAACTCTGCTATGGAGAAACATCCACTATTAGAATTGCATATGAGATAGGTTCAAACAATTATTTTTCCAGGCAAAAAAAGTGAATTGTGCTGCCCAGTGTGAATGAATAATAATAAAATAAGAAGACTGGAATTATTTTTAGTTACATCCTTAATTAGGCCTTCCAGGAGAAAGGCCAATCACATAGGATCTAGCCCTTATCTCCAAGTTTTTAGTGCATAAATCAAAACACCGGACAAGAAAGGAAGTCCAAACAGCAAAGGTTTCAGACAATGTGTGGTAATATTTGGACTGTTACCCATCTCAGTCACTATGTCTGCCTCTAGACAAGATACATTACACTATTTGCTACTCACACAGCAAGCTTTGCCACTCACCAGAGAGTCTGGGAATTAATCTTGTGCAACAACCTCTGTTATGTAATTAACAGCTGATGCTCGTTGTGTCTCAGTGGTAATTTAACTAGCAAATGTGAGAAACCTGGGCTTCCCCCCCCCTGTAGCATTTGCCTGCCTCTGATGACTAAACATCCAGCAGACAGAGTTCAGAGCACTTATTCAAAAAGCTTTACTGTGGGAAGACAATTTCATATTGCCTGGATCAAAACTAATAATATCAATCCATACAGGGTGACTTAAATATAAATCAGTGGAAGTAATGGGGGAAATGCTTAATTACGCCATCCTTGCCAGTGTATTTAAGATACATCTTCAGGCATTCAAGAGGGCTTAAACTTAATAGAGAAGGTGGCTGTGCACGTGTGCAGGCTCCACTCCTTCTCACCTCTCCTGACTTAGTGTGTTCAGTGCAAAGGTCTGCAAGGAGATTCTAACAGCATTCAGCTGAACAGAGTTAGAATCCTCCCCTCGATTAGGAACCCTGCACAACTAGGGGTTCCTATCTAAAGAAGAAATTCTGTCTGTCGGGGTGGGAAAGCTTTTCTGGATGGTGGGCCAGATCATTGTCTTCGCAACCCTGGAGGACCAAATTTGACACATGGGTAGTACACCACCTGTCAACCACCTGATGTCATAGTAAAGTAAAGTGACACTGCATTTTGAAGCCTCAACTGCTTGGAGTTCAAAGCACAGCCTGGGCTGTTTGCTATAAAGGGCTTTCAAACAACCTCACACTGAACTTCCCAGAAGGCAAACTGGCACACACAGCCAACACTGCATCAGACCCTGCCCATCAGCTGACATCACCCCCATCAGAGTTACATCAGCTGATTAGCAGACAGGTGTGGTTTTTTAAAATGGCCTCACAGTCCAAATTTGACCTCTTGTAGGCCCAACTTGGTCCACAGGCCTGAGATGCTACACCCCTGAATTAGAGCAAACTCTAAGTAGCAAGTTGTGATGTTTGCATTTATAGGGCCCAGTGGATCAAGACTGGCTCTCTAAGTTTAGTTGAGTATTCAGATAAAGAGGGGCTGGTACTGCAGTCTAGGTTGCACCCTTGATGCATAGGTCTCAGGCTGCCAGGACTGCAGTTGATGCAAAATACTGCTGGCATAAGTACAGTAGGGCCCTGCTTTATGGCGCTTCACTTTAAGGCTTTTCGCTAATGCAGCTGTCTCAATTAGATGCAATTAGACTAAAGCCCCACTCATACGGCGCTTGTTCGGCTTTTACAGTGGTTTTCGGCATCACACACCATTCTATTCAATGAGTTCCGCTTTACAGCGGGGGTCCAGAACGTAACCTGCCGTATGAGTGGGGCCCTTCTGTAGTAAGACACTGGAGCCTGGCTGCTAGGCCCATTTAAGAACAGCCCCTGCCCCAGACACTTACACATGGCCTTGAAACCCAGAGAATGGGGAGGGGAAGTAGAATCTGAGCCTATATGTATATAAATAGTAGTCAGTGTTTCACCAGATTAAAAGTGTCTTCTACAAATGAAGGTTATAAAAAATTATGCACATGTCTCAGTCCCTTGCATAGTAATTTCACCCAGTTTCTGTGATCTTCAAATGTATACTTGATAGCTGAAAACCAATAATGAAGAAGCCATCTTTAGCAAAAACCCAACATAGGAATTTAGAAAGCTGACCAATACCATGACTTGCAGCCATTGGTGGACTCATCTTCCATTAATTTGTCTGATCCCCTTTTACAACCTTATTTAACAATTGTGCAAGGAAACATCTCTGCATTAGCTTGATCAAACATTGGTCTATTTTATTTTATTTATTGTTTATTTTATTTTTATTTTTAAAATATGTAGCAAGAATTCCAGGGATGCATGAAAAAAGGTTTCTATCCTATCTCAGTTTATTGGGAAGTTCAGGAATGCCTCCTAAAAGATTTCACAGTTGTCCCCTGTGGTGGAGACGAGTGGAATCAGGGAGCTGAAAACTCCGCAGGACTTTCAATGCACTACTGTATTTTGGAAGACTGGAGATGAAGGAGTTGATTAATAAAACCAATATTGACAGAGGGGACTGATATTCTGCTTCTGCCAATGTGGAGGTTAACAGGAGAAAAAGGCTGCAGGATTTTGGGAGCACACTGGACTGGTGAGCATCTCTGATGGTTCCTGCTGTAGATTCAAAACAAAAAAGGAGGGAGAGCACAGAAACCAAAAAGAACAAATGCAAAAAGAGAAAGAACGCAAGAAGTGCCAACCACTAAGATTGATCACAGCTCAACGTGTTTCAGAACACTGGGTTCCTTTTTCAGGAGCAATCTACATATAATCAAAAATTAGAGTCAACCATAAACATAAAACAAATTGTATGCAGTATTACTTAGACCTTTTTAAATGCAACTGTTATAAAAAAAATAGAACGATAATTGTCATTTAAACAATTACATTTGGTATGTAAAAAGCAAAACATGAATACAAGTGGATGAGTCAACACAGGATTTCTTAAAAAAAACACTATAGGTTGATCTTTATATGTTATATTAATCTATATGGAAAATCAGGCCTGTTTTGTGCAGGGAGTCTACACAAGTGGAAAAGGCTCCCTACTGCAGACATTATGGGAACAGCCAGGGGTGGGGAGCTGCTGTGCTTGCCCTCACTCTCCCCCTCTTGTGTTGATTAAACACAGAAGAATGGCTGGCTAGGGTTTGTGCCATAAATATATCCTACAACCAGTTTGATAGGAAGTCTTGGGTTGCTTCCACAGAACTGTGAGCAAAAAGAAAATAGCAGAACATTAGGCCAGCAGTGGGCATTTGGTAGGCAACAGCATGAGCCAATCTCTTCTCAACAGCTTCAGCCAACTGGAGTGTGAGACGTCAGGGGTGGGGTGCAGCTGTGCCTGCACAAGTACAGCAGAGTACTTGGCAGCCATCCTGGGTCTGCCAGCAATGGGACAATCCTTTCTCAGCTGTATAAGCAGCAGCCTGCCTATTAGTAACCCCCATTTGCTTCCTATAACCAAGAAAAGCTGAGAGACCAGTTTCTGTTGTTGCTCCACCCAAAGGAAGAGTACAATTGCACTCATGTTCTGCTTGTGGGCTTCCCATTGGCACCTGGCTGGCACCTGTGACAACCTGACCCTGGGCTGGGTGGGCCTTTGCCTTGACTCAGCAAGGCTCTTCTTACATCCTTAGCCTTGGCAGGTCTCTTGTTAAGCGGTCCTTTGGATCTCTGGGCTGTCAGGTGATGGAGGGAGACATTGGAAAAGGTCCATGTCGTGCAATTTAAAAGTAAACCAAGCAGGCCTTGTGAGGAGGCAGTAAAGGGCAAGGTATGCAAAGGCAGGTTGGGGGACACTCATACACCCATTTATTATGTTGGGCTGGCATGGTCCATACAGCCAAGGGGGATGTGGTGTGCTAACGGGTAGGATGTCTGGCGCATAACAGCAGACCCCGTGCAACCCAGCTGGATAATGAGAAGAGCGCTTGATCTGCAGAGTCACCCCTCTGGACATGTGTGTATGGGACAAAGGAGAAGCTAGATAAGAACAGGATCTCCTGACTCTTTTCATTTCTGAAAAAATAATAATTTCTATAAGAATAATCCAGTGGGGTGTGTGTGATTTGGATTGGATCCATATTGCAGGGTCAGGAGAGGTAACCCATCTTTTCTAATCATTTTCTGATATAGATCTGCTCTCCTTCCCAAATCTACCACTTGGCCCATTTAGCAGTTTTGACAGAGCAACTTGTGTCTGGACAATGCCAAGACTGGGAAAAGCTTAACATCCCCTGGCCCAGAGCTGCTGTTCTAATCTGAAGTCAGAGCCTCACTCCATCCAAATCAGTGCCCCCACCTGGCAGATAAGCCTCTCCTGCCCCAAGGAACTGTTTTTCGGCAGCAAAAGAGATAGTGAGTCAATAGAGACCAGTTGCTGGCTGCCTTTGTTGCATCCCTTCTACTCTTTCTCCCAATCAATTACGTTGGGAGACAAAAAGAGGTAGAAGCATAAACACTGAGCTGCATGGCAAGTTAGGTATTTGGGCATCTGTGGGGCAGGCTTGTCTCCCCATCCCCACCTGTTCCCCAAGAGGGGGGGAAAGGGTCTTAAGACATAGGATAGGGATGGGGGAAATGCAGCCCTCCAGGCCTCTCCATCTGGCCCTTGGGACTCTCCCCAGGATACACACCCTCCCAAGCTACACCCCTCAGCAGCCCAGCTTTGTAGCCTCCTGAAGTGTTTTTGCCTGGCTGGAATGCATCCTTGAACTCTGATCATGCTTCTCACTTGCCCAGATGGAGGACACAGAGGGCTGTCTGCGTGTAGAAACTAGCCTACTGTGCAAAAGTAACATTCACATTTGTTGCTCTGCCCACTTTTGCCTTTGGCCCTGCGTGCCACTGGCATGTGGTGCCTGGAAGATGGTCCAGAATGGTATGTGGCCCTCAGGCTCAGAAAGGTTCCCCACCCCTGACATAAGGACAATGGAAGAGAAATCCATGTCTGCCTCTATTGGTGGCAGGGCTGATCTGTTTGAGCACTTACACCAGCGCCTTAATCTCTCTTGCACTTGCCCGCTCTTTCCCACCCAGAGTTCTGGAGATTCAACAGAGTAAAAGGCCAGGGGATCTGGATGAGATGGGGTTGGGTCTTGGGCTGAGGTAGGAAGAGACAGATCTGGCAACATTGTTGGTCTCTCCTTCCTTCCCACATTACAAAGGGCTATGGAAAGGGCGGAAATGTTCATGACTTTGGAGGAGATGTCGCCTTTTCCCCTTCCTTCAATTTTATCAAATCTGTGCTCTTGTGGAGCCAGTTGTTCAGTGTTAAAAGAAAGGCATTCTGCATATGCTCAAGTGTACTCTCACTACTTTTACTTCACAATTAGTGCAATTCTATACATGCCCACTCAAAAGTAAGTCCCACTGAATTCAGTGGAACTTACTCCCAGGTAAATGTGCATGTTGGATTGCAGCCTGAAACAGTGAAAACCCTGGAGATCCCTTGCTTCAAAAAGCAAACCAGGAAACAATAGTTATATTTTTACTTTATTTATTTTAATAGGTTTATATTATTCATATTACCAGCAGGTCCCAGGGCATGTTGCCACAATCTAAAATTCAAGATTAATAACAGTTAAAACAAATCACAGCCACAGGAATAGGGTGGGTCCCTACTGGTTAATACTTGTAGTTTCCAAGCAGTATGTAAGTTCTACCCCAAGTACCCTGTTCCATTCAGTAAACTATGGAGTGCCTCTCTCCTCCATGCCTCCCCATTGCCATTCATGATATTTGCTACCTTATTCAAGGTGTAATTTTGATTACTTTTAAAGTGTGTGTGCAATTTTAACTCTTAACTGATTTGTCATTCATTAATTTATCTAACTGGTTATTTTTAAAGCCAAAGCTAAAGGACACTGACTTTAAAGAGCACATCCATCTGTACAGGAGTTTGTTTTGCATAAAAACATGCACACACTTCTCCTCTCCAGACCAACGTCTGAACAAGAAAAATGCTGCTTTCTCCACCCTCCAGGAATATAAAAGTTCCATCCTTGCTCAAGTAATTCACCTCAGTGAAACCTATGCACACATATATGAAGTTTAGAATATATTCCATTCAACTTCCCTCTTCCTATAAAAGCAGTACACCAAAACAAATCACCCTGTGCAAAGAACAATATGAAATAGTTACACAGCTGTTCACTGGGCAGGACCAAATTCATTATTGCCAGTTCTGAAAATGGAGATGCCATAAGCTCTGAACACTAACCCACCTATCTTTTAATACTATTCCAAAGTTTGCACTCCTTTAACATCTCATTAATAAAACATCTTTGTTATTCTGGAAACCTCCTGGGGATTTTAAAGGGCTACACTGCAATAAACCCAAGGTACATAAATGAAACCTATTAATGCCTCAGTCAACAAAAACTAATTGGATCAAACAATAGCAGTGAACCAGGGATAACCTTTGCTTGTGAATCACAGAGGTCATCATGGGACATTCTAACCAGACCATTGTATCAGTGATGCAGTTTTGTTCACACTGCTATTTTGTATTTTCCTCAAAAGATAGAAGGTGGCAAAATGTGATAAAACCATATGGCTGAAGGCAGAAATTCAACCTCTCTGCTAGCATTAGCCCATTCACTCACTTCTGAAACCAAGTCCAAGGTAAACCTGTGAACTGAGCTTAGGTGCGGGGACAAGATTTATAAATATTTCTGTATCTACCAAAACTAAGACCGTGCACCTTTACTGCTCAGCACACCAACAGAACATATAAAAAGCACCTTTCTACAAGAGGTGGGTGGATGGTAGAATTATTTTAGATGGCAAATTAGTTGCCAATATCCACCCTTTGATCTAAGTTTAATCATTTCTCTATGTCCCAATGTTTAGTTTCTCTCCACCTCATCAATAGGATACACAAGCAACTTGTCAACTACAATTATTTTTAAATTCTTTAATTAACCAGAGTCTGTAGGAACTTTACTTCCCAGCCCCACACACCTTGACAACAATTTTATGAACAATGCCAACAGCAAACACTTGTCCCAAGATAACCCTCAGCATACAACTGGTGGGGGGCCTGTGGTAGTTCAGATCTTGCTGGACCCCAACTCCCATCAACCATAGCCAGCAAGGCCAATGATCAGGGATGATGGGAGTTGTAGTCAAGCAACATCTGGAATGCCCCTGCTTTACAGCATTTCTTTAGACTCTTAAGATGACTTGGATTCTATATAACATATACACTATGCTTTTAAAATCGTCACCATGCAGTCATGTTGAAGAAAATGCAGTAATTTTAAGCTGAACGCACACAAATTAATATTCATTTAGAATACTGGCTTTCAAAAAGGATTCTAGGAACCCTTGTGGTTCCTATAAATCTATTAGTGGTTCCTCAATGAGATTAGCAGATCAGCTTTCCACCTGCTACCAGTCTTCCCCTCCAGTGTACAGCCAGAGGAGAACATTGAATGCATTCTAGAAAACAGGCTCCCAAACTGCGGTCTGTGGAGCACCAGTGGTCTGTGAGCATCATTCCGGTTGTCCACAGCATGTCCACATTAAATATTCATATTGATTTTTAATTGTATTTTATTGGTTCTTTTATTTCTGATATTGTATTTTATTGTATTGCAATTTGAATTCTATAGAATGTAAATTTAATACAATGAAATACAATATAAGAAATAAAAGAAGCAATAAAACTCAATTAAAAATCATACAGTATCTAGCAGAGCAGGTTACAATTGCTACAACAGGCAGAAAAATCATTATGTGGCCTACTAAAGCCATCATCAATTTTCAAGTAGTCCATGGGGAAAAAAGATTTGGGAACCACTGCTCTAGAACACACTTTCAGTTCACACTGACATCCAAAGCCTGGGCTAGTGCTTCACATAAACCAACAGTAAAGACAATATAGGTGACTTATAGAGCAGTGGGGCTGGCTGGGTAGTGGTCCCACCAGATCTAATTCAGACTTCCATTATATGAGGAAACAGATACAACCTCTGTTGTAATGTTATACTCTCTTATTTTGAGCATGAGCCCTAGAACATGCTCAATAATTTTCTGCTCTGCAAAGGAGTTCCATGTCAGACAAACTGAACTGGAAATAGTCCTCCCTAAAACATAGAAATTTAGAACATTAGACCATATGGAGTGCCAAGTTGTCAAAATATATGCACTTCGGAAATAAAATATTTTTATGAAATTAGCACAATCTAACAGATTCTTTTCTATGTCAATTCTTTTCCCTTAAAATAGCTGCATGCAATCATGCTGGTTATTGGAAAGCGTCAAACTTATAAATATCAGTCTTCACTGTAGGAACCATCATCTATTGACAGCATGTAAGGCCCTGGTACCCAAAGAGTAACATGACAAAACCTAATTTGTGAACTCTCTGGAATGGCAAACAGCCATAACTTCAAAATGGTGTTTTGTAAAGCAAAAATAGCTCTATTCACAATTGGACAGTCTTACAAGACAAGAGCTTAACAGTGCAATCCTATGCATGACTATTCAGAAGTAAGACTCACTGCATTCAGTACTCCCAGGTTAAAATATAAGAAGAGCCCTGCTGGATCAGGCCAAAGGCCTATCTAGTACAATCTGTATTCAGATCTGGTTTCAGAACAGAACCAGCCTTGGTCACCCTGATGAATGACCTTTATAGTGAGAAAGGGGGAGTGCAACCCTGTTACTTCTACTTGATCTCTCAGCAGCATTTGATACCATTGACCACTGTATCCTCCTGGACCAACTCAGTGGGATGGGTATTGGGGCACTGTATTACGGTGGTTCCACTCTTACCTTCAGGGCCACATTCAGAAAGCAGCACCGGGTGAGTGTTCCTTGCCCCCCTGGGCTATGGGGTTCCGCAGGGTACTAGTCTCTCCCAGTGCTATTTCACATCTATATGAAGCTGTTGGGAGCAGTCATTAGGAGCTCTGGAGCAAGATGTCAGCAGCAGGCTGATGACACGCAGCTCCATTTCTCCATGACATCTGAATCAGAAGAGGCTGTGAACACTCTGTAACGGGGTCTGAGGGCCAATTAACTGTGCTTGAATCCTGGGAAGAGAGAGGCTCTTTGGGCTGATGGTTCCCATATTCGGCAGATAGGCAAGTTACCTGTTCTGGATGGGGTTGCACTTATGTTGTTCAGAAAATCCAATTTGAAATATTTGAAAGTAAGGAGGGGAGTGAATACCTAATAGAAGGACCAATGCTCTGACTCCACATACAGGTAGCTTCCTATGATCCTAGAGCCAGAGATATGAAATTGGCATGACTATATTGGACAATAAAGCTTACTTATAATTTCAGCAGAAATACTCTTAATATCTTTTTTGGAGCATCTCCTTCTTGCCTCTGACACAGGGTCATCTGAACTGGAATATGTAAAAAAAATAAATTTAGATAGTTAAGGCCTACAGTTCTATACATAAGTGGCGGAAAGTCTCTGCCCTATAAGCCCGATGATACCCACAAGGTCTCAGCGGTTGGCCCACCAACTTTAAATGTGCTCCCTATTTTAGCCCCAGCTCTTCTTTGCATTCAAGCTCTGAATGCAAAGGAAGAACAGAACATCAATTCAAGCCACAGCTGCAAAGGAAAATTCTTTGTTTGTAGATATGGCTTGTGTTCAAGTTGTGGCTACTAAGAAAGAGCTGGGACTGCAAAAGAAGAACCTGTCAAAGTGACCCACAGAAGATAAGCCAGTTCACCACCTCTGATGTACGTGTTTTCTTGGAGGCAAGTCTCAATGAACTCACTGAGTCTTACTTTTAAGCAAATCTGCACAGGATTGCATCACTGGTATTAGCAGTCATTTAACATTTATTAAGTCACTTTAATAATGGCTCTTTTTAAGCTCCAGAGAGAACATAATTTTTGTAATTTAAAACAGATTTGTTAAACCTACCTTGGACATTTAAAATATTGAAAAAAATAGATAATCACTCAACACCTTGGTTTCAAAACTTATAGCTTTTTGTATCGGTGCCAAAAACATTGTTTTGCGTCAAAATTTTATTAAACTTTAGAATTTCCACTGTAAAATGGATGAAATGAAAATTATATGATTAATTGAGAACAAGCTATTAGGAAAGCAATCCATTTTTATTTCTGGGGAATATATTTGTAATAATAATCTCTATATTATTATTACGTACCAACAAGAGAAAAGCCATTTCAAATTAATCACCAGATCATATATTATCTCAATACGTTACATGAAATAAGTCACTTGTACAGTAATTTATGCTTGAAATATGAAAAAGAATGTAGCTTTTTTCCAGATGCAGTTTACTTGTTCAATTGTGGCAAAATATTGGTGTAAGATCCATAAAACTATCAAAAAAAGTATTAGTTTACAGTTCAGTGGAAAACATTACTTTTGCTTTTAACTTATATTTTAAATTTTATTTATTATTTTATTTAATGTATTTATACCATGCCTTTTAGGGTAAAACCCTCACAGGCCAACACACAGCAATAAATATGGTTTACTAAACAAAGCATTAAAATCAAAACCAGTAATTAAAACAGCAATTAAAACATGAAACCAAATAAAGCTAGCAATAAAAAGCTGAGCAGTAACAATGTTTTAAAAACAACAAAGAGTCTTGTGCCACCTTAACTATGGCATAAGCTTTTGAGGGCCACTGAAAGACTTTTGTTGCTTTTGCTGCAAGAAGCTAACACAGCGACTCCCTCTGGGAAATATTTGTCAAATCCATCTAAAAGCCATCAACGAGAAAAGCATGCAAGCCTCCTGGGAGAGGAAATTCCAAAGATGTGGGCCCACCACTGAAAATGTTGTGCCCCTGGCACCCACCAATCTGATGGTTCTTAGCAGCGGACCAAAGAGCAAGGCCTTCAAGGCTGATCTCAGGGACAGGGGAAGTTCATATAGATAAATATGGCCCCTTTAAGTACTCCGGTTCCAAGAATTCAGGTCTTTAAAGTTCAAAACCAGAAATCAACCAGAGTTCAGAAATGAACAGGCAATCAATTCAACTGGGACAAAATTGGTGTACAGTAGGGCCCCGCTTCCCGGCGCTTCGCTTTCCAGCATTCCGCTAATGCAGCAGCTTTCATTCCCCATTTTAAAGCCGCTTTTGCGGCATTTTCGCGGCATTTTCACATGACGCGCCCCATACTCAATGGGGTTCTGCTTTACGGCGGGGATCCAGAACGGAACCTGCCGTATAAGCGGGGCCCACCTGTAACATGATCTGAATGCCTGGCCCTCATAAGCATCCTGGCAGCTGCATTCTGTGTCAGTTCAAGTTTCCAAACAGTCTTCTATATCAGAACGTAAGAAGGAAAGCAAAAGTACAATAGTTTTGTTCAGTCTAGGCTGCCTTTATTAATTACCAGCCAATTAACACACAAAACTCTTACAAACCTGTCATGTTCAATTTGTAGTAAATACAATTCTGCATATTAAATCACTTTCTCATTTCTCTCCCCTTTTAGGATTCAGTATATTTGTATGTACAATATACTGTACCTTGTTTGATGGTTAGAACACATGTGTAACAGGAGCAAGAATAAATAAAGAATATTCAATAAATTTAAATATTAAAAACATTAACCTGTCTGGGAGCAGCTGCTAGCAAGCAGGTGTTTTTTTTTTTAAAAAAAAACAGGTTGTCTCAAACAAACCAGAGTTAACATTAACCATAAATTGTTGGTTTGGATGACACAGCAAGCTTCCAAACTCCTCCCTGAAGCCTTGACAGTGGAGAAGAGAGGAAGGAAGAACCATGTTGCAACCCATTCTTATCATGCTAAACTACATTTCAGTGTAACATGTGAACCAGATGATTTCCCAAGAAATAAATGTTATTTACTCATATGACCCAAATGCACAATTGATGTTACAGGTGAAAAAAGTACAGAGGTGACTGCACACCCATGTGTGTACAGCCTGACTCACACTAACCTTTCTCCCTATCTTTGTGGGTAAAGAAAAGAGTTGCAAAATAGTTTGCCCCCTGCTAATACTGGCCTCACTCTGTTTTAGGAATGGGCAACATCAGGAAAAGAACTTAGGCTACCTCCACCTTCATGTTCCTTTCTACATGCAAGGAATTCTTGATGCAAGCATTCTAACCTGTAGTCCTTTACAAGTTTGTTTTTCTGACTGTGTAAAGACATTCTACAAGAGTTACACAGGTCTATCTGGAAGGCCTAAAATCAGTGGCAAAATTAGTGGTGCTAATTAAACTCAAGTATGGGGAAAGGGCTTGGATGTTTGTTTACATATATTATTTTGCATTCATTTTTCATTTGCTAAGCTAAGAGCAACACTAATCAACACGTAACTTAAAAGACTTCCCAAACATTAATTAATTCTCTTAGTACTCCTGTAAGAAAGGTAGATAAGGAAAGACATTTAAATCCTTCATAATTACCAAGTTGTGAAAGCTAGCACCCTTCTAATTGTCTTGTTAAGATTATATGGTTCCTTTCCCACTCTTTTTATAGAGCTATTGGAATTTACCTTAACAAAGAAATATGTTTTAAGTCTGGAGCAGCGTGAAATTATTAGCAAGCCCCATAATATTATTGTCTTGGTTTAATAAATGTGCACAAAGGATGGCAGGCCCCATGGCTCAGTGATAGAGCACATTCTTTGCAGGCAAAAAATCCCACATCCAGTCCCTGCCATTGCAATGATCTCCAGCAGACAGAATAACCCTGGAGGGCTACTGCTAGCTGGTGTGTACAATGCTTGGTTAGATGGACTCATGATCTGACAACTACCTATGTATCTTTCCTTTGCAGATATGGGTCCACTTTCCACTATTCATGCATGCTCACATCCTAAAGGTCATGTACAAAGGTCAACAACACCTAAATCCACAAACTAGAAAACCTTTATTGAAGGAACTGACCTAGCTTCAAGTACTACAGATAAACTGGGTTGTGCATCAGCCTGTCAGGATTTCAATATGAAGCTGTCAGCCTGATTTCATCCAATCTGCAGTGTCAGCCCACTCTGGTGGCTTCATTCCTTCTGCTAAATAATGAAAACATTAACCTTGCCAAGCCAGAGGTGTACCGCTGCCTCTCTTTTTCACACGCAGCAGCAGCCACAAGTGGCCCCTCCTCCCTTGCTTACCCATCTCTCCAGCACAAGAGACAGCTCCACCGTGAGGGGGGGAGGATATTTGCTACTACTGAGCTGTTGAAGACTAGTACATTGAGCTGCCCTGCACACCTAGGAGGCCTGTTCTTCTTGCTCCCTAACTAGGAAATGATGGAGAATGAAGGGAATCTAGCTATGTCTGCACAGTGCATCATACTGCAGTACTGTCACAGGTGCACAGCACCTGCAGCTACAACCATGCACACTCAGAACTGTCACATGGTCCATTTATGGGCCAGTGATTTATGGGCCCTTCATTCTTAATTTGGTACCTTAAAGGCCTCACCCTGCCCCTTCTCTCTATCGCTTGCTTAGAGAGAGGGATTCTCTGCAGGTTTCCTCAGCAGTAACTCCCATTGAATTCCATTCCATGGGACTCTTCCATGAGTCTCTGTACACACTGATTGTGTGTGTGTAGCACAACCTTATGTATGTTTTTTCACAGGTTATATCAACCTATGGAACTTTAATTTCAATCAGTTTCAATAGGACTTAACCCAAAGTACGTTTGCATGGGATTTTTTAATTAGTGAACCAGAAGAATGTTTCACCTGTTTTTAGATGCAGCTAATCTATGCTTTTGGACATGCATGGGCAGTTGGCCTGCTCACCCATCTGCAATCTGGGAAGGCTGTTACCAAGGGCAGTCTGTCCAGGACCCACTGAACCCTGAAGCCACTTTTGATTCTCACTTTGCACAATACTTTCAAGGTCAGGTGACATGTAAGGGAACCGAGTGTCTGCATGCCCCATCTTTTCCAGATTAAGAGGGCCCACTGAAAGTGACTGGCCAAATAACTCCAAGTAGATGGCCCGTTGGTCTGAACCAGATAAACAATTATTGTGGTCATGCAAGATACTGAGTCCAACAGCTGACCTTCCTGATAAGGACATTACCCACAGCATTAATTAGGTGGAGTCAGCATAAACGCACCAATTGTTATGTATGCAATGTGGGCTGCTTTTTGCCTTACATATTGTTCACAGTCTGCCAACACTCTACTTACTGAAATTAGATTAGAGAGACTTTGGGGAATGGGTAGGTGGATTAATGCTTGCAATTCAAATGCTGTGTTATGCAAGTCCAGGCTACATGGAGAGCAGTCACACATGTATCTCACCCCTGAAACAAAATCAAGCCAAAGCCAACTGAAAAATAGGGAAAAAATGACTAAGGTACAAAGCAGCTGCCAAACTGGCAATAAAATTCATGTATGTTTAAAATAAACAATCGAGGCCCATGTTTTCACTCAAAAACAAAATCTGCTGTGTACATTTCACTGTACACTATGAACCTTATTGCTTTTGGCAGGACTGTGTGAATCAATGTGCTGTAGACTACTGGAATGTGTTAAAACCAGCATAAACTCATCACAGTGCTTTTCCAAGCAAAATCTTATGTAAGAGTTGTACATGTGCTAATCAAGATAGCACAATAGCCCTCTTTCATCAGTGTCATCACAGCACAAAATTATTCATTTCCTAAATGCTGAGCTGTAAAATGCTTGGGGTTTTTTTATGTTGAACTACCCAGTGTAATAGTCTGCAGACTGATGCTCTGTGGGGCAGGATTAATGAACTGCTGATAAGGCAGCATTGCAAAAGGCAGCAGGGGCACATAAGTAAAAATATTGTAATTTGCTTCATTTATTCTCAAATAACAAAAATAACAAAAATTAAAATAATAATTCTTTCAGTAACAAAACAGAAATCTTGTGCTATACTGTATACTGCTTCCTGTTTTATAGGATTTCAGAGAGCTTCCTCCCACACAAGTTAGCATTTGATTGCAGCCTTATAGTATACCCCATTGCAGGATTAGATTGCTAGTACACCCTGGAGTGAGGAATGGACCTTACAACAGTTACAAAACTTTTTAAAGATTTACTTTTGAGAACACTGAATCAATGTCAATTTTTAATTAACATGCCCATTAAATCACTGGATTAAAGTACACTGGTCTGTTTATCAAGATCAGTTGCCTAATCACTCATTGATTCAATTACTTTGGCCACCAGCACATGCTAGGGCTGCCATGACTTGCATAGTAAATTGGGTAATTGTTAATTTTACATACATTAATTTAATTTTGCACAAATGTTCAGTATCCATTGCTTAGCAGTCAGGCCAAGCCAAAAAGAAATGACTCAGCCATGTAGCAATTAAGCTGCTACTTGCAAACTTATAATAGCAATTCTGTCTTAATCTATCAACAGCAGCAGGAGCACACTCCATCTCCCACAGTGCACACAGCCCAGATAGAGCTATGTATACAAGACAGAATTCCCATAAGATATCATAGATACATTTCCCATCTTCTGGCCTAGCAAAGAACACAGTGACACGCCTGGGTACTTTTAAGAAGAGGAGATCTCCCCTGCAGTTCCTGTGGAAGGACCTGGCATCCCAAATCCTTCCAAATGCTGTAAATACATAGGCTACTCTCAACATAGAGAGTATAACATTTTGTGACTCTAGGCCTTGAGGAAGGTTCAAATCTGGGACACAGCCCAGCAAGCTATCACATATAACCTGTTCTCAGATTTACATGGAAGAGTCTTTCATTGCAGATACATTGTTATACAGTTCACAAAAGCACACCTTGCCAAACCCTTTTGGGGGGAGGGAGGGGAGGGCTATAAAATACCACATGGAGCGTGCCTTAGGTTTGCAAATTCAGGAGTAGCAAGAATGCTATGAAAATGTAAACTAAATGGGTATGCTTTGAGCAACAGTCTTCTTGTTTGCTTACCAACATTTAAAAAAATACATCATGCTCCTCACAGGGCCAGCTTTACATCTAAATGGACCCTCAGTAAACTGCCCTCTGCTGAGCTCCTCTATTGCCTCAGTAAGCCTTTGGATGTAGGCATTCCTGGTGGCAGCAGAGATGCACAGCCATTTTAATTCCCCAAAACGCTTCGGAGCAAGACATTAAAATGGTCACTGCTATCCCCAGTTACTGTAGATGAGGATCCAGGGCATTCAGACATCTGCACAAGGCTGCCAGGTGTTGACAGGGAACTCCACACAACTTCTTTTACTATCCAAAACCTTCTTCCAGTCTAATAAGAGAAGCTGGTAGTGCCTCCATTCACAGGTGAACAAAGTAACAAAGCCAGCAGAGACAGATGATCAACTGAAATGGCTTTAAAAGGGACAAGGCAGTTGCAGGCAACCTAACTACAGTAGGCCTATGGAGGAAAAAGAAGGGCCATGAAGGGATGAGGAAACAATGGCTTTTAGAGCCTAAGAAAGGCAAATGAAAGGAAGTTAACAAAAGAAACATTTCCAGTTCCCTTCTTCCTCTGCAGCTGCCTGTGTCTCCAAAAAAAGGCCTCTATGGAGGGTTTGGGACTCTCCAGAAGGTGGGATGGGGCACAGGGTTATAACATTTCTAACAATTAACCTGAAACAGTGGGCGGAGGGATAGACAGAAAAGCAACCTCTTCCTACCCCGCCAATTCCTTCTTTACTAACTACTTGTTTGTTTTTCCAAGGCTTTACTTCCTTCCTCTTCTTGTTAGTGTGTATGAGTGCTAGCTTCATGACTCCATAATGGCAGCATGTATGCCTGTAGCCAGAATTGGCTTTATTTCCCAGTAGTAATAAACCTCAAGTTTCTTTATTCTTTCAACCACCAGTCTTACCAGACTATTCGTTTCTGCACTCCACTGCTCTATATACCAAACTCCAATAGACAGCTGGTGGAAATTGTCCAAAATTGAATGCAATCCACCCATCCTTTGTCATTCATTGCATCCCACCCTAAACTGATAAGGAGATATTTCCAGTCTTCCAGAGAGACATTTGGGAGGAGGTGCAGGCAGTTATAGAAGGAAGAGAGAGGAAGCTTTTTTGCCTTGTGTTTCCTTCCGTTCACTTATCCTAGGGTCCAAGCCAGTATATGAAAATGTAATGGAAATACCTATAAGGCTTATTAGTCACTTCTCTATAAAATACTTAAGACAACATACAGTAAGACAGAGTTTAAAATATATCTGTTTTTTAAAAGCACACATATCAAAATGGCTTTTACGGGCAGCAGGGATAGTGGAGTGATAGAGTGGCTCAACGCAGTGGAGGCCCCTCGCTAAATGCAAGTGGGGCACTGCCCACTCTAAAACCTCAGTCCCCCAAAGCTATAATCTAGTCCCATCTCTGTTTCTTACATTCATATTCTATTTATTTATTTATTATTTATTAATTATATTTCTATACCGCCCAATAGCCGAAGCTCTCTGGGCGGTTTACAGCATAAAAACATCCAGTATACAATTAAAAACATATATCAAACACATTGCAACAATATAACAAAATAACTAAACACAGTTAAACACATGGACACGACAGACACAATCCTAAAATGTTAAGTATAAAAACGTATTAAATCAGTTAAAATATGAAGCTGTTTAAGATGTTAATGTTAAAATTACTAAAATTAAGATTGTGAGTGATAGATGTAGGTGTTAAAAGTAGATATTAAAATGTTAAAATGCCTGGGAGAACAAAAAGGGTTTTACCTGGCGCCGAAAGGATAACAATGTTGGTGCCAGGCATACCTCATCAGGGAGAGAATTCCATAATTCGGGGGCCACCACAGAGAAAGCCCGTTTCCTTGTTGTCACCTTCCGGGCTTCCCTCTGGGTGGGTCCCCGAAGGAGAGCCTTTGATGTTGAACGTAGTGTATGGGTAGGTTCATATCGGGAGAGGCTCCATCAGGTACTGTGGTCCCAAGCCGTGTAAGGCTTTATAAGTCAAAACCAGCACTTTGAATTGAGCCCGGAAGCGTATAGGCAGCCAGTGCAAGCGGGCCAGGATCAGTGTTATATGTTCACATCTCCGAGTTCCTATTAACAATCTGACCGCCGCGTTTTGCACGAGCTGCAGCTTCTGAACCGTCTTCAAAGGCAGCCCCACGTAGAGAGCACTGCAGTAGTCCAATTTTGAGGTTACTAGTGCATGGACAACTGAAGCAAGGTTTTCCCTGTCCAGATAGGGGCGTAGTTGGGCCACCAACCAAAGTTGATAGAAAGCACTCTGTGCCACCGAGGCAACCTGTGCCTCCAGTGACAGGGATGGTTCTAAAAGAACTCCCAAACTACGAACCTGCTCCTTCAGGGGGAGTGCAACCCCATCCAGGACAGGTTCTCCCATCTGGTCAGGAGAACCACCCACCAACAGCATCTCAGTCTTATCTGGATTGAGCTTCAATTTATTCGCTCTCATCCAGTCCATTACCGCGGCCAGGCATCGGTTCAGCACCTTGACAGCCTCACCTGAGAAAGATGAAGAGGAGAAGTAGAGCTGTGTGTCATCAGCATACTGGTGGCAACGCACTCCAAACCTCCTGATGACCGCACCCAGCAGCTTCATGTAGATGTTAAAAAGCATGGGGGATAATACTGACCCCTGTGGGACTCCATATTGGAGGGCCCAGGGGGCCGAGCAAAACTCCCCAAGCACTACCTTCTGGAGACGACCCGCCAAATAGGAGCAGAACCACTGCCAAGCAGTACCTCCAACTCCCAGATCAGCGAGTCTCCCCAGAAGGATACCATGGTCGATGGTATCAAAAGCCGCTGAGAGATCAAGGAGAATCAACAGGGTTACACTGCCCCTGTCTTTCTCCCGACAAAGGTCATCATACAGGGTGACCAAGGCTGTCTCCGTGCCAAAACCGGGCCTGAACCCCGATTGAAATGGATGTAGATAATCGGTCTCATCCAAGAGTGCCTGGAGCTGATCCGCAACCACTCTTTCTAGGACCTTGCCCAAGAATGGAACATTCGCTACCGGCCTGTAATTTTTAAGAGTTTCTGGGTCCAAGGAAGATTTTTTCAGAAGTGGTCTCACCACCGCCTCCTTCAGGCAGCCAGGGACCACTCCCTCTCACAATGAGGCATTAATCACTTCCATGGCCCAGCCGGCAGTTCCAAACCTGCTAGCTTTTATCAGCCAAGAGGGGCAAGGATCCAATGTAGAAGTGGTTGCACGCACCTGTCCAAGCATCTTGTCAACGTCCTCGAGCTGCACCAATTGAAACCCATCCAACAAAGCATGACCAGACTGTGCTCCGGATACCTCATTTAAATCCACTGCTATAACACTGGAGTCCAAGTCCTGATGGATGCGAGAAATTTTGTCCTGGAAGTGCCTAGCATATTCATTACAATGGGCTTCAGATGGATCTATCATGTCCGTAGGGCCAGAATGTAACAGCCCTCGGACAATCTTAAAAAGCTCCGCCGGCCGGCAGATAGAAGATTGAATAGTGGCGGCAAAATATTGTTTCTTTGCCGTCCGTACTGCCGCTAAATATAATTTAGTGTAGGCACGTACCAGTGCAAAACATCCATCAGGAGTTCGTCTCCATCTGCCCTCAAGCCATCTCCTATGCTGTATATTCAATACATTACTTACAGCCCAGTCCATTCGATGTTCCTTACATTCATATCACTATATTATCTCATATCTAGAGACACTCTGGACTTGTTTCTGACCACCTCCTGTGCTTGCCAATCATCTTCGGACAGCACAGTCAATCATAGTCATCCCTATGATCCCAACCATCTCCAGGAGTAAAAAAGAAAAAAAATTAAATAATAAATTTCAGTAGGAGTGGTTTAGGAAGGGTAGGAGACCCCTCTGATCCTCCATTTCGACATCATTTTCCTTGGAATAAACTATAGCTAATCACAGCATAACAACAGCGCAGGACTATGAAGAGCCTCCCCAATGACTCCAAGGCATGCAGTTCAATCTTAGCCAGTCAGAATCATGCCCCACAAATGTTTGGCTGGCATGTGGTTTCTTTATGGGCTGGATCTGGACTGGACCTTGTCACAGAGAGCGAGAGCGAGAGAGATTCAAACTGCCCCAAGAATGGAGTGAGTTGGACTAAACCTTTTGGATTTATTTTTATTTATTAAAGTATCTGAAAATTTGATATGGACTTATGCAAGACAATTAACTCCCATTAGGGATAAGAGCAAGAACTTATAACAATTATTTTAATTCAAACCAAAAAGCTAAGCAGTATTTTGAAGAGGACCCTGCTTTTATAAAAACAAAGAAACCTACACATACTTTGTATGAATGTCTGAGTCCCCACATCAGTGGAATACTGGAGGAATTTGTGGAACTTCCTGCTACAGTATTTAGAAATGATCTTATGATGTGTAACACTCCTTTTTCTAACACACTGACTTATTGTTTTCCCTCACCTACCATATCTTTTTCTGTGAGCAATAGGAGCTTACAGTTTATAGGATTGGTTTTATTTTATTTTTTAAAAAGAAAATCTGGAGATCTTTAGCCATTGGCTATTATCTATGATACTTAAATACACTGCTCCAGGCGAGGGAGGTTCTTTCTGCGTAACTGGGAATAAGCCAGGCATAGCTTGAATAAAACATAATATTCCTGAAAGTAGTATTTGCTGTTTTGACCATGGAAGTGATATAGTGTCACATATGTAATAGTTAACTATATTGAGGAGGAAGTATGATTTCGCTGTAGCCACTAACATAATCCTACTCATTTTAGTTAGAAGTAAGCCTCCCTATGTGCATTTAAGTGGGTGTAGAACTGAACTCTGGCTTTCTAAGTCCTAATTCAACACTCTATCCATTACATTTATATAATTATGGATGCTCATTTTAAATATGTTTAATCAAAAAATGTATTATCAAATTGCCCAAATGTGTGCTTTCTTTTTTTTTCACTTTTAACTTTAGTTATTTGCATGGTATAGGGTTGGCATTGGGGGAGAGTGGCACTCTTGTGAGGCAGGCAGAAATGACGAACTAAAAGTGCATTTGGATGAATTTGAACTGAACTATTTTGTTCCTTTTTAAAACTAACTTTCCAAGCACTGCTGATTACTAACACAAACCTCTTCATCTTATTCAGAAGCAAAGCCCTCTGTGTTCTGTGGCGCTTACTCATGAGAGCAAGAATAGGACTAATGTTAGATGCTTACCAAAACTGCAGTGTTTTAAGTGTCCACTATTTCTTTGCAAAGGAGGAGGATAGGGAAAGAACCAGAACAGGTGGAGGACACACAACCTTTCTCCCATCACAGAAGCAACTGTGACAGCAGGGACCCCTTCTGAACCAAAGTGAGACACTTTGTAGTACAGTAAGGTGCTGTTTATAAAACTACAATGCTTAAGTGTCTGCAGTATGTTTGCAAGGGAGGAGGATGGGGAGAAAAACCAGAGTTTGGCCACATCCCAGGACCTAATGGGCCATGCCCCATAGCAGGACCACCAGGTCTAGTGAGCACCAGCCACCACAGGCTCAATGCTATCTCCTGGGCTTTTAAGGACAGACAGCGAATTTAGTAATGAACCTCACAATGGTTTTAAGCGGCTAATAAACATTTCTGTCCTAACTGCAAGGCCAAGTGATTTCCAAAATATACCTCTGCTAAGTTTGCAACATGTTTCAACTTCCCCATTTTGAAATGAACTGGCACTGACTGACCAGGAAAGGGAACTTGGGTATTGTGGTGGGTAACAGTTCAATGAAAACGTAATTGAGTAAATGCATGGCTCCTGTGAAAAAGGTAAATTCTATGTTGGGGATTGTGTGTGTGTGTGTGTGTTTTAATAAAAAAATTATAATAAATAGAAAATTACAACAAAGTTCACAAGTTGCACATCCTGTGACCACAATAACAAATCAATGATGTGAGGAAAGAAATCTAAAGTAAGACTGCCAATATCATAATGCCTTTCTAAAACCAAGGTCCCTAGGCCTTGGGTGCTGACAGTTTTAATTCCCAAGCAATTGGAATGTCCGTAACATTTGATATCAGCAGCTGAGCCAATGGCTAGGAAGACCTCATTTCAATATACTGGAAGCTAGGCTTGTTAAGCCAACACCTATGGAGATTTCAAAGTGCACAATGCTTGCGTTTTCTTCAGGCTTTGAGTGTCATTAAGTTTATTTGATTTTGGGACAAATAACAGAGGCATGAATAGAGGAAGGGTTGTGGCTCAGGTGATGGGCTGTGGCTTAGTAGTAGAGCACATGCTTTGCATACACAAGGTCCCAGGTTCAATCTCCAGGCAGGGCTGGAAGAGATTTCTGCCTGAAACCTCAAAGATTCACTGTCAGTCTAGATATCCTGAGCTTGATGGACCAATGGTGTGACTCTGTATACTGCAGTTAGTTCACTATGCTCCCACAATACCTCGTTCATCTCTCTATGTCTGTGAGATAATCCAGAGAAGACTAACTTTACAAATAATCAGAGATGTGCGCGAGTCTTCCATAGCAGGCTATTTAGTCTTTATTACAGAATAACAGTCATTCCAATCCCAATTTAAAGAAGACAAGACAACCATATTTCAATACCTCTTGTAATCTCTAAAGAATGCTTAAAGGCACTGTGTGTAGCACTCTGTATGGGGAATAAGAAATGAAAAGTGAACTCCAATTCCAAAAGATCTGGTACTTCAATCCTTTTTTTTTTTTTACAAAAAAATCATACAACAAACTTTTTTTTTACATAACTAATGTAATATGTTAATCTGAGAAGATATGAGTTAGGAATAAGGCCTATGTTCAGATGTCTCTGGTTTTGCACTGTATCTTCAACTTCCAAAGAACAATATTGTAAAATATTTTACTGCAGGGATAGTTTGGTTTATGACTGTTCAAAGGAAAGCACGTCAGAAGGAAAGGGGCCCTGTTTCGATTATGTGTATGCTAGTGTGCAATATATCGAAAAGAAAACTCGAACTGGCCAGATTATTAAGGCTGAAATCCTTTGGTCCATGGGTGGTTATCATCCCTCCAGTGATGATCAAGTCTTTCACAGCTTGTTTCTCTGCTCTTCTAAATATGCTATTCTCAACCTACCCCTACAGCACAATTCCTATGTTGCAGTTCATGCATGTTGCCATGTGCCAGGAATAGAATGGACCACTTTTTATTCCACTTATTTTGGCTAAATATTAAGAACGGTTCCAAAGATAATTATTCTTAGAGATGACAATCCAACTGAAAGCAAGTCCAAATGAAACCAATGGCATTTACTCCTGGACGAACAACAAAGAGTTACTATGAGTTTTTGATGCTATATATATTTAGGATTTCCCTTAAAATACAAGGTGTGTAACATTCTCCCTTTCCAATATGTCATATATTTTTGCATTTTGAAGGATAATTCAGGTGACTTACAGAACATTTTCAGCAGCCCTCCAATGAACATTATTTATGTAGGAAGCATCTTCATTGTGCCCAGTGTTTTATACCAACACTGTACAATTATTATATAGTAAGCTCTTAGGCTTCCACTACCACCTCAAAAACATACTCAGCCATTAAACAGAGAAAGAGAGAACACATTTACCCCTCCATATATTCCTAACAAGAAGTTAAAACGCCATTTTGCAGAGCAGGCTATTCTTACTAAAGCAATCTCTATTTCCACTGTTGTTGTTCTAGTTCAGCCAAGTTGTCCAAATAGGCCATTTGATAGAAACATATAAATTGCACCCATGGGAATCGGGCTCCTACTGTAAAGAGGTCAGCTCTTTCGTTCTAACTAAAAATAGTCAAGGGAGGGAAAGACACTCAATTTACCAGCTGAAAAATAGTTTACAAAATTACTTCCATCTTGCCTCATGATAAAAAATATGGAAAATATGAGACTATTCACAAGAGTAAGAGGCAGATTTCTGCTCCCCCGTACTTCAAATAAGGTTGGAACATAACCAGAACGTACATTAAAATAGTAATGAAAACTAAGAACAGCCAAAAAGCACAAGGAAAAATGCCAGAAAATGTATTCTTTTCCCAGTGAGAACGGTCTTGGCAACAACAGAATTCCAATGCGGATTTTTACCATCACTCCCACAAAAATAGTGAGGCAATATGATGGGGAATCAGGATTAGTGGGCAAAACACGTGCCTTGTTCCCTAACATCATTAGACAGAAGTTGCCATACCAGATACAATACACAATTTAAGTTAAACTATATCATTTACTGCAGGGATAGGCAACCCGTGACTATCCAGATGTTGTTGGACTACAACACCTGTCATTCCTGGCCATTGACTGTGCTAGCTGGGTCTGATGAGAGTTGGGAATCTGACAATATCTGGAGGGCCACAGGTTCCGCATCCCTGCTTTAAGGGATTCACTTCAAGTTGGTAAATAAGCATGCAAGTATTGGAAAAGTAGTAGAATCTGAGAGATATGTGGATTCACCACACAAAAGATGGAGCCAACACAGTAATCACTATCTACCAATGTTAACATGGAAGATACTAAACTTTTACATCTGAAGTGCAAATAGCATGATGTGAAGAAAGAAGCCCAGTTGGACAGTGCTCTCTATACCAGGGGTGGAGAACATTTGGCCCTTCAAATGTTGCTAAACTACAACTCCCATCATTCCTGGCCATTGACCATGCTTGCTGGGGCTGATGGGATTGGCAGTTCAGAAACATCTAGATGGCCACAGGTTCCCAACCCCAGCTCTATACATTGGCTGAAATATGTACAGTAGGGCTCCGCTTTACGGCGTTCCGCATTACGGCATTCCGCTGATGCGGCAGCTTTCAAGCAGGGGAAATTCCCCGTTTTAAAGCCGATTTTGCCATTTTGCAATGTTTCGGCATCATTTTTTTGCAACGCGGCCCATTATAGTCTATAGGGCCCCACTTTACGGCGATTTCTGCTTTACAGAGGGGGCCTGGTCCCTAACCCGCCATATTAGCGGGGCCCTACTGTATTTTAGGACCCACCCTATTCTCTTAAATGTAATTTGTTTTGCTTTTAATATAGTATTTTAATATGGTTGTAACCCATGGTGAAGGGTAAGACATCTAATAAAACCACCACCACCACCTCGTTGGGAAAACTCCTGAGGAAGTTAAGATTGCATCGGAAAAGCAGTGGGCAGGGAGACGATTAAGCACTCCACACTGTGCCACAACTTCTTTGCTGCAAATCACTTCCACTAGATGCCTCTTTGCAGAAGAGAAATGACATAAGTATGGTTGTGTTGCGTCTGGGCATCAACACCATCCTAAATAGCTCCTGCCCCATAATTTCTATTCCTCATTGTTATTTCATTAAAAAAAAATCTACCATACAAGGAAGCTAACAAGAAAAAAAAAGCCTACTATAGATTAAAGATCCCAAAATAATTCTTGCCTACCAGATGTGAAGAATTACAAGCATTACAAAGAATTACAATTACAAAGATTATCAAAAAGCCAGCAGCAATGGGCAAGCTGCTCCATAATGTCAGGGCCACAAAAGAAAAGGCTCTCCCCATAAATTCACAGATAAAACATCTTGAATTGTACGGACTCAGAGGAGCCTCCTTATCAGATTTTAGTGGGCGGAGAGCTCTATCTCAGATTTATTTTACCCTTTCTGAAAAGGGCTTTGAAGCCAATTGGAAGTCAGTGCTGCTGTTACTAAACAGGTCAAGTAAAAGCCCTCTTTCCATCAGGGATCAGGTGATCTCATTTTAGATTAACTGCAGTTCCCAAACCACCTTCAAGGGAGCGCCACATAAAATGCATTGAAGGAGGTGATCCTAGAGGTAACACAGGCATATATTATGGCAACTACATTCTGTTCATACCAGTTCCTCCCTCTGCTCCATAAACATCGTTCTCATTTAGCCATAGAACTTAATGGGAAATAAGCACATAAATTTGCTTAATCTCTATAATTAATTCTGGTTGTAGAATACGAGCTATATTTATCAAGTGTCTAATTAACATCATATGATTGGTTTTTTAAATATATATATTTTGGTACAAAGCATACTCAGCCCTGGCCCATCTAGGCCATTAAGGTATAAATCCTGCAGGGCTTCCTTGTAGAAGAAAACAACAGCTGTCAGAAACATGGGCTTCACTCCTCAACCTTATACCAAACTGGATAAACCCAGATTTAACGTATAAAATATGAAGAAAACCCAGAGCTCCCCACATTGGGCTCATTTACAGAGGGGGTTACTGTATGTCTGGTGCTACTTACATCCCCTTTTAATTTGCATGGTTCACATGACGTTACAGGCAAACAGAAGCTATCACACAGTTTTCCCACTGTAAATCTGTACTAACCCAATCCTCTGATAATGCAAAAAGGGCAGGAAAAAATTCTTCACTCCGTACCTCCAGTGCTTGCAGACACTGTGCTCAGATGCTTTTAGGTGGGTGTGTCAATCGTTCCCCTCTCCACGGCCACTCCCTCCTCCTCCCTTCTTTCATTTCATTTCCTGAGGTCTGAAAGGTAACTTCCGGCTGCTCTCTCCAGTTCTGCTGGCATGCAAAAGGTGTCTTTATTTTCTTTTTCCCTTAGCTTGTGTGCAAAAGCATAACACCGCTCAAAGAAAGATTTGTATTTTAGCTCTATTGTACCACTGAAAAGACAAATAATCGCACTTCTGGGTTTTTTTTAAATGAAACTACTGTAACTGGTAGAACAAACTGAGTGTGTTCTGTTGTCAGGTAACAAGAGGGAGTGGAAAATGTTAGAGGGCGTGGTCATCAGGAAACTGAAAGCTTGATCCTTCCCCTCAGTGTGAATTGAAAACACCCTGTTTGCAGCTGTCACCGAGCCCTTACTGTGGAAGGTGCAGACAGAAAACAAGGGTAAAAACAGCATCTTTGATACAAAGTAGTTCTCCCATGTGGATAAGTCCATTATCTTTTTGTGGACATAAATTAACCCCTCTATGTTCTTACATACAAACATAATGAATCAAAAATCACAAATGTAATCAATCACAGGTAATGGTCCCAATGCGGTAAAAATTGAAAGCAATTATATTTATTATAATAAGTACAATGACGGTACGGAGAGCAACCTAACCCCTATTCAGCCATTTTAAATCCCTCACATGAGGAGCGAAAGCAAGGGCAGCAGTGCTAGCTCCACCACCCCAGCCATGTGATTTTCCGGGGTTGCAGGAAAGGCAGGATAAAATTTAAGAAGGTAAACATAAATAAATAACACATGAGTAGTGTGGGCTTCCTTCTTTAGAAGTTATTCCTCCAGTTCATAGAGGTCAATGGCGACTGTGACAGGGGGCAGAATTAGCTCATCCCCTCTCCCCCTCACCGTTTGAGGGAATTAGAATGCCTGGATAGAACTCTATAGTGTCCAACATATCTTGTTCCGAGGGCACCAAGATATTACAATTCCAACATAACCCTTATTAGCAACTTCAGTAATGAATTGGTTGCCATTCTAACTGCCAGTGCCACTTTTATAGGATTTTCACCATAGAGATGCATGGATAGAATGACAGTCTGTTGATGAATACAGCACATAATGGCCTGTAACACCAATCCTTTTTTATATCTATGGAAGGCACTTGGGACTTCTGTACAGTTACCACTGATACTTTTTTAACCCTCTAAATGTAGACAAGTAGGTTTGAAGTTTAATGGCACAGCATCAGTAATCTATTGTTTTATGGAAATTCACCCTCTGAAGAATGTTAGTTTAGACAATATGGTTATTTTATTTAGATCTCTGCCAATTTAACAATATTGCAAGTAGGCAAAGAAACATCCAATATATTTTCAATATTAAATTACAACTGTTTTTCAAGAGCTATCCAATTTCTTTAAGAATTCACCTTAAATTATCTAATGCATACACACATGCAAAATATGTTCTCATTGGCTTTATCATGAAGTGGAAGCCTCTTCACATTTGTGCAGTGCAATTCTGTTTGTGTTTACCTAGAAGATAATCCCGCTAAACTCAATGGGACTTATTCTCTAGTACAAGATTGGGTCCTCCAGTTGTTACTGGATTCCAACTCCCATCAGCCCCAGCCAGACAACTAACGGTCAGGGATGATGGGAGTTATGGTTCAACAACATCTGGAAACCCATAGGTTCCCCATCCATGTTCTGGTTGAATGAGTTTAGGATTGCAGCCTTTGACAAAAAAAATTGTTAGAGGCAATGACTCAAGAGGTAGAGCATCTGCTTTGCACGCAGGAGGTCCCAAGTTTAATCCTCGGCATCTCTAAGTAGGGCTTGGAAAGAACCCTGTCTGAAATCCTGGAGAGCCACTGCGAGTCAGCGTGGACAATACTGAGCTAGATGGACCAATTGTTTGACTCTGTATGAGGCAGCTTCCTATATTCCTGTGATTTACTGTGTAATCCCATGCATGAATACTTGGAAATAAGTTTCAGGAAATCCAGTGGCACTTGTCAAATAAACATGCATAAGATTGCTTTCTGAGGGATATGTTGGAGGCAGCAGAGAGTTAAATTGATAGATATATGGTACTATTTGATTTAAAATATATATTGAACCATAATACTGCTTACATACTCTGAGGTGACAAACAAAAACAAATCTGTGACTAATCAACAAGGTCTCCACATCACAGAGGATCATTAAGACAAATCCAAGCTTAAAATGATATGAGACTATAAACAGTATTATGGCAGTAGCTTGGGTGGGTGGCATTTGACCAAGCAATTCACACCAAGCTCTAGTAGTGACCCAAAATAGTTAGCAAGAAGCTTGAGATTAGAAGACCACTGGGATTCACTAAACATGTAAACAAAACTCCTGCACATATACCATTTTGGAAAACATACCAATTAACAACCTCTGATTTTCCTACATAGTATAAGGGAGCCCATGGTCTTGAGACACATGATATTTGGGATCACAAAGATAGAACTCCAGTTTGAAAAATGTGATAGCCCATTAATAGCAAACAGTCTCCTTAGGCGTGGGTGGGGAGGGGTGTAAATCCACCATGTGTAGTCATGTGACAAGAAAGGTTTAATGCATTAATCTTGTTTCTACTGAATGAAAACACTTGGTTTAAGGTTAACCAATAAATGAGTCAAGGTAGGAAGATGTGGCCTTAAATCTGGCACAGAAATAGTTTTGCATGTATTGCTTCCTGCTTTTTTAATACTGTACTGGAACAGCATAGGTAATATTAAGAACATCATAAAGCTAAAATGCAATATATAAATCCTATTCCACACTCGGTATTTATTCTCATGACCATATGGCACCAAAGCAGCATCACATTTGGTTGTTGTTGCTCACTAGTTTTTAGGACAGATCTTTATTTTGTGAATCTCATGTAAAACCAATGCACATGCAAATACATTGTAAAAGCACGTTTTATAACACTTGTATGGATACATTACGGTCTTTGAGAGGAGATATATATTATATATATGCAATCTAATTAAGGTTTATAGCTTAAGGAAAACTTTTGAGAAGGTGGGGGAGGGGTGCCAGCCATTTATAGGTCTTGGAGAACCCAGTATGTAATTAAGTAGGCTAAGGGGTCATTAGCTGAACACCACTCTGCAACAATAATTTGTCCTCACACCCAATTAAAATAAAAATATTAGGCCAACAGCTTAGATTAAAAAAAAAACACAAGTGTGTGTGTGAGTGTGTGCAGACAAGATAAAAAGGGGGCAAAGTAAATGGTGCTGGTAACACTAGTCTGACAGTGGAGGCCTAGTAGGACAATGATAAAAAGGGAACACTCCATATTTTCAAGCTTGAATGCAACAGGTTGCAGTATGTTGCCTTTTAAAACACACATACAACACACATATTGGGCTTGGGTTGACAAAACAATACACCCTGAATATTTTTCCTTAATGATCAAAGCATCAAGGTTATTAATACTACCAAAGGACAGAAAGCAAGGAAAGATCCCTTGTCTGAGCAAAACCACACAATTCACTATACAGGAATGAGCTCTAGAGCTTGCTGATTCAAACCCTGTAGATGAATGGGATTCCCTTCCCCCATGCTGAGGATTATGCAAACTCTATCTACACCATTTTACAGTGTGACTAGGTCACGTCCCCTCCCCCACCTCCCTCTTCCAACTTAAAATACACACTCAACACCTAAGTTTGTTCATCGTTATCAGCAACACCCCCCTCCTCACGATCCCCTCCTCCAACGACATGATAAAGGCAAACGATTACAAAGCAAAGGCGGGCGGCTCTCTTCCCCTCCCCCACTCTAAGCCAATAGTTCGTGGGTTTTTTAAGGAAAATCAAGCAATTCTGTAGAATTAGGGCTCACATATTGCAAAGCCAGTATGTCATTAAGTCTCGCCTTCTCAAAAACAAACCTTTAAAGGAGGGCTTTCCAACCCATTTCAGAGACGTGAAACACAAAAATAAAACCAAGTCACACTTCGGGAAAGAAACACACAGCTAAATAAATAAATGGGGGGGAGGGAATCCTAGTGGCAATCCAGCTCTAAAGCCACCTAAACATGATCCACAAACATACACACCGCCACCACTTACACGAACAGCAATATTGCAAGGCGAAACACGAGGAAGTTGGCAGTCACACTAAAAAATATGGCAAACCGACGCCGTTTTAAGCCTCCAAACTGCATTTGTCAAATTCACACAGATACAAAAAAAGGTCCAAGGGCTGTATGAGCCCCTTTCCAAACTCACCTCCCTCAACGTGTATTAAAGGCACAGCTTGCACTCTTGGAAGCAACAGAGAAACAGCCTCAACTTCTGCAAAAACACACATAAAACAGACTTCTTTTCACTTGCACTCCATGGTGGAACTCTTCTTTTCCTAGGTCCCAAAAACGTGAAGGCAGATTGTAAATCTCCGGCAGCCCTCACACACTCTTTTCTCCCCACTCCCCCCCCACACACACAGGCACCAGCAGTGGAGGGGGATCAAAAGGAAGTCCCAGAGAGTGGGAAAAGGGAAATGGAAAGTTTTTGGGTGCGGAATGGCGGTCAGGAGGTGCTGCTGCTGCTGCTCTCTACTTCATTAGCAGTTTGTGTTTGGTGTGTGTGCAAGTAAAGGGAGAGTCTTCCTCCAGAGACAGCAGCAGCACACAGAGAGAGGGTGAAGCAGACAAACACATACAGAGAGATCCTTAGAGACAGTCAATGATCTCCTGGGATAGCATTTTGCTCTTAAAGAAAGAAAGAAACCAGCATTGAATTCTGTGTATATATTTCTGGTCTGTCTTTTATGATTTGCAACCTTCCATCCGATAAAACCTAAATATCTACCTTCAAACATCAAATTAATCGCCCTTCTCAATTGTTGTGTCCTGAAGTAACTCCTTAGTCACTTTTTGGGATTATTGAAAGGTTGTTTTGTTCCACTAAAACAAAAACAGAACATCCACCCCTCCCCCTCTCCTGCATTCAAATAAAATGTTAGCCCCATGGAGTCAGCAAAAATGGGCTAAAGGTAGAAAAAACTACACTTCCTTCATCACACTATCCCTGCTAACATTTTTACATATCAGTATTATTTTCACTGCGATCTGTTATTATGGCAAGGGGCGAAGAGAGTAATAATGTTAATAAACATTCGATAGATCAGGTTTTTACTAGATGTATAGAAATAAATGTAATAACTACTTTCTGTATAATATATTACATTTACATATATACACACACAATAGATAACGTACAAGCTGCCAGACAAGTTCATAAGACTCACCATCTACTTTTATTTCCAGTTTCTTAAAAAGTTATTTCCTCTTTGCTGAGCCAGAAAGTCCTACACCAATTTTGTGTCATTTTAAATGCAACCTAGTAATGGAAATCAGGATACAATGAATGCTTTTATAAATTCAATATTATATAATTGGGAGTTCACCTATTAAAGACAGGAGACAGCCCATCATATTTATACACCCTATATACTTCGGGAGTGATTTAAAACCAATGCTTCTATGCAATAATTATAACACATTAAAATATGGACTTATACCGTCTCCATAACTGTGATTCAGCAGAATAAGTTTTATTATATTATAGGATATGCCATTCAGCCCTAAAAACAGATGTTGATGTTCTCTGTCTTAACCCTCGTTTCCTTATTTTTCCTCTAGACTTGTACAGCTCTGTACTGAGCTATAACATTCAGTCGGGGGTGGGGGAGGGAGCAGTACAAAAAGCAATGCAAGTAAATGATGCAACATTGCCCTGGTTACATGTGCCTCCCATCCCCCAAGCTCTTACTGGTGAGAGTGCTGTGTTTTTTCCGCCTGCAGGGTCACATTGTGGCTGATTGATTCTCCTTTCGCCTTGCTCAGTCATTCAGATTTGGAAAGTAAATAACAAGTTGACATCATTACAGCTCTCTGCATTACTATGACACATTCTTCTGCTACCACACACTGTTGATTAGCTGCGCAAGAGGAAAAAAACCCATCCTTGCTTTAAAAATGGAATTGGTTGATTACTGTGGGAAACCATTGACATCTAAAAACAATTTTAGGATCAAAGTTAACATGAATATATGGGTGTGTGCATTTATTAATAAGGAAAAATAATGAAAGGAGAGGTAGTTTTGAAGAGCCAGTATGGCACTGTGGTTACAGTGCCAGACTAGGACCTGGGAGACCAGAGTTCAAATACCTGCTCAGACATGAAGCTTAATGGGTCACCTTGGGCCAGTCACTATTTCTCAGACTAACCTACCTCACAGGGTTGTTGTGAGGATACAATAGGGAGAGAGAGAACCATGTACACTATCTTGAGGTTCTTGGAAAAAAGGTGGGATATAAATGTAATAATAAATAAACTAAACATCGTGAGTTGGGCAGAGCAATCCAACTCATGGTAAGCCAGTGGAAGGGGTACCAGCAGAGGAGGAGCCAGTGGGAAGCTCCACTGTATTCATTTGCCATTCGGAAGCCACTGGGATGGCGGAACATCAGCTCAGCTGGGAGCTCCATGCACAAACAGAAAAGAAAAGCTGGCTCTCACAAATACCCCTAAAGGCAAGTAGGCACTCCTAATGACTTCCATTACAATTATTTTCATAGACCATCCTTTTCCTCGGCATAACTTTGGCCCAGATTGGGACCCACAGGAGCTCTGAATGGAGTTGGATATTGCAAAAGTCCTGCCTCCCTTGGCTCCTCTTCCGCCACTTTCCTGGAACACCCCTTATGAACAAAATAATGTATACACAGATGGGATCACACCATTCTCTAATGGCAATCTGTAGGAGCACACATGTTTTTAAAAAAGTGCTCTCACAGACCATCACTCGGATGTTCAGCAGTCCCTCTGGTTCATAGGTTTCTTCCTCTGCATGGCAATGACAACAGTACAACACCATGTGGGGGGTTTACCTTGCAAAACCTGGTCTTTTTGAAAACAAATTGTATATTATAATATTGTAATTTCATAGTAGTATTCTGTAGTGTTATAGGAAGATTACTTCTGTATATGTTTGTAATTTCTATGGTTGTAAACCGCCTTGAGAGCAGTGATGTGAAAAGGCGCTACACAAATTAAAAATGAAATGAAATAGTAACTAGTGTTGTCTTCACATAGATCAGGAGTGACCAGCTGGTGGCCAAGCAGTCTGATCTCGCTCCCCAAGCATTTCCCCCCTTTTTGCTATAGCAACAAAAGGGGGGTTGTAAATAGTAGGCAGAGCACCCAAGAGGGTGAAGAGGCTAATGACCCCATCCCCAGTCATCCAATCAATAATTTGATGAGCAGAGAAGGACCAATAATCCTCCCCCCCCCCAGCTGATCTGTACAGTTTAGCTGAGGAGGGAGATGTGTGTACATGTTTGTGAATGCACATGTGAGATTGTGGGATGACTTTACCCATTTTTGGCTATACCACTATTGGCATGTGACCCTGGGAAAGTCGTCCAAGGGTGAACGCAGCCCCCAGACCAAAAAGGATTATCTGTTCTGATGTAGATATAAGGAAGCAAAGAATACCAGAAACTAATATAGTCATTAGCAAGGAGGTCTCCCTATTTTCTCAGCCCCTGTTTACATGTTATTGATATCAGTTAGGGAACTGGACTCCATGTTATTAGCTCTCTCTCTCCAAAACAGACAGAACCAATTATCACACTGCACTTTTGCACCATGTGGAGATGGTTCACACAACTGCCTATAATGCACAGTGCTAAGATGGATCATCTCTGTATGGCATGATTACAGGCTCTACATGTTATGGTGCCAGAAAAAAGTCAGTAGAAAATGTACAGTGCAATCCTGATAATGTACACTTAGAAGCACCACTGAATTCACTGAGATTTATTTCCTAAAAAATGCACTTAGGATTGTGATCTCTGTGTGAAGTGAAGTGTAGGTGTGTATATTTGTACATTAGAGTGGTGGGAGCAGGCTTGTGAAATCTACTTTGTTTTTTACTAGAATTGTGAGTGCTGTCAACCAGAATTAAATAATCCTGAGCTCAGGAATCCATTTTTAGTACCAGAACTGAATGGACCATGCAGTCCTTCCACATAAATAGCTACTCCTGGTTACCTCCCCCTCCCCAACATTCTTCATTTAACACTTATAATCTGTAGGAGGGGACAGCCATTTTGTTGTTACCATTGTGAAACAACTAATAGTAGGGAATTCTTGTTGTTCTACTTCAAACCACTCAGAGATCTACCACTAGATCCCAATCTGTCTGCTGCTTGCCCCTGCATTAGACCCACCAATGCAATCTACCTACCTTTACATGCATTTCACATTAAATAGTCTACTCATGGTAGACGTTTGCAGGCATTGTTCTTAGACTAGTATTGATTTTGTATGCTGGAGAGAGCAGTGTAAATAGAATCCCTGTCTCTTGGGACTTGAACATAGACCAGCTCTTGTGGTGGGCATGCTCAGTGATAAGTATATGCTTTACATGCAAAAGTGTGGATATCTGCAATAAAAAATGTATATGCACAGATTTTCACCTATTAACCATTTTGGGGGGAGTGGCTAGTGGTACTGTGTAACTTTGGAGGCAGGACCAGAGGTAGAGGCCTGCAGCCCTGTTTACCTGTAGTTCCCCTTCACACAATACACACACAAAGGGCATTTTTGCTATTTGGACATCAGTGGGGGCTGACTTCCAGAAAAGTGCAGTGCTGAAGTAGAAATTTCTCATGGGATTTTCCTATCCCATGTGATTCAGTGATTCAAATAATAAGGAGCAGCATGGGGTAGGTCAAGCTCCACTGGTAAATGTATGAAGCAAGTCAGTGTTTATTTCAGGCTTCTAGAATGATTACTTAAAAATAATGCTTCTAGTGATGGCAGTAATACCGGATCACAGCCTCCAGGCTGAAAACCTGTGAGGGCTTTTGACATATGGTTGGCAGCAATGCGAATCCATAACATATGGTGTCAGCAATGGAATCTGTGACACCCACATTATTTAAAATTAGATCCTTCGAAACCTTACAATGTCTCTTTGTGTGCTTAAGTAGAAACATGATCACAGCTCAGTGTACATGACGTTTGCAGATACTTTTTTTAAAAAGTAATTAACTTATCACTGAAAATGAGTGCTATGGTTAAAGGAAGTTATAAGCAGAGGAGTCCACATTCTTTAACACTGCAAACTGCATTTACAAAGAGCACAGAGGAATGCAAAGAACAGCAGCTTGTGAACTGACTGCCAATAACAAATTGTCGTGACATAACACAGAGGCAGCCAATAAAGTCCAAAGCCAAACCTGTCAGAGCTTATTATTTTTGAACAACTCAGTACCTATATGGTTAAATTAGCAGGCACATTAGGGAGACCTTCACAAAGATGGCTGTCTAGGAGACACATGGGAATAGCCTAATCTCCTATTATCTTTCCTAACCGTATGTTTCTAATATATACATTAAATACTACACCAATGCCCTTTTGCCAGACTAACAACCGACCAACCACTAGAGATTTCTTTCAAATTTATCTCATTCAGGAGAGTCTATATGAAATGTGTAACCATGAAGGAAACATAAGCTGTGATCACATCATAACTATCTCTTTTTTAATGTTCCTGTTTTATTAAGTAATAGAGATAGTTAAAAGAAAATCTCAGGAACCTTTGATTTAAAAACATGAGGTAGCAGAAAAAGATGGAATGACTTTCATTCTAATGGTGATTTGAAGTGTGCTATGCTAAATAGGTCCCTATGCTTCCAACATCTTTATATACAGATAAGTTCTGTCTTATGTAATCATCTCTACATAACCACACAAATTCACCCTTGCAGAAATTAATTATTACTGATTTTTCACCATTCATAAACTTATATCTATTTAAAGCAGGGGTAGACAATGTAGTGCCCTCCAGATGTTGATCACTACAACTCCCAATAGCCCCATCCAGCAGGACTATTGGTCAGGGATTATGGGAGTTGTAGCCCAACAAAATCTGAAGGACACTATGTTTGATTTAAAGGGTAATACACCAGTATTCATCAGTGTCCACACTGGCCTTGACTGAAAGGCTTGCGCTAGCATTTTTTTTTAATCCCCTGAGAGTGTAACATCTTGGAAGGTACCCTTAAGAATATACCCTTTAACTGTTTCTTAAATCCCCCAAGTTCAAAAAGGTTTATGGAGATTTGGAACAATTACTTTAAAAGGGGTGGGGAATTACATTTCTGTGTACAGCATTCCTCTTCCTCCAAATTTCCATTTTAAAAAAGCATTGTTTCAAATGTACAGTTTTCAATCTTGGGGAATTACAACAGATTGGAGATTTTCTAGAAACACCTTCGGAAAGAGAACTATTGGAAAAAGTGGGTGTGCTTGCATCCTGGATTGTAACTATATATGCATAACTCAAGGAAATTCAGGGAAGATAAGTTTTGTCTCCTCCCCACTGCAGCCACCTCTGTCCCACAAAAGGCCTTTCTGGAGGGTCAGGGGCATTTTATGAGCAATGTGGGATGGGGTGTGGAGGCTTGGATCTTATGATAAGTTGACTTTAAGGAAATTTGTGGAAGGAATGTTTCCCTTCCCCTCCTTTCCCATCAGCTCCCCATGCCCCATTCCACTTTCTTCTGGAGCTGCCCTTCTGACCCTTGAAAGAGTTTTTTTGGAGGCTGCAAGTGGAAGGAGGGAATGGGAAACTTACCTTCTAAAAACTTCTGAAGTTCTTATCTTAGGATCCAAACCATAGTGAATATTTATGGTTTAAGGGATTGACTGATGAAAGTAATTGGGATGGGGGTGGTCCATGGCCACAGAGGAAAAAGTACTCCATTACTGAAAGGGAGACTGCAAAGAAACATGATGCCACCAAATTACAGGCTATTCATATGCAACTGTGGCCAACTTGACATCCAGTCATTCTGGTCCAAATCCAACACTTTATCCACTATGCCAGTTTGACACTCAAAGGTACCTGCATTTCCTCAGGTTCATTTCCTTTAGGTGCCTTTCTTGTTGTTCAGGCATTGATTCAATTGTTAAAGTATTTTGAAGTGCCACTAAAATGCCAAGAAATTAATTTTATAACTAAAATCTGGGCACAGTTTTTATTAAAGTGAAGCAACTAAGAAGGAGGGATGCGGTTATAGTTCCAATCAATGTATTCAACTGGAGTTTGGAAAAGCCTAACAAGATAATTGTTATTGCTCATAAATGGGTTTGTGTGGGAGACTCATATCGCTAACAACAATGACAAACAGATACATGCTCAGGTTGGTTCCATCCAACACCTACTCAAAATCAATGGGTTCCTTTCTTCTTTGTTTCATTTCAAAGGCAAAATAATTGTTAGAGTTGTAAAAGAAAGTTAACAAAATCAAAGATGAAAAAGACCCTAAAACTCATTTAGTCCAAAGTCCTTTCCTAATATATGTGAAGCATTCCTCACAGATTCCTGTCTAATCTTTCTGGGAAGGACAAAGATTTCACAATCTCCTTAGGCTGCCCTGTTGACATATTCTTGTAGAAAGTATCTCCTAACATTTAACCTTACTTAATGTAATATTTCTAAAGTGTAATGCAATCATACTTCCTCCTAAACTCAAAACTTGAACATATGAAGCTGTCTTATTCAATGTCAAACCATTGTTCCAGCTAGCTCCATACTGTCTTGAACGTAGGAAGCTGCCTTATATTGAGTCAGACCATTGGTCCATCTAGCTCAGTATTGTCTACACTGACTGGCAGCAGCTGTCCAGAGTTTCAGACAGGTTCGCTCCCAGTCCTACAGGAAGGATGCCTGGGACTGAACTTGGGATCTTCTGCATGCAAAGCAAATGTTCTACCCCTGAGTTACAGTCCTTTTCTACAACTGACACTCTGACTTCAAGCAATTAAGCTTTTAATTCTCAGGCTTTTAACTGGAGATGCCCAAATCTGGCCCCTTATGATGGTTATATTGCTTATACTTAAAAAGCCGCCCTCAAGAAGCAGGGGCGTAAAGAAAATGACAAGCAAGTACAAAGAGGAAAAAAATCTAATAAAATTATAAAAGCCATTGAATCTTGAAGAACCTGTCTGCTGTGTGTTAGGCTGCAATGTGAGAAGGAAAGGTGCTGTTTGGTGAGGCCATAGGATATGAGGCCAGGGATAGTACATAATTGCACTACCATGGCCATCAGCATTCACACTCAAAATATGCAATTGTTCCATCATCTGGGAATGCTGCTATACAGAATATACACTGCCAGAAGCCCTATATCTAATTGGTGTGTTTGTTTTTTTTAAAGAAAGAAAGAAAGATGTGATATGGCACTTTGCACTTGCACCTCTTCATGTGCAATGTATTAATGTCAAATTATTATTATTATTATTATTATTTCAATTTATATACCGCCCTTAGCAGAATAGCTCTCAGGGCGGTGAACAAACAAGATAAAATACAATATATCATAATACAAATCATAAAAACATATACAAACAAACAACAAAAAAACACTACAAAAACACAATACGACAAAAATTAAAAAAAAAACGGATTAAAAGATTAAAATGGTTAAGAAAATTTAAAATGCCTGGGAGCATAAAAAGGTCTTTACCTGGCGCCGAAAAGATAGAAGTGTAGGCGCCAGGCGTACCTCTTCGGGGAGGCTGTTCCACAACTCAGGGGCCACCACAGAAAAGGCCCTAGATCTAGTAACCACCCTCCGGGCTTCCCGATGGGTTGGTACCCGGAGGAGGGCCTTAGATTCTGAACGAAGTGAACGGGTAGGTTCGTATCGAGAGAGGCGTTCCACAAGGTATTGAGGTCCCACACCGTGTAAGGCTTTATAGGTAAGAACCAGCAAAAATCCATAGACCTTTTATATGCTGATCCAAAATGAGACACAGCAAGCTTATGGGATAGCAACTAGTTCTTTGCTAAACATCACAGTGATAAATGATCAAGAGCTGGAGCACTGCACGTATTCTCTATACTTTCATCACACATGATTCCCATAATTTCAATTCCAGAAAAGATTATACAAACTGAAATGTGACCTCTGTTATCAAGCGTGCCACAGAAAATCATTTCAGGATGGTCAAGTCTCCATGTGGCTGTTATAGCATTGGAATGTACTTCCCATGTGCATCATCTGAAACATGTGTTAAGAATCTAGGCAAGCACCTAAACTCTCTGGGAGACCTGGAGCACTGTCATGAGTAATTATTATGCAATCCAGCCAATCTATGCAAGGAGGATGAATTATGATAGAGCCCTAACTGCACATAAGTGACATTGCCAGTAGCCACACAACCGAGATAACATTTGAATTGGCCCTTTGGCCCTGTATGTAAGTGTCACCATGTTGAAATAGCTCATAGCTGCAAATCTTTTTTGTGGCTTCCAATGTAGTTAAAGGAATTTAAGGCTGCCACAAATGAGAAGAATCTCATTGACATAATTGCAACTTCACACTACTTACACATAGGAGGGTTGTATTTAAAGCAACAACTATACCATGTTTTTGTGTATGAATTGGATTTTAGCAGGCATGGTGTCAGCAACGGACATACTGGGACATTTGCCAACTCCTTGCTAGCACCACTTGGATGCCCAGCACCAGTTGCTGCTTGGACCCTATTGCTATTGCAACCATTCTCCTTATGACTACGCGTGAGATTATCCAGCAGCAATGACACTGTAATGGACTGGGAGTCAAGAAGCCAACAGGTGTGTAAAGCCCCATCTGCATTATACATTTAAACCAGTATTATATAACTTTAAACATTGATGGCTTCCCCCAAAGAATCCTGGGAATTGTACAGTTCATCTCCTAAACCATGTGGGGAGCCATGTTCACACAAATGCTTGCCACATGGTTGCATTTCAACCACAACAGTGCTTCTGAATATCCAATGTTCAATCAGAAATCTTTACAACAACCTTGAAAGGTAGGTCAGTACTATTATCTCCGTATTACAGATGGGGGAGGATGCTGAGATAAGAAGTTGCTTGTTTAGGCTACCTAGTGACTTCATAGCTGAGGCAAGATTTGAATTAGAAACATTTTCCTTAGACTCTTAGGCCTCAGTCCTATGCACACTTACCTGGGGGTCATTCCCACTCAACCTAAAGGGGCTAACTTCTGAGTGGACCCATTGCATTATGTAACAGTAGCTATAGTGTAGTTATTCACTGTATTGCAATTTATATTTGTGGGCTAAGCTGTTAGTGGATATATACACACAAGCAGAGGTACATGTGGCGATAAATCAGTTTAAACTGGAGGCAATGGGAATACAAATCCCTGCTTGGTTAAGCACCAAACATATCAGAAACACAATATGCTGGGGGAGGGGGATGAATTGTATCAGTGAATGCAGGGGAAGCTTGGACAGTGCTTTGGAAAACACAGTGTGTTGTGGAAAATATTACAATGTTGTGGAAGAAGAAATAGTTTTAATAAACACACGAGCTGCAAAAACGGGAATTATTAAGAAGGTTCCCTTCTTTTTTAAAGCCATTCAGCCCAGTCATCCACAGCCATTAAGGGAACCTGGAGCTGGATGAACACTGAGCACAACAATCAGAGACAGCTGATGCAAATGGGATTTTGAGTATCTTTCAGAAGTATGTTGTAGCTGCCTTTATCTAAGCAGAATAATATTAAGAATAAATCTGTCATCGTCATACAAAGGCAGTGTTCCTTTATAGATTTATTCTGTTAACAAACAAAAAAAGGTCAGAACTATATATTAGTTACAAAGCGTTCTGTGCTTGGGGAGAATAATACCCTCACACTGCAGGGAGCTATGTTATCAGAACCTTGTCCCACTGGCCTGTCCCAAAGTAATGATCCATGGCTGCATACACGCCACAGTTGTCGGCTGGCTGCATTATGGGCAGAAAGAGAACAGAACCCTATCAACTTGAAAACAGGCCAGGCCTGGAAACCAAGAGGACTTCTGTATCTTTAAAAGTTGTGCAGGGGGAAGAGAGAATTCCACCTTGTGGTTTTTCCCATTACAGGGTTGAAAGAACACCTGCACTTGGCTGACTTTATCTTCTCCTAAAGATACAGGATCAGTCTCAGGCCATGAACGTGGCAACCATATTTGTGAAGGGTGCTGAGAGGAGACTTCTGTTCCACAGAGAGAGCTCCAGTGGCCAGACTGGTTTAACAGTCAGCCACTCTGATTGAAGCTCTGTGAGGGGAACAGAGTGTCTCCTAGCAACCCTCAACACCCTTCACTAACTACAATTCCCAGGATTCTTTGAGAGAAGCAATGACTGTCCAAAGTGAAATAAAGGCCTGGTGTGGATGTGGCCAGGAACAGCTTTGGTTTACATTTGGGTGGAAGGCTACATGTGCCTGCTGTAGAATAAATAGGTGGGGGAAATGCTGAAAACTGTTCATAATGTTTTCCTTTTGGAAAGGAAAGGGGCTTCCACTCTGCCCAGTGCCCAATCTCCTCTCCTCCCCTCTCCTCCTCTCCTCCCCTCTCCTCCTCCCCTCCCCTCTCCTCCTCCCCTCCCTGCCCCTCCCCTGGGTCAGTGTTGCACTACGACCTGGGAGACCAGGGTTCGAATCCCCACACAGCCATGAACCTCACTGGGTGACCTTGGGCCAGTCACTGCCTCTCACCCTCAGAGGAAGGCAATGGTAAAACCACCTCTGAATACCATTTACCATGAAAACCCTATTCAAAGGGTCGCCATAAGTCGGGTCGACTTGAAGGCAGTCCATTTCCATTTTCAAACATGATGGCACAGAAATAAATTCACTAATAGGCAAAAAACCTTGCAGTTTAAGAACATACCTATAGCCCACAGATATTTCTATCAAACTTTAAAAAGCAGTGAAATTGGGCAGCTATAGTGAATGCACCAGGGGAGCAGGAGACCTGACCTCCTCTCTGAGATATTGGACTGCCCTACAAATTGGTCAAAATGCAAACACCATTCCTGTGTAGCTTGGAAGAATTTGGTAATATGATATCTGAAATATCTGAAAGACTACCTCCTTCCCTGCAGACTCTCTCAGGTGTTGAGATCAACAGAGGGGGCCCTTTTGATAGTTCTGTCATCCTTGTAGGGCTTTAAACACTAGTGTGTGCACCTTAAATTGGCCCTGGAAATGAACTGGCAACTAATGCAACTGCTTTAAAACGGGTTATATGAGATTTAAAGGGAACCCTAGTCAGTAATCTGGCTGCTGCATTTTGATAAGTTTGTTTCCAAGTTGTCTTCAAGGTCAGCCCCATGTAGAGAGCATTGCAATAATTCAATAATTAAATTTGGTAATTACCAGATTATGGAGTATTGTGGCCAAGACATCTCTGTCCAAAAATGAACAAAGGTGGCAAACCAGCTGGAGCTGGAAAAAGGCACTCCTAATCACTGAGGCCGCCTGAGCCTCCAGTGACAATGTTAGATCCAGGAGTTCCCCCAAGCTGTGGACCTGCTCCTTAAAGGGAAGTGCAACCCCATCCAGAACAGCCCATTTCCCCACCTCCCAGACATGAGATCTCTGGACACATAACACCTCTGTCTTTTCAGGATTTAGCCTCAATTTATTGGCCCACATCCACCCCATTACTGCCTCCAAGCACCAATGCAGTACCTCTACTATCTCTCCTGATTCAGATGGAACAGAGATAGTTGTGTGTCATCTGCATATTGATGACCTCACTCCAAATCACCTGATGACAGCTCCCAGCAGCTTCATATAGATGTTAAATAGCATGGGGGACAAGATGGAACCCTGGAACACCACAGGATAGCTCGTATGGTGCTGAATAGTAGCCACACGTAACTAGTTTTTGGAAGCATCTCTGGAGGTATGAGCGGAACCACTGAAGCACAATGCCCCCAACTCCCACCCTCCTTGAGATGTTCTAAAAGGATGCTGTAGTCAACAGTCAAGTGATGAGAAATCAAGGAGAACAAAAAAGGTTGCATTCCCCCTTTCTCTCTCCCAACAGATGTCATCAACCAGGGCAACCAAGGCAGTTTCAGTGCCATGGTCAGGCCTGAAGCCAGACTGGAATGAATCCAAGTAATCAGTTTCCTCAAAGCATGCTTGAAGCTGGGCTGCCACCACCTTCTCTAGTACCTTGCCCAGAAAAGGGATATTTGCCACTGGGTCCAAGGAGGTTCTCTTAATTACAGAAGTGGCGATATTGTAAAGAGTCTTAGTTTAGGGAAGCACAGTCAACTATAATCAGAATGAATCTGTAGTCTCTTGCTCAGTTAGGGCTAGCAGTTACCCATACTGTTTCTGGAAATGTTTTTTTATAGGACTCTGATATTTAGATATGCTGAGATGGTATTCTCATAATCCAAAGCACCTTGAGGTGGCATATGCCTATAAGGAGCTTGTGCCTGCCCTGTTAATTGAGGTGCTAACAGCAACATCCATTGCTCCTTCAGCCATTTGGCCACTGATGCTACTTGCTCAGAGGTTATTAAATAACACCTCTAAACTATCCTCTAGTTTGGCCAGCCATTGGGGGGGGTGTTACCTAACACAATTGTTGCCCCAGGGTCCACACCCACCGCCACCTGCTGCAGTTGGTCTAAAAGCAACATTTGTAGTGTTCTTGCCAGATATTCAACAGAACCATGAAAACATCTGCTCTGATTTTCCATCATACTGCCCTAGGAACAAAGCCCTGGATTTACTTGTGCCCCTGTTAATGTGCCTGAACTCTGAATGGGCCTCTTTCACTTTAGGTAAAGGCCAGTGATGGAGTTAGGGAGTTACTTTCTAGGAAGGGACTACTGATTTGTTAATGAGCTCCAAAGAAACAAAAACAGAAAGATAATTGCACTACAATAAGAGAAAAACCTGTTCTAGTTAGTTCCCCAGAGTCAGTAAAGGACTCTGTAAAGAGTAAAGGACTCTGATATGCAAGATGAGGAATTACACAGTGTTGCCTTCAGGAGTGGGGAAAGGAAGAGAGACTCATGGGGCTTGGCTTCTCAGAGCAGACGGCCATCAGGCTCAGCATTCTTTCCAAGGCAGAAATGGTGCTTCATTACTCCTGCTCCCAGGTACATTCCACCAGCCTGCTTCTGCTCGTGCTGCAGCTAATAGCTCATTTATTATGTGAAGAGGAAGACTAGAGGGTCTTGTATTAGGAATAGACCAGACACTTTCCCTTTCCAACTCCACCCCCAGTTTTGGTCTCTATTGAGATGTTACCAGCTGCCTCCGCTTTTGTTTAATTGGGGCAGGGCCAGCTGCATTTTCTCTAGCTGACTTGGCTGATTAGAAACAGCTCTTCCCACTTCTGTCTGACTCTTGAGGAAACCTGGGAGCAGCACACACACACACAAAAAGGTTATATAAAAAGAAAAACAAAATTAGCAATTTGAGATGAGATGTTGCAAGAAATGGCACCTGAGGTTTATGTCCTTGCTGTATTTTATAGTTCAGTGCCAAACGTATATGCTTCCCTCAATGTGCAGAACTTGATAGCACATTTTTCAATTCCAGGTATGAACACAACATCTCTGTGTTACACAGAGGTCAACCTCTGTAATATTATATAGCAGACAATTTTGCTGATGACTAAGAGTAGCTTTGGACATTAAGTAAGCACCGAAAACAGATGTATGAGTGAGTTATTGTACATCTCTGGTGCCTGGACACCATATACGATTACAGGCAGCTCCCACATATCACTGTGAATGTAATTCATGTTCAGATCTTACACTGGAAAAGTAAAATGTGATCACAGAAGTCATTTATGCCCACATTGTCACTGAAGCTGCATTGGGGTAGCAGTCAGCAGCAATCTGACCATTTGGGCCCTACATGGTACTGGTGGCAACTCATGGCAGGGGTAGGGGAGGTTACTCTGGTTGTAAGAAAAGGCCAAGATAAAGGCTTCAGAGAAAGAACTGATTGAGGTTATTGAGGAGTAAAACCTACCTACCTAAAAACTCTGTGGGAGAGGTGTCAAGACTTTCTTTATCCAAAAGTATAATCCAAATGTATCATCCTGAAAAGAGTATTCCTTGTCAAGTAAGGAGAGTATGAATAAACCAGTTGTGTGCAAACATGCCTCTTTTGAGTCTTCATCTATGTATCCAATGGAAGGGGAATCTTCAATATACCTCTCCACAAGGAGTGTACCACATCATAGCTTTATAACATGTTTAATGACTTTATTTTTATCTTGAGCTGGTTCAGACATAATGTTCAGTTGATTCCCTAACCTTACGCACGCACACACTCCACACCTCTTTCCCTCTCCTATGCAAATTGCCTGCCCTTTTGTCACTGGGCCATAACCCTATTTAATTCTTACCAGGTTTGATGTTATTTAACCAGCAAATCTTTGTTAGTATTGCCATTAATCATAGTTAAGGTTGGTGCAAACATAACTGGGCCTTAATCATGATTGAAACTGGAGAAAGAACAAGCTGGAAGAGGGGGCATGCCATCTCATAACCTATCCCTGATCTGTTAACTCTGTCTATATCGTGGAAGTACACGTGTTGCAGAAGCAAGGCTGGGTAGAACAAGAGAGAGGCCCTTCTCAGTGACTGCACTCAATTATTGCCCCATGAAGCACAGTTGGAGGTCTCCCTTGCTGGTTAGCTAGTTGCTTATTATTACAGCAAGGTTTTGTTCTTTGAGGTTGTCAGTGTCGTCATGGTCTGGTTTTAAACTGCTGACTCTGTCTCTTTTACTGCATGTTTTAATTTTTTGTCTTATGAAATTGTGATTTTTAATTGTTGTAAGCTGTCCTCAGTGGTGCTTTTCCACTATGAATGAAATCAGGTTGACTGATGAGAGAAACAGGATGCTGGACTACATAGGCCTTTGGTTTGATCCAGCAGATTCTTCTGTTCTTAAAGACAACATTCAGAAAGAAAAGACTTTTGGCACAATTCTTAACTCATTTCTTGCACCGTTGAAGTCCCATTACTGTTCCACAATTCTAATTATGTGAATAATTGCAAAAGAGATTAGACACTGTTTGTTTCTCTTTTGTAACCAGCATACTGATATTTTTACCGGTCACAGATTAGTTCACTTTTTAACAGCAGTCTGTATAATGCCCTCTCAAGGAACTTTCCCTGAAGGGGCAACAAATGGAACAATTTCTAATTTCTGTAATTCTACTATTCATGCCCACATACTAGAAGAGCTAGAAAGCTAAGGATCACCGTTAAGGCACTACATTTCCACTTATATAATTATAATACAGCTTACTGGATGACAGGTAAGATTCACTGCAAACTCATTTAATAATTAGTTTCTAATGATACATTAGTTATGATCAGTGGATTTTTTTTTGCAAAAGGAACCCACACTGCAAAATTATGAGTAGTAATTCTGAAGTACAGCAAAATCTATGAAGAATAAATGTGAAGTAATATACTGCTTGAGTTGCCAAAACCTTTTCTGCACATTACAGTAACTTGTTTAAGAACACACTATTTTATATTAACACATCTTATCAATAGCCAGCACATACAATATGAAGTGGTCTCTACAGCTAAATATTTTCCCAATTATCATTTGGATTTCTTCCATACAGAGAAAAGATTGCAGCTCTGACATATTAACATACTCTGTCATCCTACTGAAAACATAGTAGTATTCAAATGAGTCTTTCAGAGCACTAAAATACAAAAGCATGTTTAAGGAGATGCCCTACATTCTCCTCACTTCTGTTGTTTTTATTTAATTTTATTTTCCTCATTTCCAATTTTGTCCTGCATTTCAGACACAAAAACCGGCTGCCAAGGTGACTCACAACAACAAAATACAAAGTGCCAAAGACACTTGAAGAGAGACACTGCTTACAAGTGCCTGTACGCTAACGCTAGGAGCCTGCGAACCAAGATGGGAGAACTGGAGTGCTTGGTCTTAGAGGAGAGCATTGATATAGTGAGCATAACGGAGACCTGGTGGAATGGAGAAAACCAGTGGGATAGGGTTATCCCTGGATATAAACTATATCGGTAGGACAGGGAAGGACGTATTGGTGGCGGAGTCGCTCTATACGTTAAAGAAGGCATTGAATCCAGCAAGCTCGAAACCCCAAAAGAGGCAGACTCCTCCACAGAATCGTTGTGGGTGGTGATACCATGCCCCAGGAGGGACTTAATACTGGGAACGATCTATCGTTCCCCTGATCAAAATGCTCAGGGAGACCTTGAGATGAGATATGAAATTGAGGAAGCATCCAAACTAGGAAATGTGGTAGTAATGGGTGACTTCAACTACCCGGACATAGACTGGCTGCATATGTGTTCCAGTCATGACAAAGAAGCAAAGTTTCTAGATATTCTAAATGACTATTCCCTAGACCAGTTGGTCATGGAACCGACCAGAGGGACGGCAACCCTGGACTTAATCCTCAGTGGGGACCGGGACCTGGTGCGAGATGTAAGTGTTGTTGAACCGATTGGGAGCAGTGACCACAGTGCTATTAAATTAAACATACATGTAACTGGCCAATTGCCAAGAAAATCCAACACGGTCACATTTGACTTCAAAAGAGGAAACTTCACAAAAATGAGGGGATTGGTAAAAAGAAAGCTGAAAAACAAAGTCCAGAGGGTCACATCACTCAAAAATGCTTGGAAGTTGTTTAAAAACACTATATTAGAAGCTCAACAGGAGTGCATACCGCAGATCAGAAAAGGTACTGCCAGGACCAAGAAGATGCCAGCATGGTTAACGAGCAAAGTCAAGGAAGCTCTTAGAGGGAAAGTCTTCCTTCAGAAAATGGAAGTCTTGTCCGAATGAAGAAAATAAAAAAGAACACAAACTCTGGCAAAAGAAATGCAAGAAGACAATAAGGGATGCTAAAAAATAATTTGAGGAGCACATTGCTAAGAACATAAAAACCAACAACAAAAAATTCTATAAATACATTCAAAGCAGGAGACCATCTAGGGAGACGATTGGACCCTTGGATGATAAGGGAGTCAAAGGTGTACTAAAGAACGATAAGGAGATTGCAGAGAAGCTAAATGAATTCTTTGCATCTGTCTTCACAGTGGAAGATATAGGGCAAATCCCTGAACCTGAACTAACATTTGCAGGAAGGGATTCTGAGGAATTGAGACAAATAGTGGTAACGAGAGAGGAAGTTCTAAGCTTAATGGACAATATAAAAACTGACAAATCACCAGGCCCGGATGGCATCCACCCGAGAGTTCTCAAAGAACTCAAAGGTGAAATTGCTGATCTGCTAACTAAAATATGTAACTTGTCCCTTGGGTCCTCCTCCGTGCCTGAGGACTGGAAAGTGGCAAATGTAACGCCAATCTTCAAAAAGGGATCCAGAAGGGATCCCGGAAATTACAGGCCAGTTAGCTTAACTTCTGTCCCTGGAAAACTGGTAGAAAGTATGATTAAAGCTAGATTAACTAAGCACATAGAAGAACAAGCCTTGCTGAAGCAGAGCCAGCATGGCTTCTGCAAGGGAAAGTCCTGTCTCAGTAACCTATTAGAATTCTTTGAGAGTGTCAACAAGCATATAGATAGAGGTGATCCAGTGGACATAGTGTACTTAGACTTTCAAAAAGCATTTGACAAGGTACCTCCCCAAAGGCTTCTGAGGAAGCTTAGCAGTCATGGAATAAGAGGAAAGGTCCTCTTGTGGATAAGGAATTGGTTAAGAAGCAGAAAGCAGAGAGTAGGAATCAACGGACAGTTCTCCCAATGGAGGGCTGTAGAAAGTGGAGTCCCTCAAGGATCGGTATTGGGACCTGTACTTTTCAATTTGTTCATTAATGACCTAGAATTAGGAGTGAGCAGTGAAGTGGCCAAGTTTGCTGATGACACTAAATTGTTCAGGGTTGTTAAAACAAAAAGGGATTGCGAAGAGCTCCAAAAAGACCTCTCCAAACTGAGTGAATGGGCAGAAGAATGGCAAATGCAATTCAATATAAACAAGTGTAAAATTATGCATATTGGAGCAAAAAATCTGAATTTCACATATACGCTCATGGGGTCTGAACTGGCGGTGACCGACCAGGAGAGAGACCTCAGGGTTGTAGTGGACAGCACGATGAAAATGTCGACCCAGTGTGCGGCAGCTGTGAAAAAGGCAAATTCCATGCTAGCGATATTATTTTTTATTGAAAATAAAACAGCCGATATCATCATGCCGTTGTATAAATCTATGGTGCGGCCGCATTTGGAATACTGTGTACAGTTCTGGTTGCCTCATCTCAAAAAGGATATTCTAGAGTTGGAAAAGGTTCAGAAGAGGGCAACCAGAATGATCAAGGGGATGGAGCGACTCCCTTACGAGGAAAGGTTGCAGCATTTGGGGCTTTTTAGTTTAGAGAAAAGGCGGGTCAGAGGAGACATGATAGAAGTCTATAAAATTATGCATGGCATTGAGAAAGTGGATAGAGAAAAGTTCTTCTCCCTCTCTCATAATACTAGAACTCGTGGACATTCAAAGAAGCTGAATGTTGGAAGATTCAGGACAGACAAAAGGAAGTACTTCTTTACTCAGCGCATAGTTAAACTATGGAATTTGCTCCCACAAGATGCAGTAATGGCCACCAGCTTGGATGGCTTTAAAAGAAGATTAGACAAATTCATGGACAGGGCTATCAATGGCTACTAGCTGTGATGGCTGTGCTCTGCCACCCTAGTCAGAGGCAGCATGCTTCTGAAAACCAGTTGCTGGGAGCCTCAGGAGGGGAGAGTGTTCTTGCACTCGGGTCCTGCTTGCGGGCTTCCCCCAGGCACCTGGTTGGCCACTGTGAGAACAGGATGCTGGACTAGATGGGCCACTGGCCTGATCCAGCAGGCTCTTCTTATGTTCTTATGTACAGTTGAAAACATCAGCAAGTAAAAAAATTACTATAAAATTTTAAAAGTTAGAGGGATTGCTTTTTCTGGATCACCTAAGAAAAGTAAGATTTTACTTCTCTTTCTCCTTTCCTCTTTAACTCATACCTGGTGACAATCCACTTCACAGATAACTCTCCTTAAAATTAACAAGAGTCTTAGTGTGCACCGCTCTGGACAGAGCTGTCCTGAGGGATAAGGTGAGCTTGGTGGTTGGCCGAGCTGAGGGAGGGTACTGACCTGAGGGGAGCGCCAAGCTGAGCTCAGTGGTTGTGTTTTTCAGTGTACTGTCTAAAGTGAACTAAGGCTGCAAAAAGCAATTGTCTGTAACCTTTTTTTAAGATTCTACTTGAAACAGTGGTAATATGGTGATACTGTCCCTTTAAGACTAGTTAAGACCACTACAACAGAGGGCCTATGTCTTGTAGAGGACGGACTGTTGGAGCTCAGGGGAGAAGAGCTTCATTTTGAGACCACACATTTCTGTGTGTGCTGAACATAATAAAAGAGTATAGGCCTACATCTCCATGAGAGCCACCTACACAACATGACAGCATTGAGATCCTAGAACTGTAGCAGGAGTGCACTGAAAGCAGAGCAGTAAATTCACTCACTCTGGTTCGTTTTCATAGACATTGCTTGGGAAAAGCCTGGGAGTAGCAGGTCCTGTCACACTGCTATGTTTTGCAATCCTGCACAAGCCATACAACTTGGTAACACTAAAAAGCTGTGGTATCGGGGGGGGACTAGGAAAATTTGCCCAAGGCCCCCACAAAGCAAGGAGTCCTTACCTCAGTTCCTGTGAGTATCTGCCTCTACCCTGCTACATTGCTTACAAGAATTACTGTTTTTTTGAGTAAAGGTTTAATAAAAAGAGAAAATTGTATATTTGAGTGTAACATGACACTGAATCTCAACATGTAATTGTGACCATAATGAGACCTCTCCCTGGCCACACTGAAGTAAATACTTTACATAGTTGTGTATGAAACAGAATAGATGCTAATCAGAGTTTGGCTGTAAAATATATCCTTAGGAGGTAGGATTGCCAAGCCTCTGGTTTTTGTCTGGAGACTCTGGATTTTGGGGGTCCTCTCCTGGTCTCCAGGTGACTCCAAACTTCAGACTCTCAGCTTTCATTTTTTAAAAAAAATAAGTTCCTAGGTGGTCTGGTTCAAGATATATACACCAAAACATCAGCCACACACCCCTGCAACTTCAGTTAAATGGGCTCATAGCCGGCTGCTCTAACCCCACCCTTTAGGTTTGTAGCCAATAAGTGAAGTCAGGGTTGTGGTTGACAAGGGATTTGTTGACCACCAGTCAATAGATAGAACTCACTGCAAGAAAACTGTTGCCTTGTTTGTGTGAAAATCTCATAAGTTTCAGCAGTAGCAAAAGTCCTTTTCTCTCTGTGTGTAGGAGATCTAGAACAAAATAGTACAGCAGGATCTTGGTAGGCATGCACAGTAAACAATTTCAGTTATGATTATAACAAAAGTGTACATGCAGGGTTTTTAAATTACCTGCAAAAATAGCATAGTATGCATTTTATCTTTCAAATAATTTTGATTTTTTAAAAGTGTACATGCAGCTTATGATGCCATTACAATGTGTTATACTTTTCTAATTATGAGGAGTCAAACAAGTTTTAATTTTCCTGGGTAGTTTATTTGTTTAATTCATAGCCTGTTTTGAAAACCTTCCCAATATGAAGCTTTAATCCTATACTCACTTTTCTGGGAGTAAAGCTGCAATGCTAATCCCATATACCAGGAGTAAACCCAATTGAATTCAACAGGACTTACTTTAGAGTAGACAGAGTTAGGATTGTGCTGTAAATCGATGGCACTTTTGAGTGAACATACCAAACGATTGTGTTTAAATTGTAAATCTTTCTCTTCTCCTCCAATCCTATTTCTAAAGCAATTGGGCAAGGCTTACTTAGCTGTCACTGCTTTTATTTTGTGGAAAACTAATACTGATTTTTTTTTAATGTTCTGCAATGACCAGCTGGTTTTGACAATGTACTATATTTACTACATTTATATACTGCTTTATTTATTATATACTGCTTTATTGTAAAAAAAAAATCAAAAGCAGTTTACTGACGGAATTAAAACAATAAAATCATTTATTTATTTATTTATTTCATTTATACCCCACATTTCTTTTCATGATAGAAACCCAAGGCGGCTTACATGTGGTTCCCAGGTGGTCTCCCATCCAGACACTGACCGGACCTGACCCTGCTTAGCTTCAGCAGGGAGCTGGCCTTATGTGCAAAACATTTCAAGACAGGTATTTAAAAACATTCAAAATAATAAAACCAACAATGAGTTAAAAACAGACAAACACTAGAGCTTCTACATACCTGGGTAGGCTTGCTGAAGCAAAAATGTTTTTAGCAGGTGCTGAAAGAGTACAATGAAGGTGTCTGCCTAATGTCAACAGGCAGGGAGTTCCAAAACATAGGTGCTGCCACACTAAAAGATCCATTTCTTACAAGAGCAGAACAACTACTACGTGACACCTGTAACATGGAAAGCACACCTTGAACTTGGCCTGGGAACAAATCAGCAACCAGTGCAGATTTCAGAACAGAGGTATTATGTGCTAATACAGTCTCACCCATGTCAGCAATCGTGCCACAACATTCTGCACTAAGTGTAGCCCCCGGGTCAGGTTGTGCTGCATTGGGATTTCTGTGACCTTATCTGACTGGCTGCCAGGATTTTTTTAGTTTTGTTTTTTGGTTAGGATGTGTGACTGGTTGTGGGATGCTGAGTTTTCTGCCTTACTCATTGGAATCTTAACATACTGGGAAGGGTTGCTGCAACTGCTGTTGTTTCCAGGCTATTGCCTGTGAAGGTAGACCAAACCATGTGTATTTTCTGTCAATTATTGCTCACTGGAATTGGGTTGGCTGTCAAAGTGAGTTTATAGCAGCCCACAGGGTAGGCAGAAAAGGGTAGAGAATCTTCTTACTCATTTTTCAAATCTCTTTCTGAAATGAGGGGTCAAGTCTGTATAGAAGTTTGGAGCAGCCATGTTAAAAGGCAGAGACCGGGCATTCCTAGACAGGGGGTTGTCAACCCTTCTTGGATACGAATATATTTGCAGAGGATCCATAGTCAAGTCTTACCAACAGCACAATCCTAACCATATCTACTCAGACATAAGTCCTATTCTATGGGGCTTAGTCCCTTAATAAGTGCATTTATCATTGCAGCTTTCAGGGGCATCCATCTTTACTCCTGAGTTCTCCCATCTAACATCTCCACAACGCTAAGCTCCGTTTTTTCTGCTGGTGATTAGCCTTCTGGTGACTGGCATGGCCTGAGGGCGCTTAAACCCTTCTTGTCAAAAGCTAGTAGGCTAGATTAAATGTTCCCTATCCAGACTCCCCAAGCAGGTGAGAAGGAATGATTTTATCACTTCAGGCAGACCTGGGAACACTATATTTTAGCTAAGATTTCTATATTAACTTTGTTTTTGTTTGAATGGTATGCTCCAAGCAACTGTGGTTGATGCTTAATGTACATCACTAGGGCTGGCCCCAGTGACATCACTAGTGCCCACCCTTGAAATCTCAGTGTTTGGGAAGCTTCTGACCTGGCAACCATATTAGGAGCTGAGAAGGCCTGCTTATTAGTTAAGCTTGTAGCCCAACTGTAAGGGAGTCTAAACCAATCACAGTAAGATAAAATCTTTCTTAATGTCTAGGGAGCATAGAGATGATATTGGTTAGGCAGGCTTATGATTGACCCAGGCTGTGTAGCCCCAATTACAGAGTTCGCTGTAAGTAGAAAAGGAACAGGGAAGGAGAGTCTATGTGGCAGAGCAGGCAGCCTGTTCTTTTCAAAGAAAGAACTCCAGACCCACTGAGGAAAGAGTTCAAGGAGTGAGTGAGTGAATGCTACCTAAGACTTCCAGGCAAGGTGCCAGTAGAGAGTCATTTTATGTGACAGTAACCACAGGGAACAGCATAAAGTAAGCTTTAAGGGAGGAATCCTTTCTGAATGAGTAGTGGAGAAGGCCAGCTGCAACCAGCAGACCAGTGAGGCTGAGTCCTAGGAAGCAGAAAGAAGCTCTGCCAGAAAAGGTTTGGAATTTGGAGGTGGTACTCAAGAGAAGCACATCTCGATCCCCATTTCCTTATCCACGTGTAAGAAAAAATTAAGCACAACTATAATTCTGCTTGATCCCATGGCAAGGAGGAGCCGCAGGCTAGAATTCTCCCATGTAGCCTATGCCTGCAATAATTCTTACATGTGGCCCCCAACTTTGTAAACCGAAAAGAAAAAAGAATTGGGAACCAGAAAAAACCTAGAGATTGCCAATCATGAAGGTGTGGATAGTTTGTAGAAAATTATTTTAAAGAGAAATATATCACTATCATGGCTGATTAATCAAAACTAGATGTAATCAATATATACAGCAACAACTGTTAAGGTAAAATATCGCAAATACATAACCAATACGAAAATAACTTATCAACTGAAATACCTAAATGTGACGAAATGCATTTCGACATGGTTGTCTTCAGTGGTCAACACATGTATGAATAGCTACTACATAGTTCAACATTAAATATGACAATGTAATTCAAGGTGCAGCTCCTGCAGAGATAAAAAATGTAGTATTTACATGCTGGAAATACAATATTGATCCAAATAAAAAGTTTAGATATTCCTTACATACACTCACCTTGTAAATCTACAGAGCTATAGTCTGGTAATTTCCTGAATGTTACCCCACGATGTATAGACAGAGAAGTTCTCAAACTCTGTGGACATAACAGGACTATCCCTTCAGTTAGAACCTAATATAAAAAGTATATATGTAAACAATAAAAATCCAATATGCTCAACATTCAACTTGATTAAAATAAAGAAGTAAAAAAACATTGGTATGACAAACATACCTAACTCACTTAATACAATTATTTGCTTCTTAAGACTGCACCAATATTAAAACATCCTGTAGTTCTGCTTGATTGCAAAATTCCTTATGTGTAAGAGCACAGCTGTTGCTTGTTAGTAAGCCTAACAGGTGGCTTTGTATTAAGAAAAAACCTTTAAAGAGATATCCAACACATCAATCAAAGGCAGTATTGCTGCATGTAACCAAACTCCTAGTGAAAATACAATGGCCAACCTATAAACATCATATAGCTTTATTGGCCAACACACTGATTCTACATTTATCCATAATAACTTCTAATGCACCACCATCCAATTAACATCTTCATTAAGGCCTACTGGTGTTTTTGTGTTGTGAGTATAAATCCAAAAAAGTTCTTTTTGCTGAAGTCTGTGATATAGTTGATATCCTTGAGCTTGTATCTTCTCAAGGAAGCAAACTTTTAAATCTTGCACATTATATCCACATTCCACAAAGTGTTGAACCAAGGGGGCTTGCATTTTCTAGTCCTGATGCAGCTCTTGTGCTTACATATTCTAATTTTAATAGCTCTAGTTGTCATCCCAATATATATTTTTACAAGGACAAATAATAGCATAGACAACCCCTCTTGTATTACAATTAAAGAAACCATAATAAACAATTTTTTATGATTAATAGGATTCATAAATGCTTCTCCTTTGTTACAGTTCCCACAAACGCTGCAATTACCACATGGAAAATTACCCCTTATTGCTGTACCCATCAATGTTTGATCTCTACTGTTTGACCTTGGTTTACACATACCAGTATATCCCTTAGATTCCTCTGTCTTTTATATGCAAATAAGGGGCCATCCTTGCATCCTGGCAAATGCACAACTAGATGCCAATGTTTTTTAATTATAGTCTTTATTGTGTCTGTATGGCTATCAAAAGTGAGAGGAATCACCATGTTGTCATTCCTTTATTTGGGGTTTGATGTCACCACAGTTGCGGGGTTTGAGGCAGGAGGTGAGACGACTAGAACGCCGGTGGCGGAAATCTCGCTCAGAAGATGATCGGACATGGGTTAGAGCAGCAATAGCGGCCTACCAAGTGGCAACAAAGGCAGCAAAGAGGGGTTTCTTTGCTGCCTCTATTGCATCTGCAGAATGTTGTCCCAGGAGGTTGTTCCAGGTGGTCCGAAGCCTGGTCGGTCCAGTTGCGCAGGAACCCTTGGAGCACTCTAAAGCCTCCTGTGACGCATTTGCGAAACATTTTGCTGATAAAATTGATCGTCTGAAGAGTTCGATTCCGTACGCCATGGATACAGGAAGCAGGCCAGAGACGGTCAGTTGCGATCCGGTACGGTGGGATAGGTTTCAGCCTCTTCCCTCTGAGGAAGTGGACAAGGTGCTCTCTACTGTGAGACCGACCACCTGTTTGTTTGATCCTTGCCCCACATGGCTCATTGTGAGTTGTAAAGAGAGACTGAGCAAAGGGATCAAGGCGGTGGTAAATGCCTCCTTGGAAGAAGGGGCACTGCCATTTGCCCTCAAGGAGGCGGTAATAAAGCCCATCTTAAAAAAGCCCTCCTTGGATCCCCAAGATTTGAATAACTTCTGCCCAGTCTCCAATTTACCATTTTTGGGCAAGGTGATTGAACGCGTGGTGGCCAAACAGCTACAGACACACTTGGAGGAAGCAGATTATTTAGACCCATTCCAATTGGGCTTCAGGACTGGATATGGAACTGAAACAGCCTTGGTCGCTCTAGTGGATGATTTGAGGAGGGCGTTGGATAGGGGTGAATACTCATTCCTCATCCTCCTGGATCTCTCTGTGGCTTTTGATACCGTTGACCACGGTATCCTTTTGGATCGCCTGGAGAGAATGGGAATTGGGGGCACTGTGCTAAAGTGGTTCCGATCCTATCTCTCTGATAGGCACCAACGAGTAGCATTGGGGGAGGAGGTTTCAGACCCTTGGCCTCTTAATTGTGGTGTGCTCTATCCTCTCTCCCATGCTATTTAACATCTATGTAAAGCCGCTGGGGGCTATCATCAGGAGATTTGGGCTGCAGTGCCACCAATATGCGGATGACACTCAGCTCTATCTCTCATTTAAGTCCTCACCGGAGTTGGCTGTGGAGACTATTTCCAAGTGCCTGGAGTCCGTAAGTGAATGGATGGGAGGTAACAGGCTGAAACTGAACCCTGACAAGACCGAGGTACTGCTGGTGGGAGACAAGAGAAGATTAGGAGATATTGACCTGGTGCTGAATGGGGTTAGTTTGCCCCTGAAGGACCAGGGTCGCAGCCTCGGGTCATTCTTGACTCCCAGCTGTCCATGGAGGCTCAGGTATCAGCAGTGAGCCGGGCAGCTTGGTATCAATTACATCTGATACAGAGGCTGCGACCCTATCTTCCGGTTCATCTGCTCCCGAGGGTAGTGCATGCCCTGGTCTCCTCTCGCTTAGACTACTGTAATGCGCTCTACGTTGGGCTACCCTTGAAGACTGTCCGGAAATTACAGCTGGTACAGAATGCGGCGGCACGATTGATTAAGAATAGCCGCCAGCGGGATCACATCACCCCAGTGCTTGAAGATCTGCACTGGCTACCAGTTGTTTACCGAGCCCAATTCAAGGTGTTGGTGTTAACCTTTAAAGCCCTACACGGTTTCGGTCCAGTGTATCTAAAGAAGCGCCTCCAGCATCACCAAGTATGCCGCCTGACGAGATCAGCCTCTCAAGACCTTCTCTCGGTCCCACCAGTTAGAACAGCTAGACTGGTGCGGACCAGAGAGAGGGCATTCTCGGTTGTGGCCCCCACTCTCTGGAACTCTCTGCCATATGACCTACGCCATGTCCCCTCCTTGGTAGGCTTCCGCCAAGGACTAAAAACATGGCTGTTTCAGTGGGCATACAGAATCACTAGTTAATTTTAATTCTATAGTGTACAGATGTGGGTAAATTGAATATGTTATGATTGTATTTATATGTGTATTTTAAATTTTAATTATGTACGCCACCTAGAGTGGCTGTTTATTCAGCCAGATAGGCGGCCTAAAAATAAAATTTTATTATTTTATTATTATTATTATTCTGTCCCTATTTAGGGCTTTCTATTTAGCCTCTCTCAATAATTTCAATGGATACCCTCTTCTGTTTAATTGTTCTGTGAATATTCTGGCCTGTGTATGGAAATCTTTAATCTCACTACAATGTCTTCTTATTCTCAACATTTGGGAGTAGGGGAGGCTGTGTTTAATGTGCATTGGATGGTAACTATAATATTGTAAAAATGAATTACAATTAGTATTTTTATTACTATGTCATATTATGCCATGGATGTACTCCGTTTCTTTAAATCATGCACATCTCTGGTCACTAGATCTTCAAATACTAATATTCTTGGATTATTTGGTGAGTTAAAAGTAGATCTAGGTTTAAACATTACTGATCTCTTTGATAATGAAATATTGCTGCCTTTAAAAAGAATCAGAAATCTGTATTTTTCTAAATAATGCTTGTAATTCTACCATAGACTGGAGAAAGAGTTATGTCTGGGGGTGGGAATGAAGCTTGATCCTTTTTGTAAAACCTTCATTTCACATTCACTAAATCTCCTTTCTGATAGATTAACTACCAATTTGTCTTTAAAATCTTTTTCCTTTAAGTCTGTCTGTGTTCCGTTTTGTTTTCGAAAGGTCTGTATCTTTTTCCATATCCTCTGTTGTGGATATTGCCTAAAAAAGAGTGTTCATCCTTATTTTGAAAAGAATCAGATGAACAACCTTCCCCACCACTAGAAAGCCAACTATTATCAGTATCATCTTCATGGCTAATGTCTAACTTCTTATTAAAGGTTACCGACCTCCGGGCTTCCATTTCCTTCCCCCTCCAATTATACACCTTTCCTTCCTCATAGTCTCTTAAATCTCTCCGAACATTTTTAAACTTTACATCCTTGAGTCTAGCGAATTCCTTATCTAGCTCTTTGTTGAACTCACTCAATCTATCAAAAAAGTATTTGACATCTTCATTTGTTGTTAAATCCTCCCTTATTTTCTTAAGTTCTATCATATTCTTCTCAGTTTCCTTTTTGGAGGTTTCAATCAGTAATAACATAAGGTCTATGGAGCATTTGTTTAAAATTGCTATCCACTTGTTTTTAAATTCCTCATTTAATGGAAACATGCCCAGCTCAATTCGGTTACTTCTCTGGGATTGTGTTGACAGAAGCTACAGCTATTACACTGAAGTTTCCACTAATCAGCAGCAATGGACTATGGTGGATGACAGAACAAAGGTTTCCTGCAAATCTTGGCAAGTAATAACTTATGACAGACAAGCAGCATCTTTTATCAGAATTGTTGGAACTCACAACATGGATAATTAGGTGTTTCATTGTGTGCATTTTGAGTGTCCAGCTCAAACTGCTGCCCACAAGGAGGAATCTAATGAGGACGATGTAGGCACAGGTAGATAGTAACTGGCATCATGCCCACTTCGAGCTTCAAGCATTAGCTCTGTGCACTCTCTCCCAGGATTGACTTCACACCTGTAGCAAGCAAAGGGAATGAAAAGTATTTACAAACCCAGTGCCATGATAAAATTGTTCACCACCTTCTTGTGTGGAACCTCTTGTTCTCTGAATGGGCAAAGGGGACCATCTTGGCAGCTGGAGATGTTCAAATGGAAAAGGCTGCCCAAAGACATGATAGGGCTACTTCACACTTTCCATTCTGTTGAAATCAGGATGTTCTGCAGGGGAAGAAAACAGGGTTTCAGTTTTCATCAACTCCTATTTACACCCTACCTCTGTAACCAAACCAAACCAGGTAGAGCCGAAGGAAACAAAAAAAATAAAAAAGCCAAACCAAATTGTGATATGAACATGCCATGTGAACAGTATGGAAAAGAGATAATTACATGTGCCTGCAGAAGGTAACTGCTAGGAAATAGGTCTTCCCTGAGAATGTTTATGGGAAATATGTGTTCAAATATTTTTAATTAATTTATTCTTAGTCCATATTTAGCCTGTGCCTGCAATAATTCTTACATGGGGTCCCCAACTTTGTATACACATGTATGGGTCCTTTGTTGGCAGGAGCAGCTGGACCCCCAATAGCACACTTGCACCAGGCCACATAAGCCTTCTGGGTAGGTGATCATGGGGTGTGTGTGCAAAGGAAGGCTTGCCCAGGGCATTATTTATCCTGGGGCCAGCCCTGACTCTGGGTAGACCTGTGGCCAGTTTGTTTGATGATTGCTGGACAGTGCATGGAAGGGCAATATATATGTTGTTATGTGAGGAACCCAGGGAGCCATTTTGGATGGGAAGCATATTATTGCTTTCATTACTTAATGTGGATTTCTGCTTGTTTTGTTTAAATAGCAAAGATTTCTTACTTTAGTCTGTGATGTTGTAAGGGAGGGGTGGGGAACTTCAGGTCTGGGGGCCATATGTGCCCTTCCAAGGCTCCTTATGTGGTCTTCAGGACTCTTCCCATCCCACACCCCTTACTAACCCTGGTTTACATCTTCCTTGAGTGTTTTTGCCTGGCTGGAATGCGTCCTTGACATCTGATAATGTCTTTTGCTTTTCTGGATGGAAGATAGAGAAGTATGTATGTAGAAATTAGGCTGCTATACAAAGGTACAATTGACATTTGTTGCTTTTGCCTCTAACCCTACCCAGCACTGGTATGTAACTTCTGGAAGTTGGCAAGAAGGAAATGCACCCTCAGTCTGAAAGAGGTTCCCAGCCTTTGGTGTAAGCTATACCATTCACAATCACTCCAATCCATACTTTCACATTGGCAGCTATGCCTGCCTCATTATTACCCTTACAGGTTTCTACTGATACACAACAGTTCATCTAGGGTCCGTGATTTATCTAATTTCTGGCTTCCTTGTCCTTGCAGGTAGGCAAATTGACAGACTCCATACCTAGGTCCTCTTTAAAGCTAAAACTGGTGTATGTAGGAGGGAGAGTTAGGTATGGGAACATGTTCCTGACTTATTTACAGGCCTGATGTACATGATTATGACATCATTATTGAAATGTGTAAAAGTACTCTGGCGGCCATTTACACTAGGGATCAGCAGCTGAAGCAACAAGATCCATTTGTGGCCATTTGAGGAGTAATAACTGACCCTTAACCCAGGGAAGGGTGGGAAATGAATAGTGTTTATGCCAACAGGATTTTTTTGTGCTCCATTGGCAGGAATGTAGTCAGGTGCTGTTCCCACTCCCTGCTATGGAAATACCCATTTGATTTGCTTGCGGCTGATGTGACATCACCAGAAAGTTCCACTGGGTCATAGGCTGACTCAGAAAATAAGAAGAGCCTTGCTGGATCAGACCAAAGGGCCATCTAGTCCAACAACCCATTTTTCACAGTGGCCAATCTGATGCCTCTGTGAATTCAACAAGCAGGACATGAGGCCTGTAGCACTCACCTGCTGTTGTTCCCTAGCAACTGATATTCAGAGGCATGCTGCTACCTCTGATCCTGCATACAGCTATCATGATGAGTAAACACTGATAGCTAGAAGAAAGAAATGAGGCTGAACCTTGACACACAGGTGAGGAAAATGGTCAACATGGTATGACAAGAGCAACAGCACTCAAAAGGAGAGCATGAGGAAGGGCTAGCAGGCTGCTGGAATGGAACTTCCTTGTCGTCATCTGTCAAATATCCAGGTGGAAGCAGATAGCTTCTAGTCTCTTGATAGGCTTAGTGAAGGTGAGGGAAGGTGGAGGAAACCTCCACGAAGTTCTTGGCCCACAGGCATTTTTGCAGAAGTAGGAGGAGTCAGTTGAAAAGCTACAAGGAGGATAGCTAAGCTGGGCTGTCAAGGAAAACCAAAAGGCACTTATATGTCAATTGTTTGTCTAGCTAACTATACACTTCATTGAGCTAACCCCATCTCAACACTAATGACAGTGGGGCAGTGGAGCCTGAACAACCAGTTTCAATTTGTTCCTTGGAGTGACAGTTGCTGACCAGGACAATATAAATAAAAATCAACACTCCTGGAGAGAAGGCATAGCACAGTAGAAGAATACATGGAAGAATGTTGCATTATTTGCATGCAAAAGGAGTCAGGTTAAACTTCTAACACCTCAGCTAAAAGGATTTCAAGAAACAGCCTAGGAATGACACGTGAGTGCTTCCACACAGTCATTTAGTGTGGAGTAGGTGCTGCTCACGCATGCAAGTTTTGAACAGCATCCATACGATGCCTCATCAAAATGCCTTCCCATTATTATATTGCGCAGCTTTCCTAATGATCTCCAACACGGAATTCACTTTTTTTCTCAGTTGCTGCACACTGGGTCAACATTTTCATCGAACTATTCACTACAACCAGGTCTCATTCCTGGTCAGTTACTCACTTTCAGTTCAGACTCCAGTAATGTATATGTGAAATAAGGATATATATATTTTTGCCCCATGTGCCTCACTTCATATTTGCTTATAGAATCACATCTGCCATTTTACTGCCTGTTCACCCAGTTCAGAGTGAGCCTTTTGGAGGTCTTCACAATCCCTCTTTGTTTTAACCACCCTGAAAAATGAGGTATCTTTAGCAAACTTGGCTCCCTCACTGCTCATCCCCAATTCTGGATCATTTATGAACAAGTTAAAAAACTTAGTCAGATTTTAGGGGGACTCTACTTTTTACATCCTTCCACTGGGAGAACAGTGAATTATATGCTATTCTCTGCTTTAAAAAATTTACAGGATTTACTGAACCAACATTTCAACCGAGAAAGAAAAAGAGAGAGGCTGCATACACACAACATTTTATTCTAGAATCAATGGAGACTGAGTGCTAGGTTTTTCTACATAGTCAACACTCTAGGTCAGTGGTTCTCAACCTTTTTTGCTCCATTCTCCCCTTTCACCATTGTTCAGAATATAATTCCCCCCTTCCCAAGATAGTCTCTCATAGCGTGTTGACCTTTTGCGAGTAATGGTGGTGTTTCTCGTGAGAGAAAAATTTCTTAGTTTATATTATAACAGAATTTCTTGGAGCACTTTCTGGTCTTTAAATAATAATTTAATTTTGCAAATGAAAATAATGCTGCATGTTCAAGAATCGATTTTAATCTGTGACATTCAATAAACTTTATTGAATGTCGCAGATTAAATTAAAAACAAACTACAATTTTACAGATTGTACATAATCTACAGGACATCACACTTTGCTGAATAGTGGTCCCAATTCCCCCCCTGGAACCCTAAAATTCCCCCCCGGGGGGAATTCCCCCCTTGTTGATAACCCATGCTCTAGATCTACTGCATATTTTTTGCCTCTGAAAAGCACTTCTTGAGAAACTGGTTTCATTATGAAAATAAAAGCTCATTGCAGATTGATTCTGCATTACCTCGCAGTATGTCCATTTTAAAACAGATGTAGGCGGTCCTAGTAATATATATCCATACCTTCCCAGTGACATTGTGGGTGGGCGTATACTACTTTTTCTCCATTCACATGGGCCATGCGCAGGGAGGAAAAGGTGTGGATAACTTAATCAAGCGGTGGGTTTTCAAATGTGTATCACATAACCACACCTACACTTGTGGATAGCAGGATCCTGGAATCAATGTAGATTCAAAGCAGCATGCTGAGGACAAGCATGAACTATTCCAGTGGGTCTCCACTTTTCACTGCAGTTCTTCAAAGGGCCCCTACATACTACAAAAGTAGTACAATAAAGGAGATATAGCCAAGTGCTATCCCCATCTGTCTCTGTACTACTGTAACAATGAAACTGATGTAAAAACCCACACTTCTCAATGCTAATTATCCAGTCATACAAAGTACTTGTGGTGAGATTTTCACAGCTTGACTTCATTGAGGATGTTACCAAAATTCACGTGCATGTTGTCCTCACTATGACAATGCTTTCATCATACTGTATTTTATTTTATTTATTAAATGTACATCCCACCCTTTCTCCCAAAGGAACCCAGGGTGGCAAACAACAACATGATAAAACAAGTATTGATTAAATCTCCCATGGTTCTTTCAATATACTTTGGGTAGGTTTTTTTAAAAAAATTATCTTTCCCCAAATGTAAATAGTTTCTTCTTTTCTCCACTTGCTCTTCTGTGATGGTAGCTATTATAGATTTGGCTTCAACGTGAGATAATTACCATTTGGTCTCCATTTGCTGCAAGTTGAAGACCCCCATAGTAGATCAAAACAAATCAAGTTGACTACAGCCCATGTTTCGAAGCAAACAGCATGATGTTTTCTATAATGTTTTCTGTACAAAATAAATCATCAGGTCAACTCTTTTTGTATTGCCTAATATATCACAGGTAGACCCAAGTAAATACAAGGCCATATGCAATAAAGAAACAAAATAAACAATCAAGATAACAAGATAACAAACAAGATGTTTCCCACATGCTTTGTGGTGCCCTGGATCCAACCTTGAGATCAGGGACTTGTGGCCCTCCAGATGTTGTTGTACTCCAACTCCAATCAGCTCCTGCCTGCAAGGCCAATGATCAGGCATGATGAGAGTTGACAGATCTGTTCAGGCCTGATCTAGTTTATGAATTTGGCTGTCATGAATATAGGATCTAACAAGTTCTGTTTTCCTTTCCATTGGTGTGAAAGGACAGAACGGAATACCATAAAAATATTGATAGCTAAAAAGAACCTCCATGTTCAGAGATGATATATTTTAATATACAAGACTCTGGGGACACAGTGAAGGAAGACTGTTGTTTTTGTATGCTGCTTGTGGGCTGCCTTGGTGGATCTGGATGGCTATCATTGGAAGTGCGAGTCCTCACATAACATCACTGAGTTCAGAGTACTGGCAATACCAGTAATACCAAGAATGCTATGTACCATATCCATTTGACACATTCTGCAATGAGAGGAAATTATCACCAAAACTGTCTTGTCATTCAAGGGCTGCTTTCACATTGCACTTTATTCTGTTATTCTGATTATTTCTTTCCTGGTAATTTGTGCACTATATTTGACCTTTCACATGATGTACAAGCTAGTTCCAGAATTCTAGTGGAATATAGTGCAAGTTTAGCGCTAATTTCCATGAGAGATAATACCAAAAATAATCGTTATGCAAGGCTGGGAACCCAGAAGATTGCAGGAGTTTTGTGCTACCTGCAGCTGCTCATGTGACAGAGATCCCAGCATACAGTACGTTTCTGCCGTTTAGGCATGCACTTTTGTTCTGCCTGACGAAAATTGTACCGGTATTCCAGCATAGACATGGGTAGCAGCACTCCCTTCCTTCTTCTCCCATACACACCCCGTGTCCATACACAAACTCAAGCAGTGAATTATGAGGGAACTACAGTGCACATGTATTTTAACGGGTAAGGGACGAAAACAAGATGTTTGTTGCAGCCGTGTGAAAGACAGTTGTGCGAAATGCTGGTATGTCAGCTGAGAAAGCTACTGTTCTTTAATGCAACAGGTTGTGCAATGTGAAAGGAATTTTAGCAATCGGGACAGAAGTGCTACCTTTTAAATCCATTAAACTAATGCAGTCAGGCCCATGTGTGAAAGCAGCAAAGGTATAACAGTTTCATGAGTATTCCCTGTACTTCATAGTTCCTTGCAAGACCTCTGTGCTTCTTGCAAATATACCCCAGGAAAGCTAGACCTTGGGGGCTTCTTACAGTTCTTTCAAGGAATCTAAAATATGAACTAACATTTGTTGCATTTAAAAATGACAACTGTTTGAAAAGTAAAGGTCAATATCTACATTAGACAACAAAATAGACATTGATATTTTGCATTTAAATGGCACTTTCCCTCGGTGCTAAAAATATTTTGTACCCATTATCTCAAGAGTCTCTGCAAAAACTTTGCAGATAGGGTACTATTTCCCCAAATCACAGAATGAATGTAGAGAAATAGTGGCTTGCTAAACCACCCAGTGAGTTCATGGCTGCCATGAAATTTGATCCAGGTACTTCACAGTTCATTCTCTTAAACTAAGGAAGATTTTTCTTGGCTCTTATTTAAAACCAAGGTTCTCAACTTTCACTTCTGAAGACATCATCTTAAATATCTGTTAAGGAATGTTAACTTTCCCTTACATGACAAGCAGCAATTACTTTGGAAAAAAAAACACCATGTGCAGAGTGAATAATAAATTACTAATAATGCACTATCCTCTTTTTCTTGTACACTTGTACACCGATAAGCTTCCCTCCGCTCTTTTAACCTCTGGTTTAAACACTTAAACAATTAAAAACAAAGCAAAATATTTCACTCTTTCACATAACTACTTCTTGAGAGCAAGTTTTTGCAGTCTGCCTTTACTCACCCTTCCTGTTTCTTTGGTACTGATTGTCCCCAGAATAAGGCCTCTGAAAGCTGCCTGTGTTCATTCACATCTGAGGAGTGAACAAAGGTGTATTTTTCTCACTGAGTACTCCTGGGGTCTGAAGTGACAACGGTAGCTTTCTGCAGCCAGCATATGCCAGGTGCTTGCTCTTTACTGTAATGTAAATTGAACCAGTTCTGTGAAAATGTCACATACTTTGATATATTATTACGGCATTTTTGTGCATTTATTTTGTCTCTATATTGCAACAATTTTAGACATTCTTTTTTAAAAAATACCACCACAGCAGAATCTTCAGTGTCCAAATTGGTGGACTAGAGAAGAGAGAAGGACACAAAAATGTTTTGATCCTGTATACATGAAACCATCCATGATGAAATTCCAGCCCCTTTACTCTTCTTTGTTTGGATTTGTTTCTTTCTTTCTTTTTTCATTGACTTAAGTAGAGTTGAGGAATTCATCCACCGGGATCCATCTAGGAAGAAACTAAACCCCTCAGGGATAGGGTTGCCAGGTCAGAAGCATCCCAAACCCTGAGATATCAGGGGCGGGTCCTAGTGATGTCATAGGGACAGGCCCTAGTGATGTCATTAAGCATGACCACAGCTGCTTGGAGCAAAAACATTATCTGATTGGAAATTAAGATAGAAATCTTAGCTAAATGAGGGTGTTCTCAGGTCCAGCAGAAGTGACAGGATCATTTCTTCTCACCTGCTTAGGGTGCCTGGGGACATTTAATCTAGCCTACTTGCTTCTGGCAAGAAGGGTTTAAGTGTCCTCAGGCCAGTCACCAGAAGGCCATTGTAGGAAGAAAGCCTAGTGTTGTGGAAATGTTAGATGGGAGCACTCAGGAGTAAGGATGGATGCCCCTGAAGGCTGCAAGTCTAAGCACACTTATTAATGGATTAAGCCCCATAGAACTCAACAGGACTTGCTTCTATGTGCTGGAAGTGGGGCAAGAGCAACTCCTGTTTTGTTCTTTTGTTTGTGTTCCAGAAGGGAGATAGAGCTAGGGTCCTCCAGATGGATAGGCTTGTTTACCTTAGAGCTTGGAAAAGTTACTTTTTTGGACTACAACTCCCATCAGCCCCAGCCAGCATGGCCACTGGATTGGGCTGATGGGAGTTGTAGTTCAAAAAGGTAACTTTTCCAAGCTCTGCCTTTACCTGTGATGCTCTGACTGACTTCCTTCTGTCGCTAGATTGTTACATCTTTAGGGAAGCTTACCTGCCCCTCCTCCTTCTGCCCTTTCCACTCCTTTCCTTCTCTGACTGTCTGGGAGAGAGGAGACATCCCTTTGTCTCTGCTCTCTCCTAGCATGGGGCTAACTCCCACACCTGGGCGTTATGCCTCCAACTTAGTTAGAACTAGGTTTGCCTTTCTATCTACTATGTATTTCTATAAATAAACTAGCTTTTCTTATTTTACTAAGTCTCAAGTCTCAGTGATGCTGATGCAGGGTAAAAGCCTGCTTTCTTAGGCAAACGCACGCACGCGCTGGCACACTCGCATTTCAACATCTGCTGTTACTCTGCTGCTGTGGTGTTGCTTTAAACTAAATTAAGCAACACAAACACACACAGCCAACATTATGGATGTAAGGAAGTGATGTCAGAGGTAAATGAAATGCAAATAGAAAAAGAAAAACAAAACAAAGTAATGATTTCCTAAATGCAATACCATACCAACCACAACAAGATTCCTAGGAGTAAGGCAGAAAACTCAGCATCCCACAACCAGTCAGGATTCGTAACCAAAACTAAAAATATCCTGACAGCCAGTCAGCCAAGGTCACAGAAATCCTTATGCAGCACAACCTGACCTGGGGGCTGCAGTTAGTACAGAATGCTGTGGCACGATTGCTGACATGAGTGGGACCATATCAGCACATAATACCTCTGCTCTGAAATATGTACTGGTTGCCGATTTGCTACCAGGCCGAGTTCAAGGTATGTTTTCTATCTCATGGGTTGCATATAGTACTTGTTCTGCTCTTGAGAGCTGATAGGCTGGTTAGGCTCTGGGCACGGCTCTGGGCGGCTGGCGTGGAGTGGCGGCGGCGAGAGAGCACCACACGGAGCGGCTGAGTCCTGCCGGAGACATCCTGGCCTGGCGGTGGTGAGAGCATCGCTGGAGGAGACTTCCTGGCCTGGCGGTGGTGAGAACACCACTGGAGGATGCATCCTGGCCTGGTGGTGGTGAGAGCACCGCTGGAGGAGGCATCCTGGCCTGGCGGTGGTGAGAGCATCGCTGGAGGAGACCAGGCTGTCATTACGGCCCGGCTGGCGGCGATGGCAGCGGCAGGAGAACGTTGCGAAGGACAGCACCTCCTGCAGACGCTGTGGTCGTGCCATCGCCTGTCGTTACCTGCTTGCATGCTGGTCCTGCCGCCAGTGGAGTACCCGGGCACGGTGCTGCTCGTGTGGGCGTGGTGCCGTCTGCTGCTGCTACTGAAGTGTTGTTATGCTGTTGTATGTTGGAAGAGGACTAATTTTAACGTTGGTTGTGTTGTGTACATGTGTGCATGGATTAGTGTGGTGTGAATGTTGTATGATTGGTTGTTTTGTGGTATGAAGATATTGAATGATTGTTTATGTATATGTAGTCACATGATTGGAAGGACTGACTAACCCTACTGGACCTGATTACCCATCCCTTAATATTTTTTACAACATCTTTGACCTTTTCAACTGGGCTTGTTGATTGATTGCGGAGGAGATAGGGGCATGTGTAAACCAGGGAGGGAAGAGGAGGGAGGGGTTGGGGGCCAAAGTATAACAAGATTGGGCGGCAGGCGCTGGAATGGTGCTGGGGGCAGACCATGTCAACAGAGAGGAACAAGGGATAGATACATAATATCCATCCCTTGTTCCAGGTCTGTCCAGAACCAGAAGGAAGCTGGGGGACGCAGGATTCCTACTGACCTTCGACTGCTGATGTGTAATGCCAGGTCTGTAGCACAAAAAACATCTATCATTCATGATTTGATCTTGGATGAATGTGCAGACCTGGCATGTATTACGGAGACCTGGTTGGACGAAGCCTCAGCTTCTATTCTTGAGGCTGTGTGCCCACCAGGCTTCCGTTACGCACAGCAGCCGAGGGTCGGAAGGCGGGGAGGGGGAGTGGCAGTTATTTATCGAGAGTCGTTGTTCTTTGCCAGACCTCCCCTTCGTGGGACTAGCTTTGTTGATTGTATGTACTGGAGGTTGGGCTCGAAGGGCAGTTTAGGGATCCTACTCGTGTACCGCCCGCCCCGCTGCACGGCAGACTCCCTGGCCGAGATGCTCGAGGTGATCTCAGACATGCGAATGTTGTCCCCGGAGCTGTTAGTTCTGGGTGACTTTAACATACACGCTGAGACCACTCTCACTGGAGCTCCTCGGGATTTCCTGGAAACCATGGCTTCCTGGGAACTGCGCCTTAGTAATACTGAGCCCACCCATGTAGCCGGTCATACTCTTGACCTTGTATTTGTCCCGGGAGGGGAGGGTAGTGTGCTGAAGTTAGGGGCTAATTCTTTTACCCCTGTGTCATGGTCAGACCACTATCTGGTAAAGATGGATTTCTCGATGCCGCATGCCCTCCGCAGGGGTAAAGGTCCTATTAGAATGGTCCGCCCCAGGCGCCTGATGGATCCAGATGGTTTCCTGACAGTGCTTGGGGAATTGGAACCTGCTGAAGGTTGCCTGGTCGATGCCCTGGTGATGGAGTGGAATGAGAGGATCGCCGGGGCGTTAGACCGAGTGGCTCCGAAACGTCCTCTCCCCCTGAATAGAACTCAAGTAGCACCATGGTACACACCACGGTTGCGTACTTTGAGACAGGAGGTGAGATGACTAGAGCGCCGGAGGCGGAAGTCGCGCTCCGAAGATGCTCGGACACAGGTTAGAGCAGCAATAGCTGCCTACCAAGTGGCGGTAAGGGCAGCAAAGAGGGAATTCTTTGCTGCCTCTATTGCATCAGCTGAGTGCTGTCCCAGGAGGTTGTTCCAGGTGGTCTGAAGCCTGGTCGGTCCAGTTGCTCAGGAACCCTTGGAACAGTCTAAGGCCTCCTGTGACAAATTGGCAAAGCACTTTGCTGATAAAATCGAACACCTGAGGAGCTCGATTCCGTGCGCCGTGTATACAGTGAGTGAGCTAGAGTTAACCAGTTGCAAACCGGTCAAATGGGATCGATTCCGGCCTCTTCCTGCTGAGGATGTGGACAAGGTGCTCTCATCTGTAAAGCCTACCACTTGTCTAAATGACCCTTGCCCATCGTGGCTCCTTATGAGCTGCAAAGAGAGATTGGGTGAGGGGATCTAGGCAATGGTTAATGCATCCTTGCAAGAGGGTGTTATGCCACTAGCCCTCAAGGAGGCTATTATTAAACCCATCTTAAAGAAGTCCTCCTTGGATCCCCAGATTTTAAACAACTTCCGCCCAATTTCAAACTTACCATTCTTGGGCAAGGTCATTGAGAGAGTGGTGGCAAATCAGTTGCAGACACACTTGGATGAAACGGATTATCTAGATCCATACCAATCGGGTTTCAGGACTGGACATGGAACTGAAACAGCCTTGGTCGCTCTTGTAGATGATATGAGGAGGGCACTGGATAGGGGAGAATTCACCTTCCTTGTCCTCCTGGATCTCTCAGCGGCTTTTGATACCGTTGACCACGGTATCCTTTTAGATCGCCTGGAGAGTTTGGGATTGGGAGGCACGGTTTTACGGTGGTTCCAGTCCTTTCTCTCTGATAGGCGCCAACAGGTAGCATTGGGTGATGAGGTTTCAGACCCTTGGCCTCTCAATTGTGGTGTGCCACAGGGTTCTATCCTCTCTCCCATGCTATTTAACATCTATGTAAAGCCGCTGGGAGAGATCATCAGGAGATTTGGGCTGCAGTGTCACCAATATGCGGATGACACTCAGCTCTATCTCTCATATAAATCTTCACCAGAGAGGGCTGTGGAGACCATGTCCAAGTGCCTGGAATCTGTGAGTGGATGGATGGGCAGGAACAGGTTGAAGTTGAACCCTGATAAGACCGAGGTACTACTTGTGGGAGACAAGGGAGGGTTAGGAGATGTTGACCTGGTGTTTGGTGGGGTGAAGTTGCCCCTACAGGACCAGGTCTGCAGCCTCGGGGTTGTTCTTGATCCCAGGCTGTCCATGGAGGCTCAGATTTCGGCTGTGAGCCGGGCAGCTTGGTATCAATTACACCTTATACGTAGGCTGCAACCCTACCTCCCTGTTCAACAGCTCCCGCTCGTGGTGCATGCCCTGGTCACCTCTCGATTGGACTACTGTAATGCGCTCTACGTGGGGTTACCCTTGAAAACGACCCGGAAATTACAGCTTATACAGAATGCGGCGGCACGCTTACTTACCAACAGCTGCCGACGGGATCACATCACGCCAGTGTTGTTTGACCTACACTGGCTGCCGGTTGTTTTCCGGGCCCGATTCAAGGTGTTGGTTTTAACCTTTAAAACCCTGTACGGTTTCGGCCCAGCTTACCTGAAAGAGCGCCTCCACCGCCACCAATTATGCCACCCAACTAGATCAGCCACACAAGGCCTTCTCTCAATCCCTCCAACCAAAACAGCTAGGTTGGTGGGTACTAGGGAGAAGGCCTTTTCTGTGGTGGCCCCCACTCTCTGGAACTCCCTCCCATATTTTATTTATTTTATTATTTCGATTTATATACCGCCCTTAGCAAAAGTAGCTCTCAGGGCGGTGAACAAACAAAGTAAAATACAATATATCATAATAAAAGACCACAAAAACATATACAAACAAACAACAAAAAACACGACAAAAACGAAATACAGCACAAATTAAAGAAAATACAGATTAAAAGATTAGAAAGGTTAAGAAGATTAAAAGATTAATATGCCTGGGAGCATAAAAAGGTCTTTACCTGGCGCCGAAAAGATAGGAGTGTAGGTGCCAGGCGTATCTCTTCGGGGAGGCTGTTCCACAACTCAGGGGCCACCACAGAAAAGGCCCTAGATCTGGTGACCACCCTCCGGGCTTCCCGATGGGTTGGTACCCGGAGGAGGGCCTTAGATTCTGAACGAAGTGAACGGGTAGGTTCATAGCGAGAGAGGCGTTCCACAAGGTATTGAGGTCCCATGCCGTGTAAGGCTTTATAGGTCAAAACCAGCACCTTGAATCTCGCCCGGAAGCAAATAGGAAGCCTGTGCAGACACGCCAGAATAGGTGTTATATGCGAAGACCGACTGGTCCTCGTCAATAGTCTGGCAGCCGCGTTCTGCACCAGCTGAAGCTTCCAAACTGTCTTCAAGGGCAGCCCTACGTAGCGCGCATTACAGTAATCTAATCTTGAAGTTACCAGAGCATGAACAATGGAGGCGAGGTCGTCCCTGTCCAGATAGGGGCGTAGTTGGGCTACCAGACGAAGATGGTAAAATGCATTCCGTGCCACCGAGGCCACTTGGGGCTCGAGAGACAAGGAAGAGTCAAAAAGAACCCCCAAACTACGTACCTGTTCTTTCAGGGGGAGTGTAACCCCATCCAGAACAGGGTGAACATCCACCATCTGAGCAGGGAAGGCGCTCACCAACAGTGTCTCGGTCTTGTCTGGATTGAGTCTCAGTTTATTAGCTCTCATCCAGTCCATTATCGCGGTCAGGCAACATGCCCCTTCCCTAGATGTATTCCGCAAGGCCCTGAAGACGTGGCTATTCCAGCAAGCCTTTGAGGTCATTGGGTAAATCACCATGATTCTGTCATTTATCGTATGTTGTTATTATAATTGCTTTTATATGTATTGATGACTGTCCAGTATTTTACCTATTGTTATTAATGTGATTACATCTGTTATTGTATTTTATCTCTTTTAATGTACGTCGCCTAGAGTGGCTAATTGCCAGATAGGCGACAAACAAATTAATTATTATTATTATTATTATTACTCAGACATATAGAAGCTATTATGGTTTTTATGTTTTTAACTAATTGTTGGTTTTATTATTTGAATGTTTTTAACTACCTATCTTTAGCTGTTTTTGCCAATAATTTCATTGTTTTAATTCCTTCTGTAAACCACTTTGAGGTTTTTTACAATAAAGCAGTATATAAATGTTGTAAATAAAATACATAAATAAATTTTAGAGTCGCTGTGGCCCTTGGGTCTCTTTCCTCTTTTAGGAACAAAGGAATCTGCCTTATACCGACTCAGGCCATTTAGTACCATCTAGCTCAGTGCTGGTGACATGGACTAGCATTGGCTCTCCAGGATTCCAGACAATAGTTTTTTCCAGAGATTGGATTTTGGGACCTTTATATGCAAAGCATGTGCCCTGCCCCCGAGCTATAGTATTTCCCATTTTAAAAAGTATATTTTAAAATTATTATTTTCAATTTGCTAATAAATGTACAACATACCTAGGGCAGATCCACACCATTCATTTAAAGCACATTCAACATATATTTGAAGCATATGAATCCCACCACAGAATAATGGGAACTGTAGTTTGTTAAATGTAGTGGGAACTATAACTATGAGTGAAAACTGCACTTCCCAGGATATCTTGGGGAAGTCATGCGCTTTAAATGCGAGTTGGATGTGCTTTAAATGTATTGTGTGGATCTACTTCATAAACTTTGCCTGCATGTAAATCATTGCACTTATTTTTTTTAACATGGAGATCAGCTACAAAGTTTACTGGGTGACTATGGGCTACTCACAATCTCTCAGCCTAATCCGCCCCTCAGTGAAAACAACAGAGAGGGACCATGACCACCCCAAGGAAGAAGGTCACACAATATGTAGAGGAAATAATAATGTATAACCATAGTGTGAAATCAAATATGTATTGGGACATTGTATGAAGAAATATTTATATAAACATGACTGTCAAAGATGTTTATTATTCACACAACCTGTAAATATATTTATAATGCAATTCTATGCATGTATACTCAGAAGCAAGTCCCAAGGTATTAAATGGGGCTTACTCAAACACGAAAGTGTACACAGAACTGCAACCTCACCCAGCCCAAAATTCAGAATCATGCCGCTTTAAGCTGCTTTGCACCGTTTCATACTTGTTTTATGATTTTATGAGGAGGGCATTAGATAGGGGAGAATTCACCTTTCTTGTCCTCCTTGACCTTTCAGCAGCTTTTGATACTGTTGACCACAGTATCCTTTTATATCGCCTGGAGGGATTGGGAATTGGAGGCACTGTATTACGGTGGTTCCATTCCTTTCTCTCTGACAGGTACCAACAGGTGGCATTGGGTGATGAGGTTTCAGACCCTTGGCCTCTCAATTGTGGTGTGCCACAGGGCTCTATCCTCTCTCCCATGCTATTTAACATCTATGTAAAGCCGCTGGGAGAGATCATCAGGAGATTTGGGCTGCAGTGTCACCAATATGCGGATGACACTCAGCTCTATCTCTCATTTAAATCTTCACCGGAGAGGGCTGTGGAGACCATGTCCAAGTACCTGGAATCCGTGAGTGGATGGATGGGCAGGAACAGGCTGAAGCTGAACCCTGATAAGACCGAGGTACTACTTGTGGGAGACAAGGGAGGGTTAGGAGATGTTGACCTGGTGTTTGATGGAGTGAAGTTGCCCCTACAGGACCAGGTCCACAGCCTCGGGGTTGTTCTTGATTCCAAGCTGTCCATGGAGGCTCAGATTTCGGCTGTGAGCCGGGCAGCTTGGTATCAATTACACCTTATACGTAGGCTGCAACCCTACCTCCCTGTTCAACAGCTCCCACTCGTGGTGCATGCCCTGGTCACCTCTCGATTGGACTACTGTAATGCGCTCTACGTGGGGTTACCCTTGAAAATGACCCGGAAATTACAACTTGTACAGAATGCAGTGGCGCGCTTACTTACCAACAGCCGCCGCCGAGACCACATTACGCCAGTATTATTTGATCTACACTGGCTGCCGGTTATTTTCCGGGCCCGATTCAAGGTGTTGGTATTAACCTTTAAAACCCTATACGGTTTCGGCCCAGCTTACCAATTATGCCGCCCAACTAGATCAGCCACTCAAGGCCTTCTCGCAATCCCGCCAACCAAAACAGCTAGGTTGGTGGGTACTAGGCAGAGAGCCTTTTCTGTGGTGGCCCCCACTCTCTGGAACTCCCTCCCATGTGACCTTCGACATGCTCCTTCCCTAGAGGTATTCCGCAAGGCCCTGAAGACGTGGCTTTTCCAACAGGCCTTTGAGGTCCTTGGGAAGGGTAAATCTTTATGATTTATGATTTTACCATCTATCATATGCTGCTAATATAAGTGCTTTTATATGTATTGATGACTGTCCAGTATTTTTATCTACTGTTATTAATATGACTGCATTTGATATCGTTGTATTGTTGTATTTGATATTGTTGTATTGTTGTATTTTATCTCATTTTAATGTACGCCGCCTAGAGTGGCTAATTGCCAGATAGGTGACAAACAAATTAAATATTATTATTATTATTATTATTATTATTATAACAAACAAATTCTTTGCTATGTTAACTCAAAAGTGCTATTGATTTACAGCACAATCCTAACCATGTCTACTCAAAGGTAAGTCAAAGTGAATTCAGTGGCATTTACTCCCAGGTATGTGGGATTAGCATTGCCCCTTTACCTCAGAAAAGCGGGTATAGGATTAAAGCTTCATATTGGGAAGGTTTTCAAAACAGGCTACGAGTTAGACAAATAACCTTCCGTCTTCAACAGCCCAGAAAACTCAATCAATCAATCAATCAATCTATCTATCTCTCTATCTCTCTATCTCTCTATCTATCTATAATATATATATATAATCCAGACAAGACTGAGATGCTGCTAGTGGGTGGTTCTTCTGACCGCATGGTGGATGTCCAACCTGTCCTCGATGGGGTTGCACTCCCCCTGGAGCAGGTTCGTAGCTTCAGGATTCTCCTAGAACCATCTCTGTCACTTGAGGCTCAGGTAGCCTTGGTGGCACGGAGTGCCTTCTACCAACTTCTGTTGGTGGCCCAACTACATCCCTATCTGGACAGGGATAACCTGGCTTCAGTTGTCCATGCTCTGGTAACCTCCAAATTAGATTACTGCAATGCGCTCTACGTGGGGCTGCCTTTGAAGGCGGTTAGGAAACTGCAGCTTATGCAAAATGCAGTGGCCAGATTGGTAACAGGGACCAGACGGTCTGAACGTATAAAACTGATCCTGGCCCGCTTGCATTGGCTGCCTGTATGTTTCTGAGCTCGATTCAAGGTGCTGGTTTTGACCTATAAAGCCTTACACAGCTTGGGACCACAATACCTGATGGAACGCCTCTCCCGATACAAACCCACCCGTACACTACGTTCAAGAGCAAAGGTCCTCCTCCGGGTGCCTACTCCAAGGGAAGCTGGGAGTCTGGCAACAAGGGAGAGGGCCTTCTCAGTGGTGGCCCCCAAATTATGGAATGATGTTATTGACGAGGTGCGCCTGGTGCCAACACTGTTATCTTTTCAGCACCAGGTCAAGACTTTCCTCTTCTCCCAGGCATTTTAGCATGTTTTAAATTGTTTTATATTTTTTTAAATTTTTAAATTGTGTTTTAAATTGTTTTTAAAATATGTGTTTTAAATTGTATATTTGTTTTAATCTTTTTGGTTGCTGTAAACCGCCCAGAGAGCTTTGGCTATGGGGCAGTATACAAGTGCAATAAATAAATAAATAAATATGCACACTTCTTTTAAATTTCTGTTCAAAAATTATTTGAAAGATAAAACTTATAATATGCTATTTTTGCAAGTAATTAAAAAAAACCCCTGCATGTACACATTTATTATAACTTAAATTGTTTATACTAAACAACTGTTTACCAAGGTCCTGCTGTGATTTTTTTTGTTCTACATCTGATCTGCACACAGAGAGAAAGCTATAAACCAGGAAAAGGCAACCATTTTCTGGCCTTGCAATGGGTTCTAGCTATTGCCTGGAGGTTAACAAATCCCCTGTCAATCACAACCCTGACTTCACTTATTAGCTACAAACCTAAAAGGGTGCGGTTAGAGCAGCCAGCTATGAGCTCATTTAACAGAAGTTGCGGGGTGGGCAGCTGACATTTTAGTGTCTATCTCTTGAACCAGACCACCTAGAAACTTCATATTTAAAAAAAATGAAAGCTGAGAGTCCAGCGATTAAGGTGACTCACCCAGAAACCCAGAGAGGACCCCAAAAATCCAGAGTCTCCGGGCTAAAACTGGAGACCTAACAACCCTACTCAGGGAGGGATAGGAATTGTCATCCGTCCTGATTTTTTTTTGACTGTTCATATTTCAGATGGAAAACTTATTATGGACAGAGGTGGCTGTAATGTTCTGTAAACAGAATTGTATGACGGAACCAAACTTAGCCAATCCTGCTTTTCAATTAAAAAATATTTTTGGGGGGAAATTCTTTTGGAAGCAGAAAATATTAATATCTGTAGAAATGTAATGTATTAAGTGTGCAGTAGAAGAAACAGAATGGAGAAACACCCTGGCGCATGCACTCTTCTGTCTTCTTCCTCTATACTATCTTTCATTAAGATGGGCTTTCATTGGTGGTATGTAGACTGAAACATCCGATTAGTCATAATTTCTCCTGGTGATCTTAGACAGCCTTTTGTGTCTCTTCAAAATGGGAAAATGTTAGGCAGAGTTGTTGTGAAGATATATCTGAATCAGCCTTAAGCATTGAAGAGAAAATAAAATATATGAGTCATTTCATCAAATGTTTCACTCATCCCTGTTGAGAATGCAAAGCTTGCCCTTTTTGAATTGAGACCATGCATTCTCTTTATTTCTTAGTTGCATTGTTTGACTGTGTGAGTCATGTGTGAGCATGTATACACATGCCGCCCTGGGCTCCTACTGGGAGGAGGGGTAGGATATAAATTTAATAAATAAATAAATAAATTTTACTGATGGCCTTGTTTCTTTGGCTTGATGTTCTAAAAACATGCTAGCACTGTTTCTTTTTTTCACATTGTTTCCTTTCTGTATCTTATTTAATAAAATCCTTACTTTTTATTGTTTTATTATATAATATATATATTAAATTGCTTTGAGACTTTTTTTTAGTATAAACCAATATACAGGTTTAATAAATCAAATAAAATCACTCTACTAGTATTGATTACTAACATTATTTCTTCCACATCTCATTTTTTTAAGGTGCCCTGCCCTGTAACTAACTTTATGATACAGCCTCAATAACTTTTCCATAGAGTATTGCAACTTCTGATACGTTCTGGCCAATTTTATGTACACACTGATAGCATCATCAATGTTTATTTCAACATCTCCAAAATCAAGGCCTACACATTTCAACCACAGTATGCATAATATTGGAAATGGAAATGGACTGCCTTCAAGTCGATCCCGACTTATGGCAACTCTATGAATAGGGTTTTCATGGTAAGCGCTATTCAGAGGGGGTTTACCATTGCCTTCCTCTGAGGCTGAGAGGCAGTGACTGGCCCAAGGTCACCCAGCGAGCTTCATGGGAAGGCGGGGATTCAAACCCTGGTCTCCCAGATCATAGTCATAATATTATCCACCAAATATTCTAATGATCAACTTGGTGGGAAAAGAAACAAAACAAAAGATTGATATTGCAAATGATATTCCACAAATTGTTATTGACCAAAAAGTTTATTAACTGCCGTGAGCCATCTTTCTGAACATACCTGTGTCATTTACATCATTGACTTTGTCCTAAAATGTCCAGAATCCAAAGAGTCATTTTAGGCATGGTTAAGGGACCTGGAAATCTGCTCTATGCCAAGTCAGAGCATTGGTCCATCTCACTCAGTACTGTCTACTCATTGACTGGCAGCAACTCTCCAGGATTTCAGACTTTCCCAATCCTACCTGGAGATTGGAGGATTGAACCTGGAACGCTTTACATGCAAAACGTGGGTTCTACTTAGTTATTGCCCTTCCTCAAAGAGATTTTTGATCTCCCCACCCCCACCTTCGTGAACAGCAGAACGTGCTCAAGTTATATCACAAATTTCTTTTGAAAGTCTCCTCAGGTTGCCATGCAGCATGATGCGGTGGGGGATATGTTTGAGAAATACAATAGTCCTATGTAGGCATTATAGCTTCCATGTTGACAAACAATCAGGGTTCTAGATTATGTGCAAAGGTCTCCTCCCCAGAGATGCTAACACTGCATGTGTGGACATTGGAGGAAGGCTTAGAGAGGAGCATTGGTGTGTGACATTGGGGTGGGGCAGAGCTTGGAAAAGTTACTTTTTTGAACTACAACTCCCATCAGCCCCAGACAGCATGGCCACTGGATTGGGCTGATGGGACTTGTAGTTCAAAAAAGTACTTAGTACAGGAGCTTTGTACAGCCCCTCTCCTTGCTCCCATGTTCATCAACACAGGAGCTGTAATGTACATAGGATTAATATCAAAGCTTGTTGCAGGTCTCCCTTGTATTTTACTATTAACAAAGTTGAGGGTCTGATAGATTCTGTCGCTTTCACTACTTTAAGTATCAAAGGTAGCATAGCTGCTCTTGACATTACCAGAAGTCAGGTCAGCAGCTGAACCTGAAGCAGAAGTGAAGCCTCACTTCAAAACATAACCACTCAACTCAATGCATCATGAAATTTATATTTCTACTTCCAGAATGGAAATACTCAGTTGCATTATACTTTATAGACACAAAGAAACCCATTACTGATAATACTTAGAACATTTAGTACAACTATTTCCCTGTAAGCTTCTCTCTCTTTTTTAAAAATAAAATAATCGCATTTGTACCACAGAAGAAAACCTGAAGTACAATGTACAGAAACAAGAAAAACAATTCTTTTCTTTCACAAGGCTACAATTCCTAGAGTTACCTGGGAATAGGAATAGCTTCTTAAATCACTCAGGGAACTGTAGCTCTTCAAGGGGAATAAGAGTCTCCTAACAACTTGTAGTGCCCTTAAGAAACTAGTAACCCATTACTGTTTAAAATGATAGAATAGTGCATTAATGTATGGTGTGGGTGTAGCCCGTGTTTGTATTATTATGAATAGTTACTAGGGGTGTGGATTGGCTCAGTGTGCCCCCTGAACAGTGAGTTAATTCGGGATGATTTGGGGCAGAGTCTAACTTTCCTGATCAGGGATTCTGTAACTTTCTGAGTAGCTGTTGCCTTCATTTTCCAAAAACTTAAATGTGCAACCTTTCCTCCCTCTGTTTCTTCCTGAGAAATAAAACCAAGCCAACTTGGAAAACACCTAGAGCTCAAGAGGGGACGGGGTGCAAAGGAGAGGGGAGGGGTAGAGAGGTGGGGCATATATTTCTTTTTGACTGACACGTCTAGCTTTTAATCAGAGTGAATTATTTTTTTGGTGCATTCCAATCCCAGTGATTTGGGGGAGGAATAAACAATAAACATGAATTTTCCTACATATGGGTCACCATCTTCCTCTATGTATTGGCTGTGTGAAGGGGGAAAGTGCTCTTACTTGTGGTGGTCTGCTTCTTTTCCCTAACAAACAAAAGTCATAGCTCCCTCTCTGTTTTATTCAGGGAGGGTGCTTCCAGGAAAGCAGGGGAGTGGCAAGAAAAAACAGTGACTTTTCTATAGCAAGGTAGGAGAGTCAATGTGGTGTAGTGGTTAAGGTGGTTGGACCATGACCTGGGAGACCAGAGTTCGAATCCACACACAGCCATGAAGCTCACTGGGCGACCTTGGCCCAGTCACTGCCTCTCAGCCTCAGAGGAAGGCAATGGTAAACCCCCTCTGAATACAGTTTACCATGAAAACCCTATTCATAGGGTTGCCATAAGTCAGGATCGACTTGAAGGCAGTCCATCATCATAATCATCATCATAGCAAGGTAAAGTCACTTAGCTGACCTATTTGCCTCTTACCCTGAGAGCCTCTCTTATATCCCATTTTCAAACTGCCTGCCCCCCAAAATTCTAAGAGAGGGAACATGGTTTCTATTTTCCACCCAAATGGTTCAGAGAACCATTGCACCTATCTTTGTGACTTCATCCATTTGGAACGGGTGACCATACCTTCAATTTACGTTTAATTCTGGCAGAAAATAAAAAAGGTAATTCACTTCCATGAATGGGGGGAAAAAAACTATAGCTGTTGTTAGATTCTCCATTATAGTCAATGGAGGAAAAACAGAGCAAAACAGATCAGATTTGGACTGGAATGACAAACTGAATCAGAAGAGTGGATCTGAAAAAGACTGGGCTGCTTCCAAACGCTATAGTTACAAATATAAGGGAAATCTTGTCTTCGCTGCACACCCCTAATAATTACTTTTCAACATGTGCCTTCTGATGGTGCTGACAGAATCCTTGGAGGAGTGAGGCTGACCACATGTGCTCTTGATCCTTGACTTGCCCGACTGCTTAATGCAGTAGGAGGATATCTGGCTAAAACATGTGATAAAGATAAATGTTATCTTGAGAGAGGGTGTGGTTCCAGCGAGCTAGAAAAAAGCTGTCGTGTGGTCTTTGTTTAAGAAACTGTTTCTGAGGGCCAATCTGGACATGCGCAATGGTAATCACCTGTTTTTAACATTTATATAGCTGTGCAAGGATCAGACTGTGGCATAAGAGAAAGAGGTTTAACCTTTTCCCACACACACTGTGGTCCCATTGAAATTTACATCCCAAAGCTGCTATTCACTATTTCCATTCACCCTCTGTAGCTCCAGGGAATATTTCCACCCTGCCATCTTGGCCACCTATCACCAACTCTGAAATTTTGGATTTAATTTCCCAGCTCCGCCCTGGCAAGGCCCCAGGCGAGGATATGATTCCCCCTGAGGCACCAGTATTGGCGTCCCTATTTACCTATATTAATGCGACTGGCGTTATCCCCTCAGGTTGGCGCTCCAGCATAGTTGTCCCTATATTCAAGAAGGGAGAAGCCTCAGACCCGAGGAATTACAGACCTATCAGCCTTCTGGATGTCACCTCCAAATTATACAGACGATATTTATTAAATAAGCTCCTTGCCTGGGAAGCTAATAATTCCATCTTTTACAAGGAGCAAGCGGGATTCAGGAAAGGCAGGAGCACCATTGATCAGGCATTTGTTTTGCAGCACGTAATTTGCAAATCCATCAGGGGCCCAAACAAATCCCTGTATGTAGCTTTCGTAGACCTCACTTCCGCGTTCGATCTTATAGATAGGGAGCTATTATGGCAAAAAATGGCCCAGACCAATATTGATAAAAGACTGCTTCATCTTATTCGGTCTCTCCACCAAGCCAATTCCTTGCAGGTGCGCTTGGGCCTGCAGGGTACTCTACCTCGAGCGATTCAGATCAAAAGAGGAGTGAAGCAGGGTTGCATTTTGGCCCCTTTTTTATTTAATTTTTTCATAAACGACATTGTTCCTGCAATGACCTCTCCCTCTTTTTCCCCCCCTTCCATCGGCAACCGCAAGATCTCCCTCCTGCTCTACGCTGATGATCTGGCTTTGTTATCTCTAAATAAAATCGGCCTTAAAAGAATGTTAACCTGGCTTGGCACCTATTGTTCAGAGCACCGCCTGACAATTAATTACACCAAAACTAAGATTATGACCTTTGGTAAGAAGAGGACAATTGCAAACTGGGTCCTTAATGGACACCCCTCGAACAGGTTCGCCTATTTAAATATCTGGGCATTTGTTTCACCGAGAACCTTTCTTGGAAGTCCCACCTAAGGTCAATTAAATTTGTTGGTGCCAGATCCTCAGCACAACTCAGGAGGATTTTTTACGTCAGAGGGGGCCAACTGGTCAGCCCAATGATCAAGGTCTTCGTTGCAAAAATGTTAGCCTCCATATTATATGGAGCGGAACTCTGGGGGGAACTTGTAAAGCGGGAGATAGAAATCCTACAAAACAAGTTCCTGAGACAGACCTTAGGGCTCCCCGCGGGAACCCCTGCTGCGCATCTCAGAGCGGAGCTCGGCCTACCCTCACTGGCAGCCAGAATAGATTTGGCTTTCTTCAGATACTGGCGCAGATTACATGGGACTCCCGACTCTTCCAGTGCTGGGAGGAGCAATTGAAAGATAGGGGATGGGCCTCTCACTACCAAAAAATGCTACAGTGGTACAATCTCCCCTTGGGGGAGTTTTTGACTCTTAGTCTGCGTGCCCTTAGGGGTTGGATTTTCAACCAGGATGCAGCCCGAGACCAGGTGTCTATCTTAATAGCTTCCTTTTCCCCATGGTACCCCCAACTCAAACTTAATCATGTTAAGTCACAGTACCTAGAGGTCTTAACACACGCTCCATTACGTAGAGCCTTCTCAGAACTTCGATTCCAACAGATGCCTTCCGCCTATTTAGATGGGAGATATCTAGGAATCCCACTAGAGAAACGGAGTTGTATTTTTGGATGTAACTCTGTAGAAGACATCACCCATTATTTGTTGCACTGTCCGCTGTATAACAACTCCAGACAGAAATTCCTGGCCCCTCTCTTCCATCTTTCGCCAGGCAAATGCCCCCAGGAGCTGGTAGTGGAGTTATTGAACGATAATGTTAAACAGGTGATGGTCTCCGTGGCCAACTTTGCGTTGGCCGCTAGGAAGCTGCGTATGATTTATATCCAAGATTTTAAAGCTTTTAATGTTTTGTAAATGGTTTTAGCTGTGTTTATCTGTTGATGTTTTATAATTGCTATTTTTTGCGATGGCCTATGGCTAAAAGCAATAATAAATTACTACTACTACTACTATTTCCATTCCATAGGGAAATTAAACAGATTGGGGAAAAGATTCCTGCCTGAGACAAAAGGGTTATGAAGAGCCTTCCCATAGACCATGTACTACAGATTGTAGCCTCCATAGGTGCCTTTGGAAAAAAACAGTGGGGAGGGCGATAGATAAATAAGCAACAAATGTAGCTTGATCCTCATGCAAGGAATAGGTTTTTTTTTTTTAAAAAAACCCTCAAAATAATTTTTGTGGTTATTTGGGATGGCCTACAGTTCCATGTCACCAGTGGCTACATGAATACTCTCTGCAGGAGACACAGGAAATGTCTGCAGGACAATCCCAATTCATATTGTTAGAGCAAGGTGAATTGGAAGTTGCAGTCTATGCATAAGGCCAAGTAGGCTGCAACACAGGTTCGAGAACAGACTGGGGCATTATTGTTGTTGTTGTTACCTTCACCCAAAGGTTGCAGGGCAGATCTCAACAACTCTAAAATGCAGCATTAAAATAATTAAAAACAACCTAAGATCACAAAATTGGGTGGGTCCTGAAAATATGTGTCTCAGGTGTCAAAGGCTGAGGTAAAGTGGTGTGTTTTCAGCCTTTGCCTAAAGCTGTACAATGAAGTTGCCAGTGGGGAGGGAGTTCCACAACTTAGGGGTCACCACAGAGAATGCCTTCTCCCAGGCCATCCCTGAGCTTCTGAGGGGGCAGAACTACCAAAAGGGCCCCCTTTGCTGATCTCAACACCCAAGAGGATCTGTAGACTAGAGGTAGTCTGCCTCCAGACTACCGTCCTTCTAAACTCCACCCCCTTGTGGAGAACAGATTCTTAAAGGGCAGGCACTCCTCCATTCCATAGCCTCCTGCCCGGTGTTCACCGCACCCTGTTTCAGTATCGCCCATATAGCAAGAATAATACTAAAACATGCATTTAGAAGGTGATATGCCAAACAGCAGAGCTCTTGTCAAAAGTGCCAAGCCCTCCCCCCTTCTATTCAGTTCAGTTTAATACTTAAACGGAATACTTCCCAACCTGTTGCAAAATGAAATAGAGATGGAGTACATTTTAAAGCAATTAACGAAGGGGGAAAACAAATGTGAGAAAAAGGAAAGCAGCTGGAATGGGAGATAACGTTTAGAACTTGTAAGATCTGGTGGTAGAGAGAAAAGCAGTTGAATGATTCTGCCTTTTCAAAGTAAAATGGTACAAAATGCAATTGAGACAGTGGTCATGCTAGAATTTGCAATATTTTCCCTCTACCCTTCCATTGTCTGGAACCTGTAAAGTCTAGCAGGAACAGACAACAATTTTCATCTACCCTTCTTCATATGATACAGCATGTGAAAATAAAGTGGTAAAATCACAGTGGGTGAGAAGTTTATCACCTCAAAAATGAAATGTAAATTGGCACTCAGAAGGAGTCAGTCTATAAACTGGGGTAAACTGTTGCACTCAATATTTGGTTTGGAAACATTTTGACATCCCATTCCAATTCCTCAGAAAATGTGGTTAGGCTCCAGAACAGGAGAGCCAAAGTTTTCTCATTGTTAGCAAGAGAACCTTTAATTAATGGTTAACTTATGTCAGTCTTAAGGCTGCCTTTCTTTAGTACTTTGTATGAACAGCAGAGAGGTCAATGATTTTCCTATAAGGCTCTATTCAGGGTTGTGTGTAGCAATTCCATCCTGTTTTGAAAAGAAGAAGATGACCTGAGAAATCAAACCCATTCAAGATCCTAGCTTTCCAATTTGCATTACACCAAAGCAGTTCTAATAGACATATTAGGTTAATGATAAAGTGGTCACTGAATTTCAAGTACACCTTGTGTGAGTTCATAGAAGTTTCTATTTAATAAAGAATAGAGCATTTCGGAGGAATGCTGTAGCTATTAAACATGGTGTGATGTAAAGCTGCTAAACAGCTTGAAGGAGTTTAGCAGCTGACAGGCTCCTGAACTATGAGAGATGAAGTGTGGGATATTTTAAGATGAGAATAATAAAACATAGGATTTGGGCTTAATTTATAGAATAAGAGATACAGGCTTGGCGGGGGAAAAGAGCCTTTGACTCAAGTGGACAAGGATCTGGTTTTGGATTGCTAAGTAGCAAAGGAAAAATGCTCCATACATTAGATTAAAATATTTTCAGAGCTCAGCCACAGCACCAAAAAGGGTCCATACCATCTGAGTCTTGGCTAATGTGATAAATATCTTTTAATTACAGTAATTTGTTCTTTACAATGATTTATGGTTGGGGAACCTCCAGATGTTGCTGGACTACAGCTCCCATCATGCCAGACCACTAGCCATGCTGGCTGGGGCTGATGGGAGTCTGAGTCCAACAAAAAGGCCACAGGTTCCCTCCCCTGGTTTACATACCCATAGACATTTGGGTATGCAAAAACCTTTCTTGAATTAAAATGATGTGTACCCTGCTAACATCTGAGGTGTGGTTGGCAAGGGCATGAGAAAGGGTCTTCTCAGTGGTTGGAACATTGATTCCCCTCTTTGTTGACCTTCCATAGACATGTGAAGGTTTTTCTGTTTAAAGGTCATTGTTTTTATGCTGCTGTTATTATATAGCCACGAGAGTGGCTTTATACTATAGCCAGCATAGATTTTTCACATTCTGCGATGTTAAATTGAAAATACCTCCACTTGCCATTCTGATGCATCCCATAAGCTCATTTCAAAACAAAACCTTACAAAGCTTATGGTCCTGAACTCAGAAACGTGTGTTTAACAACCCTCTAAATTTTGTTGGCGATACACGAAAGAGAGAGTTCAAAGTGTAAAAAGAGAGAGAGAGAAACCAGACCCCTTTTGGACTTTTTTCTGACAGACTTCTCTTAATATGTTGAAATTAATTAAAAATCAGCCATGTTCACAGAGTGCTTGTAATCCCATTACTAACCTTGCCTCATACTCTGACCATCTTCTGCAGCTTAAAAGTTAAAAGCAAATGCCAGTCTGATTTCTAATTAATTTAAGAAATTTAGCATTGGAGTCAATGATAAGCTCAAGTATGCTCAGGAAGAACCAACTGACGGTGTTCTAAAAGCCAGACTCACAGCTGCTTGGCTTGGCTAATCACGAGGCCATACCCACACCAGATATTTATCTCACTTTAGACAGTCATGGCTTCCTCCAAAGAATCCTGGGAAGTGTAGTTTGGGAAGGGTGCTGAGGGGAGACTCCTATTCCCCTGACAGAGCTCCAGTGGCCAGAGTGGTTTAACAGTCAGCCACTCCGATTGAAGTTCTGTGAAGGGAACAGGGCATCTCCTAGCGACTCTCAGCACCCTTCACAAACTATACTTCCCAGGATTCTTTGGGAGAAGCCATGACTGTCTAAAGTGAAATAAAGATCTGGTGTGGATGTGGCTAGTGACAGCTTTGGTTTAAATTTGGGTGGGAGACTACATGTGCCTGCTGTGGAATAAAAAGGTGGGGAAAATGCTGAAATAACAATGATAAGTAAGAACACCACCAATAAACATACAAAAATGTAATTCTCCATCTTTCGAGATGGCAGGTGTTGCCACCATTCACCATATGCTCAGATGCACATGTTGCCATATTCTTCCAAGCTACATAGGAAGTGGATTGGACTGTGAAAGACCAACCCAAATTTTGTTTGCATTTTTACAAATTTGTAGGGCAGTACAACATCTCAGAGAGGAGGTCAGGTCTCCTGCTTCCCTGGTGCATTTACTATAGCTGCCCAATTTCCCGGCTATTAAATGTTTGTACCTATAGTCAACAGATATTTCTATCATTCTTAAACCGCAAGGATTTTTTTTTTGCCTATTAGTGAATTTAGTTATTTCAATTATGTCCTACATTTCTACATATAGTACTCAAACTAGATAAATGTGTTTGATTTTATTGATTGCTCTGTGTATGTGTCTTAACATTTGCTTTAATATTGCATTTCTATATTGTATATTATTGTTATCCTGCTGCCTTGGGCACCCACTTAGGAGAGTCTTTTTAAATAAATAATTGTTGAAGAATATTAGAAATGTCAATCTAAAAAGGGCTAGTTCTCACATATTAGCGATAGGGTTGCCAGCTTGTTAGGGACTCTGTTCATATGCCTTTACAAAAGTCAGACATGTGGGAATTAAGCTGGTGATGCTTTTCCTATCACTTCATCACAATTTCTACATATCAGGTTAATGTTAAAAAACAACACAAAGACACAGCCCATAAGCTGGAAATTTTCTAGAGTACATGGAAGATGCTGTCATGAGATAGCTATTAAGCAGTAATAACAGTAGATGCTGGTCTATTAGGGCAAATGGGACCCTGTCCCACCAACCTCAGTCTGCCCTGAGCCACCTGCCTTATTATCGTCCAGGGGGTAGTCCTAGCTGTCAGCTTCCTCCTCCTTAGTCTCAGCGTTGTTCTTGTGGAACATAACAGGGAGGAGGATGGGAAAAAACTAGAATTCCTTGGCTCTGCCTGTCATTGGCTCTGGCTTCCCCTACTGGCCTCCCTGATTTCCGTCCCACCAGTCCCAATGAGCACCTGCCGCCACTAAGTAACAGATGACAGAACTGTTCTGATTGTGTTTTATAATGACCAAAATATGTGGGCTCCAGAGAAGCAATTATTTCACATAGAGTTAGAAAGCATTCACCAGGAGTGGGGCACCTGTGGCCCTTCAGATGTCATTGGACTCCAACTTCTATCAGCTGCAGCCAGCATGACAAATATTCAAGGATGATGGGAGCTGTAGTACAACAACATTCCCCACCCTTGTCATATATCCAAAATCATTCCCAGGCAAAGAAAAAACTATACTAAAATCAGAGCTTGGAAAAGTTACTTTTTTGAACTACAACTCCCATCAGCCCAATCCAGTGGCCATGCTGGCTGGGGCTGATGGGAGTTGTAGTTCAAAAAAGTAACTTTTCCAAGCTCTCTAAAATAGGATATTAAGAATTATAAAATTGTTCTTTTGCATACATGGGATTCAAGCAAGTTTTGTTTTCCTTTGTGCTATCTGAAAATGTCTTGTTCAATCCACCTTCCAACTTTTGCAAAGGTGCTACAAATGAACAGAAGCCAATATCTGCTTTATGAATAGAATCAGAGATCAGTCACATTAGTCAGTTTAAACAGTTCTGGTATAAGCAAATGCGCAAATCAGCTGGTCATGTATCCTGCTGAAGTTTTCTTCAGTTTGAATATCACCTTTTCATCAGAGGATAAAGGCCTTATGGTTATTAAACCATTAGGTAAGACTGATCAAATGTGTGGTAATAAAGCAGACTTTAAATAGGGAGCAATCACTGAAGGCACTCCCAGTAACTGGTTGTTTGGTGTTGTAACTCTTTACAATATGAAAATATCTTAAACTACCACATAATTATCATATTCCTACAAAATGGTTCCGTTTCATTCATGGAAGTGGTTGCAGCTGGTGGAAATACTCATGAATAGAAGTGGGCCCCTTTCTCTTGCAACCCCATGTTCCTAGTCCAAATCTGCTCTATAGGTTTGGCAGCCTCTTCAGAACAGCATTGGAAGTAGTGTAGGGGAAGGAGGAATTGACAAAACTGCCTTCCACCATCTCTGTTCACAGAAGCCTCTACACTAATCAAGTCCCTTCCATGAACAGAAGAACACTGTTGATCCAACCCATTAAGGCAGAAATCCAAAGCATACTTACTTAGAAACAAGGCTCATTGAGATGAGAATAAGTTTGGATGGCTTATCTTCCTTTAATGGGAGAGCTGTCAATCACCGTATTGCTTTAAATATCAAAATGTTCTTGAGTATCAGTAAGTTTCAGAGATTTGGATGCAAATGTAAGCTTTAGAACAGACCACTGAAATGTCATGTAACATTATAGTTGCACAACTCTGCATCCAGATTCTCAACACTGAACAGCAACTCAGCTTGAGAAGTTTTACATATATTTATATGGAATGAGTGAGAAATAAAATCTTGGCTTACAACAACATGTTAGCATTTGGCTTTTCAGTCAGAACTAACAGATGTCTTGAGACTCAATTGAAAAAATATTTTGTAAAATTGTATCTGTCTTCTATTATGTTCCCATTGGAATAGTTAAAAGAAGATGAAATTATTGAATGACGCACTTTTCTAGTAGAGTGTACGAGCAGAGTGACTTCCCCAGTAGTAATTCTGAACATTCCTGTTTTATTGCCATTAGCAGTTTAGGCATATTCCTTGAAAGAACATTAGCCTTGAATTATATAACATTTATAATCTAGATCTTTAAATCAAAGTTTTAAAGTTTAAAGTAAACAGTGATTATAAAAAGAACTATCATTACAGAATGAACACATTAAAATATGCACACAACTGCCCTAAACACCAAGCATCATAACTTGAGGAAAATCAATGGGTAAGCTAGGGCCAAAACTACATTAAATGTATGATTTCATTTAATGATCAGTTTTTAAAACAACAGGTGCAGTGGAACAGATCAGAACTGAACAGTGCTGTGTGGAGGACAGGAGCTTAACCCTCCCCCTTCACATGCCATAGCCCCAAGAAATCCCTCCCCAGCTGCTGTTTGCCACAGAAGATAAGTTGCTATTAGTGGCAGACACATTAAATTTGCTCATGCATTTAATGTAATGTGCAGTCTGGCCCTTAGCTGACTTCCTTCTTTCTGTGCCCTCATGTTAGCTCTAGTTCATATACTGTGTATGGGGTGCCTATTTCAGATGATAGGGCTGGAACAGGCCTTCGTTAAAATTCTATTTAAATACTTCCTCAGGGTTCAAAACAAAACAAAACAACAGATGCTGTCAGATAATGTTGGGAAGGGATTTCTTCTTTTTAAAAGTAAATGTTGCAAAAATAAATATAAACACACATCTTACATAGGCTATGCCTTCTGTAAATAGAAGAAGGTTAAGCTGGACAATTCTGCCGAGGCAAACTGCAGACGAAAAACAGCATCTTGCCTTAATTAATATTTTCTTTGCGAATTTAACAAAAGGGGAAAAGGGGAATAAAGCAAAATAATTATTTTAAAAAGTAAATAATAATAAGAAAGACATGAAAGAAAAGAAATAACATATAATAAAAAACACCATCAGCCCACACTAAGGTTACAATAACCATCAGTAAGTCCATCTTATGTTAAGTTTATAATATAAGCCCTCCAGAAGTCTATAAGAAATATGTTCAGATGCAGCAGGGGCAGTGAAGCCCTTAGACCGTTAACACTTCAGTTTTGGCAACTAGAGAGATATAGTCTCATCAGTTACAGTTTGACCCATATGCTCACACTAAATTAACTGACAGAGCAATCCAACATAGAGGAAGCTGGCATAAGTGGTGCTGGCGCAAGAGAAGCCGGGGTAAAGTTCTGCCATACCCATAGCCGTTCAGGAGCCCCTGGGATAGCGGAATATCGGCTCAGCTGACAAAGCAGGGCGCAGGCACCAGACAGTAAAAGGCTGTACTTCCAGATACCCCTACCTGGGAGCAAGCCCCAGAAAATGCAGTGGGACTTATAATGAGGAGATAGACATAGGAGTGTGCTGTCAGATCAGTAGGGGAACACTGACTGCCAGCAGAGCTGCCGTTGCCATGGGAGCAGCAGCCACCTGCAGGTGCTGAGAACAAGCACCGAGAATCCCCATCCAAAGCCCATGGGAAGCGACTGGGAAGTGCCATTACTGGAAGGCAAACACACACCCCTCATGGAGGTGACACGCATGTGTGGTGTCCATAGCAACAGCCATCCCAGCAGCCAATCAGAACACCACACTTGGCAAACAGACCACGCATCCCCTCCAGATGCTCTGCCAATCACACACACACACACACACATACACACACACACAGAGGCAGCACACAACACAGCATGACCAGGTAAACAAACAGACGTGGAGACCACAAGCACGCACCCTGCCCCACATCGCACCCACATCACACATGCATGCACCCACAGTCCCAAAAAACACCCCTCACAGGGAGACGCAGAAAGACAGTTTATTAAAAAATACCCACCAGATACACACAGCTGCAGCCCCAGGATAGACAGAAGCCAGGCAGGAAACCCTTCCGCCCACCCCAAAGACAATAGAACAGACCCTCATGGGCATTTGATGCAGGGACGACCCTGGGGACAGACACCCCCTCACACTGCTTCCCCATCCCCATCCTCCCTGGCAGTGGCAGTGTGCTCACCACCACCCCACAACCCACCCACCCTCACATGTCCCACTCACCTGCACACCATGGCCACGGGTATGGCCAGCCCCATCACCCCGCACCACCTGCAGCAGGGTGTGGAGGATGGGGGTGATTGCAACAATTTCTGTGGCCAGATGGCTCTGTCATTCTACATCTGCAGGAGATGCTCCATTGGAGGTCTTCTGACTGGTTCTGGGCAGCAGCCAAGCCACCATCCATCACACCCAGAACACCCTGCATGGACATCTCCATTGCCTGCAGTTGCACTACCACCTCCCAACGCTGTTGCAGATGGAAAGCACAGTGTGCACCAAGCTGGTGGCCGTGTCCTGCCAGAGACTCCCAGTCTCCCATCACCCAGCCTCCAGGTGAGCCCACAGTACAGCCACTGTCAAAGGAAGAGGCTGCATAGGCCAAGGGCTCCTGGCACATGGGTCAATCCTCTCCCCCTTGGCCAGCCGAGCCTCACCATTGTCCGCCCCATTGTCATTCCTGTCATCATAATCACTGATTTTATTGCCCTCCTCCCCACCCCCCATGTCCTGGCCCATCCCAAGATACCTTATCTCGCAGGGAGGAGGGCCAGCAGGATTGGGATCGGCGTAGGGAGGGAAGTGTGGCGGCACTGGGAGGGTGAGCTGCCCGTTGCAGCAGCAGGGGGAGGGGGAATTGCAGGAACAGCAGGCTCATCGAGGAGCAGAACCAGCTCCATAAAGAATGAGATGGAGATGCCTTAGTGTATTCCAAGAAGAGGAATGTGCTGGGGGAGAAGCCTCCAAGAATGAGTGTAGGCCTGGGGGCTCAGAAATTGCTGCCAAGGGCACCTTGGAAAAACCAGGCAGTTGTCCTGGATCAGGGACAGCGGGTGCAGGTGGGGAAGTGAGATCAAGAGCCCTCAACAGCTGGTTCTGAGGCACCCACCACATCAACACCACCACTTCCAGAGCAGTCTGCATGGGGTGAGGGAAGGGGGAAGAGGGGAAACAAGCATCACCACACCATCCACACTAGGCCAGGAACATGCACTCCAGGGATATGGCCCTGCCCACAACACCCATCCACTTGCCCAAGGAGGACTCTCCAGGCAGCTGTTGTGATGGAATACTCACCACCTGGGCTTGTGCAAACTGCAGGAGTGGTCCCATGGGGACACTAGCAGGTGCCACCTCAGCAGGCTGCTGCACAATGGGTTGACTCTGCCAGATGTCCCTTGGGCTTAGTGGGTGCCTCTACTGGAAGGGGCATTGTGGGATCCTCTGGCATGACCTGCCAAGGGGGTACCTTCTTGGGCTGGCAGAGACTGGCTGGCAGGGTCTTCCAGCTTTCAGCAGGAACTCCCTTGGCTTTGCTGGTAGTGTAGGCTCTGGGACCGATTATTGACTGTCATCACTGCTCACCTCAGGGGCAGGTAGGATGGTGAGGAATGGAGGGGGGAGGGCACAGACAGTCAAGCTAATGGTGATCCCCCTTGGTGGCCAGCCACCCTACAAGCAGATATCTCCTGCCAGCCACTGCCCACCCGCTCATGCCCCTTTGCTCTTGCCCACTTGTCAGGAAATCCTTGCCAGTTCCACAGACAGCTTCAGTTGGCAGGATCGGGCTGAGGATCTCCTCCTCTAGGGCCAGGGCTTGGGCCAGGGCCTCCTGGATGGGCATGCCACCTCGCAAGAGCTCCCTGGCAAGCTGGCAGATGTTCGCAAAGGTGTCAATTCCAGTGCTTATGGCAGGACCTGAGTGTGCACCCCACACTACCCAGAGCACAGTGTCAAACCAGTTGCGCTGATGCTCCTCAGCAGGGTCCCCTCCCCAGATAGAGAGCACAGTGGCTGCATAAGCCACCACCAGTTGGTATGGCATGCTAGTTGAGCTCACTCTGCCTGTGCTCATCCATAGGGATGCTCCGGACAGATGGCCCTTCCTCAGCATCAGACATAGCAGTCAGGAGTCATCCCAGGTGCCAGGCAGGCAGTGGTCACCACATCAGAGTGTCCATCTCCATCCTTCCCCCAAACCTCCCTTCTGCTCCAAGAATCAGCATGTCCTGCCTCTGCCCTTTGCCTCTCAGTGGAGCCCTCACCACTCCCAAGGCCACTCAGCCAAGCTGATGCCGATAAAGGGGTGTGATCAATGTGACTCCTTGCCATCTGCCAGCTGCGGGTTCCGATAGATCCCCTCAGAAGATGGGCTCACCTCCTTCATGGTATGTCTGAGCTGGCAGACGAGGCCACCATGCACTGGGATGGGAAGGGAATGTGAGGAGGAGGACGGGTGCTGTTGCTTAGCAACCAGGCAGAGTGGCATGATCTTCACTAAGGTAGCAGGTGTTCTGACTGTCTGTGTATTTCTGAGGGAGTTTTTCCTCTGTATGTTTGGTTGTATGTCTCTCTGCTATGTACAAGGCCTGAACTAAAAGACAAAATCTTTCTGTTCCTTTCTCCTCAAATTATACACTATTTTTATTCCGTTTGCTCAGTAAAGTGTTATCAGAACTTTTCTCTATGGACTCCATCTGCATTATTTAACTGAATTTGCTAACATATAGCTCATGCCTTTTTATTCTAAATTTAAAACTTAATGCTTTGGCAAATGCATCCTCGGCAGGACTGTGCAAAAAAGAGATGTACAGAATAATTTCATCTTAACAGGAGGTATAACTGATGCAGCTAAACTTGTTGGTTGACTATGGTTGACTTGTATTGATTTGAGCTCATTCTTTGTGTGCAAGCTGCTGCTTTTACTGATGTGGTTTTTTTTCCTCAGAAAAATATTGATGTTGATATCAATATTTTTAAAGGAAATATTGATATTTTTATACTGATTTAAAATAAAATGTTAATAAATTGAAGGAAATATCAATAAATATCTATATTAATATCAATATTTTAGATGCAGATTTTTTTAAAAAAAAATCCATTTCTGAAAATAGCTGTGGAAAATCACTACATAAAAATCACATCTGCAACAATAGCAAATAAGTGAATTAATGGAAAATTTGGTAGCCAAATCCAAATTGGGTGGAATTCTGGAACATCCCTGCCCACCCCTCATCTTTAGAAGCTTTTGGAGAGGAAATACATAACTCCATTATCTTTTCAGAGCCATTCAGGAAGGTGACCTGAAACATGTCATTCCCATTTAGAAAGAAACTGGGTCTGCCCCCACCATCTGTACCTATGCTTTATAGACTGCTTAATATATCTATGAAAGTGGCCTCTAGCCCACAATATATTTGTTAGTCTTTAGGATGCCATGGGACTTTATTTATTTATTTATTTATATCCTGCCCTTCCTCCCAGCAGGAGCCCAGGGTGGCAAACAAAAGCACTAAAAACACTTTAAAACATCATAAAAACAGACTTTAAAATATATCAAAACAAAACATCTTTATAAACATTTTTTAAAAGCTCTGAAGAAATCTTAAAAAAGGAAAAAAAGGTTAAAAACATACTTCTTTTTTTAAAAAAAAAAGAGTTAAAAACATATTAAAAAGCAATTCCAACACAGAAGCAGACTGGGATAAGGTCTCAACTTCAAAGGCTTGTTGAAAGAGGAAGGTCTTCAATAGGCGCTGAAAAGATAACAGAGATGGCACCTGTCTAATATTTAAGGGGAGGGAATTCCAAAGGGTAGGTGCCACTACACTAAAGGTCCGCTTCCTATGATGTGCAGAATGGACGTCCTGATAAGGTGGTATCTGCAGGAGGCCCTCATCTACAGAGCGCAGTGATCGACTGGGTATATAAGGGATAAGACGGTCTTTCAGGTATCCTGGTCCCGAGCTGTACAGGGCTTTGTACACCAAAACTAGAACCTTGAACTTGGCCCGGTAGCAAATGGGCAGCCAGTGCAGTTCTTTCAGCAGTGGGGTGACATGCTGGCAATACCCTGCCCCAGTGAGCAGTCTCGCCGCCGTATTTTGCACCAGCTGAAGCTTCTGGACCAACCACAAGGGCAGCCCCACATAGAGTGCATTACAGTAATCCAGCCTGGAGGTTACCAGTGCATGGACAACAGTGGTCAGGTTATCCCGGTCCAGAAATGGCTGCAGCTGTCTTACCAGCCAAAGCTGGTAAAAGGCACTCCTAGCCACTGAGGTCACCTGGCTCTCTAGTGACAAAGATGGATCCAAGAGTGCCCCCAGACCTGCTCTTTCAGAGGGACTATGACCCCATCCAAAGCAGGCAACTGACCAATTATCTGAACTTGGGAATTACCAACCCACAGCACCTCCGTCTTGCTAGGATTCAGACTCACTTTATTGGCCTTCATCCAACCCACCACCAAGTCCAGGCAGCAGTCCAGGGCTTGCACAGCCTCTCCTGATTCAGATGTTACAGAGAAATACAACTGGGTATCATCAGTGTACTGTTGACACCTCTCCCCAAATCTCCTGATGACTGCTCCCAAGGGCTTCATATAGATGTTAAACAGCATGGGGGACAAGATGGTACACTCCGGCACCCCACAGCACAACTGCCAGGGAGCTGAAAGACAATCACTGAATGCTATTATCTGAAAACAACATTGGAGATAGGATCAGAACCACTGAAAAACAGTGCCTCCAATACCCATCTCACCAAGTCAGCCCAGAAGAATACTATGGTCAATGGTATCAAAATGGTATCAAAAGGACTCCCCCTGTCCTCCTCCCGATAAAGGGTCATCCATCAGAGCGACCAAGGCCAATTCAGTCCCATAACCAGGCCTGAGCCCAGACTGGAATGGGTCAAGATAATCTGTTTCATCCAAGAGTACTTGCAATTGATGTGCCACAACCCTCTCAATCACCTTCCCTAAGAAAGGGGTATTTGTGACTGGTTGGCAATTGTCATAGACCAATGGGTCCAGGGTGGGCTTTTCAGGAGCTGTTGGATCACCACCTCTTTCAGGGTGGCTGGAACCACTCCCTCCCGCAATGATGCATTGACCACACCCTGGATCCACTCAGTCAACCCCCCTTGGCAAGCTTTAATAAGCCAAGAAGGGCAAGGGTCAAGAGGACACATTGGTGGCTGCATTATCTCAAGCACCTTATCTATGTCATCAGGCCGCATCAACTGAAACCGTTCCCAAGAAGTTTCAGCAGACGTTGCACTGGACACCTCATTGGGGACTACAGTAGATGTGGATGGGGCATCAAGACTGTTCTGGAGATGAGCAACTTTACCCTCAAAGTGCCTTGCAAACAATTCACAACAGATCTCTGAAGGGTCTAAAACTCCATTTCCTGGAGTTGATGTCAACAGACCCCTGACAGTACAGAAAAGCTCCACTGGATGGCTACTTGAGGATGCGATGGTGGCAGAGAAGTGGGCCTTCTTTGCTGCTCTCACCACCGCACAGTAGGCACAGTTATGATGTTTTACTCGTGCCTGATCAGCCTCACAGCACGTCTTTCACCACTTGCACTCTAGCCGTCGTCCAGCCTGTTTCATTGCTCTTAGCTCACTGGTGTACCAAGGTGCAAACTGGGCTCCACAATGCTGGAGAGAGTGCTTGGGGGCAACCGTGTCAAGAGCCCGACATGCCTCACTGTTCCACAGCATGACAAAGGGTTTCACAGGGTCACCTGCTCTATCTACTGGGAACTCCCCCCAGGGCATTCAGTAATCCAGTGGATTCCATTAGTCTCCAGGGGCAGAGTATCTTAATATGTCTACCACCCCTGCAGGGAACGATCGGATTTTTGCTGTTTGCAGTAAATAACACAGCTATTATGTTGGAATATGTCTTTTCCTACACAGATTCCAACAGACCTATGACTTGCATAAGGCACAGAAGCATTTAATCTCCTTTATAAATCCTGTCTGATAGCTACCCTACAGTATGGTTTAACAGTGTGATGTTATATAATAAAACAGCTGATTGCGGTATACGTTTTGACAATATGCTGGAACTCTTGAATGTTTATCCTTCCAAAGGTTACCTCTGACTCCTAAGAAGTGTTCCTGTTGCAAGCAAACAATAATTTCCACTGTTTTTAGGAAGTGAACACAAGGGGAGGGAGTTAGTGAAAACACACACTTGTGTTATCATGCACTAAGCCATTCATGATGATGTGATAATGTCCTAGGGCAGGGTTTCTTGAACTGCATCACTGTGAGCCTCTATAAACTAAAAGGGCAAAGGTCTATGCTTTTTCAAGTGTGACTAAGGAGAAAAAGAGCTTAAAGTTAAAAAGGGGAAAACAGCCCCATGTGACTGGCCATTAAGTGATAGATACAAATACCGAAGACTGATTTTTCCACTCACTCAGACACATTCAGGTCCAGTTATCAAAATTTTGTGATGAGAAATCACATGGAATGCATGTATGTGTAATGAGCATTATAAAGAATGGAAATACAGATTGTAGATTAGTTCAGGAGTATGCAGGGCTGGCCCTAGGACCAATAGTGCCATGGACAAGGTCTGCCTTTAGCACCCCTCCAGTCAGCTTTGCAGAGCTACAGAGAAAGTTTATGGAGCTTGATGCAAGTGTGCTGTTGGGGGTTCAGCTGCTTCCCCCTACAAGGACCCATGTATGTGTGCACAAAGCTAAGGGCCACATGTGAGAATTCTAGTCTGTGGCTCCTCCTTACCCTAGGATCAACCAGAATAATATATGTGCTTCATTTTTTCCTTAGATGGGGATAAGGGAATGGGGATCAGGGTGTGCTTCTCCTGAGTACCTCTTCCAAATTCCAAACCTTTTCTGGCAGAGCTTCTTTCTGCTTCCTGGGACTCAGTCTCGTAGGTCTTCTGGTTGTGGCCTGTGGCTGGCCTTCTCCACTACCCACTCAGGAAGGATTCCTCTCTTAAGGCCTGGCCTCACGCCATTTCTATGCCTTTCCCTGTGGTAACTGCCACAGAAAATTACTTGCCTGGAAATCTCAGGTGGCTTGATCTCATTCCTTAGTGGGCCTAGAGTTCTTTCTGTAACAAGAACAGGCTGCCTGCTCTGCCACAGAATCCCTCCTTCCCTGTTCCTTCTCTCTTTATAACAAACTTTATAACCACAGCTACTTGGCCTGGGTCAATCATAAGCCTGCCTAACCAACCTTATCTCTATTGCTGCCCAGATGCAGAGAAAGATTTTACCTTACTACAATTGGTTTAGGCTCTCTTACAGTTGGGGTGCAAGCCTAGGAAATAAGCAAGCCTCTCCCTTCCCATCTCCTAAGGATACATTTTGCAGCCATCTTAAGCCTCAGATTAGCATCTATTCTGTTTCATGCACAACTATGTAAAACATTTACTTCAGTGTGGCCAGGGAGTGGTCTCATTATGTCACAATTACATGTTGAGATTCTGTGTCATGTTACACTCTAATATACCATTTCCTCTTTTTATGAAAACTTTACACAAAACACCAATAATTGTTGTAAGCAATGTAGCAGGGTAATGTAGCAGAGGAACTGAGGTAGGGGCCCCTTGCTTTGTGGAGGCCTTGGGCAAATTTTCCCAGTCACCCCCATCCTGCAGCTTTGTAGTGTTACCAAGTTGTATGGCTTGTGCAGGATTGCAAAACATAGCAGTGTGACAGGCCCTGCTACTCCCAGGCTTTTCCCAAGCAATGTCTGTGAAAAGGGCCCTTATTTGCTGCTCTGCTTGTAGTGCAGTCCCACTCCAGTTCTAGAATCCCAATGAAGTCTCTGTCATGTGGTGTAGGTGGCTCACAAAGGTTGATTCTCATTGAATTGTAGGCCTATTATGTTCAGCACAAGCACAAAAGGGCTCCAGCTGCAAACTCTCCTCCCTGAGTTTCAACACTCTCTCCCCAGCTACAACGTGGCCTCTGTTGCATTGTATATCTAAAGGGACAGTATCATCATATACTTCAGTCTCAAGGTTACATAGACTCGCTTGTTGCCACCCTAGCTCACTACACACAGTACATTAAAAGAAAAAAGACAGCCACTGAGCTCAGCTTGGCACCCCTCTCAGTTTAGCTCGACACCCCTCTCAGCTTGTCTGTCCCTAAGGCCAGCCCGGGCAGCCTGAAAGGATGACGCAGTCTCCTACTTCCATCTCAAATGTACTCAGTCACATACATTTCAAGGACAGAAGATTTTTTACATCAGGGATGGGGAAGGTCAGGGATGGGGGCCAAATGGAGCCCTCCAGACATCTCTATCTGGCTCTCGGGATGCTCTGAAGGTCACACCCCCTTTCGAAGGATACTCCTTCTCCTCTGGCCACACCCCTCTCTGGACCTCCTTCAGTGTTTTTGTCTGGCTGGAATGTGTTCTTGAACTCTAATAATGCTTCACACTTGCCTAGATGGAAAATATAGAGGGGTGTGTCAGTGCGTGTAGAAACTAGCCTACTGTACAAAGCTAAAATTCACATTCCTTGCTCTGCGCCCTTTTGCCTCTGATCCTGCCCACCATTGGTATGCAGCCCCTGGAATGTTGATGAGAAAGGCTGAAAAATGTTCCCCAGCCTTGCTTTACCTTATCTTCATGAATGGGAAAAAGTTGCCATGAGAATATTGTCTTTTGTGAAGCACTGAGATGAAGTATTATTTTGCGTCTACCATCTAACCTGGCTAATTTTCAATAGTTGTTCAAGATAGTAAATATATGTCTTACCACATTGTGACTATATTAATCAAATAACAATTTACATGGGAGAATGATTAAGTAATCTCCCCTGCAGGTTCTGCCTTCTATACCTTTAAATGATGTATACTTTCCCCACCTGAGTGCTCCAGTGATGGGAAAAGGTGAACCCCACAACATGAGATCTTAAAAGATCTTGTGGTCCAGAAAGATCTGGCAATCCTACCATTACAGCACAGTCCTATGCAGGTTACTAATAAGGAAGTCCCACTGCATCCAATGGGACTTACTCCCTGCTATGTGTGTTTCAGAGGGCAGACTTTGCATTTCAAATAATGAAAACAGTAGATTGGTCTGGTGTCATTACAGAGAACTAAAGTCATACTGTTTATTGTTGACATATACCAAATATGTCCTGGTACAGACATAATGTTCCCTAATCTCTTAATCAGGGTTCGTAGGAGCACAATATGAAACCCACTGAGAGGATCTATGTATAGAAGCCTGCTTCTGCATGATTCCCTTGATGCATCAACATGTTGTCTGGTACACAATTATTTTTCTTATTAATACTGGTGAATTGCTAGTTTTAACCTTAAAAGCCCATGGAAGGAAGAATACCTTGGTATACAAAACAACACTGTACAATTTTTATTTTTAATAAAAAATCAAGCAAAAGACCATGTAATGTTTTCTGAAGAGATTCAGCAAAAACATTCCATCTAAAACCAAATATTTGTATACTGCCATTTTAATTTTTTTTAAAAAGCCACACAAAAATTTGCAAACAAACAAATCTGTTTTCAGTTAAAATAAAGTTGGTTGGAAAATGTTCAACTGGCTCTTAAATAGATACAGTGTGTTATTTCGATCATTTCACAATTCTTTCTCACAATTATGTTTTGCCAGCTTTGTTACATGAGAAGAGACGATTCTTTTAGTAACCAAACTCAACAGAAGTTATAGAGCATTAATAACTTTCTGAACAAACTAACTCTATCTAACTGACTGTAATTGTAAAGCAACAGGGACACTCATTAAGCAGAAAGTGAGCATAGTTTTATAAAATTAAAAGTCTGCATTCCTCATAGAGGACAGGGCTATCAATGGCTACTACCCGTGATGGCTGTGCTCTGCCACCCTAGTCAGAGGCAGCATGGTTCTGAAAACCAGTTGCCAGAAGCCTCAGGAGGGGAGAGTGTTCTTGCACTCGGGTCCTGCTTGCGGGCTTCCCCCAGGCACCTGGTTGGCCACTGTGAGAACAGGATGCTGGACTAGATGGGCCACTGGCCTGATCCAGCAGGCTCTTCTTATGTTCTTAAGTATGGAAGGAAGGGCACACTTCTGAGTAAACATCATTAGGATTGTGCTACAAATGTAGATACAGCTACCAGTTGCTATACTCCACATGGATGTAGTGGTTAGAGTGTCAGACTAGGACCTAGGAGACCAGGGTTCAAATCCCTGGTCGGCCATGAAGCTCACTGGGTGACCTTGGGCCAGTCACTGTCTCTGAGCCTAGCCTACCTCACAGGGTGGTTGTGAGGATAAAATGAGGGGGAACCATGTTTGTACATCATCTTGAGCTCCTTGGAGGAAAGATGGGATATAAATGTAAATGTAATAATCAAGTCATGTTTCTTTTGCGCTATGTTATACCTCAAATTATAAAGTACACTAAACACTATGTTTTTTAAAAAAGACATTTCAAAGATTTGTTTTTAAATATGTTTTTAGCATCTTTGTTTGTCATCCTGGGCTCCTTCTGGGTGGAGGGGCGGGATATACATTTAATTAATAACAATAAACAATATAAATAGTAAAAGGAAACAACAGTTCTTTATGAACAAGCTAACATCATTACAATAACTGCAGAAAACATGTTGTTCTCCCCAGTCCCCACCAACCAAAAGTTCAAAATGTGTTTCCTGCAACAAGCTGTTGTAAGAAGGGTTGTAGAAGCTGGGCCTATTTTGGAATCTCTTAAGCCAAAGTAGCATGTGCACTCCTGGGAGAGATAAAAAACTATTATAAATTGATATTTTAAATCACTTGAATTTATCTGGTAGGCAATACTGAGGGGGGAGGGAAGCCCCACAATTGTTTTCCTTGACCTTTTCACCCACTCCTCTGTCTAAAAAGGGGACAAAGGTCAAGAACCAGCTTCTAGTTGCTCATCATCACCCTCCCTTCTCCCTTGGACAACTCCAGGCTCTCAGTATACCAAGTCTGGGGGGTGGGGGTGGGATCTTAACGTAAGAGGTCAAAAGCAGATGTCTGTGTAGTTAACAATGAAGGAGCAGAGAGAGAGAGGAAGTAGGGAAAGGTGTTCAAAGTTATTTAACTTTTTACTCAGCAATGAACAGGAGACAAAGCTGAATAGCCTCAGCAGCAATATTTGAATCACCATTTTAATGAGCTGTTACTATTTCTTTTTATCATAATGTTTTTACTATTTGTGCTACAATGTTTATAATTTTTGTACATCACTTTTTGGAGGAAGAGTGCTTTATAATATCTTAAATAAATAAAACAAATAGTAGAAAGAAAAGAGAAATAAATTCAAATAATTGATGCAGAAAACAGTGATAGAATACTTTTTTCTTTTTGTTAGCTTTGATGATTGGACTGTGTACACCTTGGTGCTTAACACATTAAGAGCTTAGAAGGAGAAAAGTGGCATCATCCATGTGAACTTCTGCAGAGACCTGTAACAAAACATTGGAGCATTTCCCAACCCCTTAGGAGTCCTCTTGTTCAGGGTTCCAGCTGGCTGAGATCAAGAGCCTGGTAGTTCCATTCAGACCTCTCGAGGTTGAGAAGGATGGAAAGAGACAAGGACATCATTTTTGTTTCCTGCCCATCATGAGGCCTTCCACTGCTGTTCCAAATAGCCCTCCTCATGTGCCACTTGAGCAGTGATAGAGCAATGCAGGTAGAAAGGGGCTCCAGGACCATACCTCTGGCTCCAACCCCAAACCATGTGTGGCCTCCCTGGCTTTGATCCATGGACATTTTTCAGGTGGGAAGGTCTACATGTGTTAATTTCTGCAGGTTCTTGAACCCAGGATCTAGGAACTCTATGCAAACAGGCTTACCTCCCTCAATTGTCCAATGTAACATGTGGACAGTGGGGGGTGGGGCAAGGGGGAGCAGGACCAGAGGCACAGCCCCACAGCTCCTTTCTATCTGCATTACCCTTTCACAAAAGGGGGCTTATCAGGGGGCACATAAGGAGGCTTATAGAGCTAAAAGGGCTTAGGTTTAGACCCACCACCATTTCTAAACCTGCACATTGATTGCTATATAACTGGGGGACTTGTGGTACCCAAAGCAACTCCTATTGGAATTTATTATTTCAAAGTGTATTTTTAACCCTGGAGTCAGGGGTGGGTCCACAGAGATTATTGTGATTGGCTGTGCTGTCTAGAGATGATAGGACAGCACAGGAGATGGACAGAAACAAGTCCAGAGTGTGTTTAAATGTGAGCAAATGTATTACATATAAATGTAACAGAGAAGGGTCTGGGCTATTGCTTTGGGGGCAGGATTGGCGTTTAGGGTGCCCTAATGGACCAGCCTCCATTGGGTATCTGTGAACTAGGTCAACATGAACTCAAAAGTTGTCTCTCCAATGAGTATTTTCTTATCTCTATGCCTCTATTCCATACGTCCTAGAAGTTTAAAGGTCTTTGTGGGAATATTTTTGTTTTAAATCCCAATTTATATACTTCTGCATACCTAGGGCATCTCCCAAGTATTGAAGCCACTACTTTATTTTTTGGTGGTCCAGTTTTGCTTCCAATCTGATGGGCATTCAACCACTCAAATTGGGTATTGGAGGACATGATGTGTTACAGAGGCCTCACTGGCCTCAACTAGAAGTGGGGCATTTAGTATTGCCAGTCCCGTGCTCTGAAACACTCTTTCAGCAGAGATTCAGCAGCCATCCTTGTTTTTGACTTTCAGGTGTTTCTTGAAGACTTTTTTGTGTCAACAGGTCTATGCAGATGCAAATTGTTTTCAAGTAGCCAGCAGTTTTAATTATTGTTTTGTACAATTTTACATGTTTTTATGTTACTATGCACCATCTGATGTTTTGCGAGAGGGCAGTATATAAATACTTTTATTAAATAAACAAACTTCTAATTGACATTATGATAAATATTTTCACCCATCCAGAGATCCTTGGATGCTGGGTGCTAAATTAATTAAATAAATAAATTAAACAGCAGTGCTCTATTTGGTGTAACATGTAAAAATTATCCCGGGGGGGGGCAGGAATCTACAGAAGGGGTTCTTATGCTACTGTGGTATTATTATTATTATTATTATTATTATTATTATTATATTCTTCCATTGTTTTTCAAAAGTGGGATTACCACTATATTTCACACAGGTGTCAATCTCCCACAGACATTGCCCAAATTTTGTCTATATCATGTTGAAGTAAGTAGGTCATGATAAGCTGGATAGTGTCTACAGTGTCACATAAGCTGTCCGTGGTTGCAACCCTGGCCCTCTCTTTTTTCTCTTGAAGGCATCCTGCATAGTACATTTGGGGAGAATGTTGTGGGCAGCATTAGTGATGACATATGGAGTAGTTTGAGGTTAACAAGCCTGTTGCATTCACCCTCAAAAGTATATAATAAAAATCACATATATTAAAAATAAATTCCCTGCTTCTGTGCCCACTCTGCCTGGTATATCCATGTTGTTTTCTCATGCTACACAGAGTGGGCTGTAAAACTGGTGATGGCTGAATGAGCTACAATACTACCACTATGGTTGAACCACATTTGGTGTTTGTTATGTAGAAATCATTTATTCTTTCTGGTGCTGTATCAAGCCCTTTTTTAAATACTTGTAGCTATAAAATGTGTTTTATAAATTAACAGGCGCATGCCAATTTATTTATTTATTATATAATGGACACCGCAACTAAGATATGTTCGTGGTTGAAGCAATGCTAATTCAAGTTTAGACAAAGGCAATCATTGACTTAGCCAACATTAGGAACCAAAAGGCTTTGCAGGACTCTGATATTGCTCATCGCGGTTCCATGAGTATTCTCCCAGTCTTTTCAGTCTTGTGAAATGTTTCATGGAAGCACTGAGAATGAAGGCAAAAGACATTTCTTGATTAGCAGCAAAGGAATTGCTTTGTGTATCCCAGCTCAAAGGGTTACTGCCTTGCTGATTAATACAAAGGTATCAGTTAGCAGTGATGTTCCTTTTCCCAGGGTTTTCCTTATCTATGGGACTATGGGAAATTTGATAGGCCATATACATGAGATTTGGGTTTTTAGAATATATCACCAATGATACACCGGAGGCATGAACATCTGACCACACCTATTCCCTAGTCATAGTTTTTAGAAAGATATTTATTACTGTGGGGGAGGGAAATTCCATACCAACATTGTACTGCAAACACCATGCAACCCTAAGGAGCATTCATTTCAACAGAGGGGTTGGCCTGATTAAGAAAAAAGTTAACTGAAGAAATGAAGTGTCATGCTCTGAGTTTAGTTTTTCCTGTGTAACCACCTCTTGAAAATGTTGCTGCATAGCACAAGATTCTCAAGAATGGTTTGCACAATACTTTTTCTGTTTGTGTTAAATCAAGTTCATATTAGACACATTGTGCTACACACATATAGAAGTAGGCAACAATGTAACAAATCACTGAACTCTTGGGGGAGGATGAGATCTTGCTGGCAGTCCCCACTCTGACATCTGTGGGTTTGGCAGAAGGTGAGAATAGGCTGTATGCACATAGGCTTTATACTTGTGATCAGAGGCTTGTGCCTGGGTTTCCAATCACAGGTAACTGAATGTGTAGAGGTTGGGGTGTACCAAGTGGACACATGGCAGTTGAAGACTGGGCGTGCTGTTGTAATACCCACCTCCAAACACACATTTGGTATATGTGGTGATGAGCATGGTGTTTTTATTTCATCCTTCCACCAAGAAGCTATTGGGGATATCCCATTTTATGAGTTGGGGCACGGGACTCAAATTTCTAAGCACAGAATCACAATTCATATGCAGCAAGACATTATTTATAGTATTTTAACTAGGTACTCTGAAGGATCAGATGGTCATTGTATCCCTAATGTACCTCTAATTAAAAGGCATGTTTGGGGTCATACAGGTAAACTGGGTGTTTTTCAAGTTTGTCTTTTTACAAAGTTCTGTACAAATTCACAATGTGGGAACTCTTATTGATGATATTACTACTACTACTATTAATACAACATTTGGAAGCTGGCAACCTCCCCTCTTTCTTGTGGTTAGTACAATGCACATACTAAAAAAGAGCAGTCCAAATGATTAAGTCTTGAATCCATTTCGTTGTTGAAATCAAGCTTGTATAGAACACATTACATACCCTGCCCTGAAAGAAATATTTTCTGAGGCTCTGAGAATTTGTAATTTTCTTTCTTGAGGTTTAAATGATGGATCCTCTTAATATTAGGAGGAAAAAATATTACACAGAGCATCCTGTGTGTGTATGAGAGCCAGAGACTGAGAAAGCAGAAAACTAAATATATCCTTCTCCAGCATTTAGGAGAGGGGGAGAGAGAGAGAGAGAGAGAGAGGAGTGCCCAGCTATTCGAAGGTGCTTGGTAATTCTTCCCCTACTCCGGGAGCTGGCGTTGACCTCTTAACAAAGAACAGGTTCAATCTGCTTCCCCTCCTCCACCCCAGGAGACTGATGAGGGTCACATGACCTTTCTAGACAGCGCAGAATTTGGATGGTAATGTGTGCTAGTGGGGGAAGGGAGCAAGCCGCTCACACACTCTACAGGGCTGTGCAGAAACCTTAGAGGGGAAAGGGGGGGAGAGGGGGAAGGGAACAGCCCAGACTTGCTTCATTCCACAGACTTATTAAGATGCAAATGCCAAATATTTTTACCAGACTGTATAAAATTTACAGTTTCCTTTCCAGCACAGGCAGACAACGTTAATACACATTTGGTTTTCTGACTGCAAATGAAATGTAGGCAATGGTTATTAAGGGCTTATATAAAACTATGAAGGGGAAAGATGTGTGTAACAGAAAATAAAAATCTCCCAACAGCAGGAGTCCATCTTGCAGTAAATATTGGGGCATTTTGAGGGGAATTTTTCTCTTCAAATATAGGACATGGACAGACAGTATCCATACAACCCCCCCAAAGAAATGTATTTTTTCACTGTCTGTGTCACTAGACTTGCCATATACTTTCAGCAACGGAACAATTACAATTTTTTATAATGCAACTTGTCATTTCAGGATTCAAGAAAATTACTTAAAGCTAAGAACTAATATGCAAAGGAGTCTGAGAGAACATTTCATAAACCAGAAAAACATGCACTTGCTTACTTAAACTTCAAAACCCCATTTTGGAGTGGTTTTTTACAGTACAGAAACAGGAAACTCCTAATCCATTATCAGATTTTATTATCAGAGGACTGAGGCACTTTTTTTTAAGGTCACACATGTGCTTTGTCCTTCTTAGGTCATTATTTTTAATTCATTTTGATTAGAACTATTAATTCAATATCCTGCCTTTCAGGGTAAAAAATTGGTTCCACTTGTCCTTTGGTTAAGAGTATACAAAGTATCTAGACACTCCAAATATAAAAATAGAAAGCTCCTGTCAAGAGGGAAGCCATCTCATATGGCAATCTACATAGGATTGGGATCAGGCTGAAGTGGAGGGGTAATGTCTTCATACCAAGCAAAGCTACTCTGTGGAAAACAAGACAGGAACAAACTGTGATAGACTCAGGAAAACGTTAAGAACCGATGCCTCAGTCCAATCCAGGTCACTGCAGAAATTATTGAGCCAAAATGATAGCAAATACCTGAAGAAATGCATCTTCCTCTGTCAACTTGCCTATTTCTGTTAAAGCCATTTTCCAGGTGTCTCCTTCTTTAACAGCTGGGGTAGGATCCTTCAGACTGTAGGGCTAATTAGGTCCACCAGGCTTCCCCAGTGGCCATCTGCCCTACATCTGACAACATATATGACATCAGGTGTGGGCCACGTAAAGACCTGGCTCATCCAAAAAGGGGTATGCAACTACCACCAATTAGCTGCACTTGCAAAGTCATATGGAAAGTACTGTGCACAGCATTTTGCAAGACCCAAGAGTCACCTGATAATCACTAGGGGGGTCATTAGGGGGGTGCGGGGGGTGCGGACCGCACCAGGTGACACCATCAGAGGGGGGTGACTCTCAGCTTTAATTTAAAAAAAAATTAAGTTTCTAGGTGGTCCGGTTCTCAAGATATACATAAAAACGTCAGCCGCCCCCAGTGGCGTCACTACGGGGGTGCGGGGGGTGCAAACCACACCAGGTGACACCATCAGAGGGGGGTGATTCTCAGCTTTAATTTAAAAAAAAAGTTTCTAGGTGGTCCGGTTCTCGAGATATACATAAAAATGTCAGCCACCCCCGTTAAATCTTTTTTAAACTACTTTATAGCACTTCGTAGCTTTAATCTTGCCCGTTCAGGATTGCAGCCAATCAGTGAAGTGTTTGTTCGACCTGTGGCAGTGTCTAGTAAACCTCATTGCAAGGCCAGAAAATGGTGGTTTCCCCCATTTTATGAAAATCTCATAAACTGGGTAAGTATATACATTTCAGTTTTTTCCCCTCTTGTGTGTAGGAGTCAGATCCTGGGCAGCGTTTTCAAAACCTTCCCAATACTTGCTTTTGTGGGGGTAAAATCATTGCTAATCCCATATCTCCAGAGTAAATCCCATTGAATTCAATAGGATTTACTTTTGAGTAGACATGGTTATGAATGTGCTGAAAATCAATGGGACTTTGGAGTGAATGTAAAAAAGAATTGTGTTTGTGTTGTCTTTCTGTCCCCCCCTCCTCCAGTCCTATTTTAAAGCAAGTAGGCAGGGCTTACTTAGGTATTACAGTTTTTATTCTGTAGGAAATGAATACTGATTTTTTTAAAACTAATACTGATTTTTCTGCAATGACCAACTGGTTTGACAATAAACTATTATATGGGCTGTATGTATTTATACATCTGCAGTGTGTGTGTGTAGTCTTTCCAACAACCCTGTGAGGTAGGGTTGGAAACCAAGGCAGCTCACAACAAGAAATAAAGCCATTTAAAATCCAATAACCATAAAGCAAGAATAAACAGTTGGAAAACAGCCTAAAGAGGCATGATTCTGAATTTTGGGTTGGGTGAATGAAGTTTATTTATTTATTATTTGATTTATATCCCGCCCTTCCTCCCAGTAGGAGCCCAGGGCGGCAAACAAAAGCACTAAAAGCACTTTAAAACATCATAAAAACAGACTTTAAAATATATTAAAACATCTTTGAAAACATTTTTTAAAAGCTTTAAAAAGACATTTTTTAAAAAAACAAAGAAAAGGCTTAAAAACATATTAAAAAGCAATTCCAACACAGACTCAGACTTGGATATGGTCTCAACTTAAAAGAACAAGTTGAAAGAACAAGTTCCTTATCACTTGAGGCTGTAGTTCTCTGCACACTTCCCAGTTTGAATAAGCCCCATTGAATACATTGGGACTTGCTTCTGAGTAAACAAACATTGGATTGCACTATAAATATATTTAAAGATTGTGTAATTCATAAACATATTTGATAGTCATGTTTATATAAATATTTCTTCATGCTGTGTCCCAATAAGTATTTGATTTCACACTATGGTTGTAGATGATTTTTTCCTCTACATTTTAAGTGTGCCGTTCTTCCTGGGGGTGGTCATGGTTCTCCGTTGTTTTCATCCTGAGGGGAGGATAGGCTGAGAGATGGTGAGTAGCACATTTAAGGTCTTTTCACCTCCCCCCCTTTTTTAATTTGTATTTATTTTATATTTCTCCAATATCTTCCCCTGGCTGTTTTTATGTATTTTAAATATTTTTAGATTAAATAAATAGGAAATCATAATTGTGAACCTCCCTAAAAGCAACTTACCTATCCTTATGTTTTGGCAAAGTGATGGTGTGAAGGCATGCTGGTAGAACAAGAGACCATGTTTGAGGCATGTTATAAAGTGTTTGAGGACTTTGTCACACATAACTTTTTGAGACCTGTAGATTCATATTGGAAAGAACACGTGCACGTATTGAATGGTGGCTTGGGTGTTGTTTTTTCAGTCTACGCTACATGCGTAGCGAAGGTGATACATCATCTGGCAGCTAGCTTCATAACGTGAGAATGAAAAACATTTGGATCACCATTCACTTGTTTACTTTTCTCACTATTGAGACCACTTCATATATTACTTTTTCATACACAGAAATTTAATCTTTGTATAGGAAAAAGTATTTTGTAAAATGTGAAGGACAGTGGCTGCCCAGTCAGTATAACCACTGTACGAGATCTACTCAGCCACTGTAATTACCTTTTTGTTTTGAGTGCTCTTTTGTCTGGGTCTTGGTTCAGGTGTGTATCCAACTTTGATGTGCTTATGGAAGGGGTGTGCAAGTAGTGCCCCCCCCCCAGTGTGGAGGCTTGGACAAACATTGTGTTATGGAAAACCAAAGTCTGTGTGAAAGTACATATTTGGGAATGCCATCAGTGTAATCCTAAACACACTTAATAAATAATGTCGAACTTGCACATCACAAAATATATTACGGTCATGTCCATAAGCACCAGGAGGGTAGTTGCCCAGGGGATCTTAGTCCGTCTGCTTTTTTGGGAGCAGGGTCCCTATGTCTCCAAGCATCCTACAGTCAGCATGAAAAGGGAGTGTGTTAGTCACTGAGAAGAGTCTTCTAATATGCTTCCTTGCCTTTTCTGCAGATTGGAGCCAATCAGAGTGAAAGGAGGTGAGTCAGCCACTGAGAAGACTCTTCTCAGTTGCTAACGCTCTCCACTTTCATGCTGATTGGCTCCTAGAGATGTTTGTTGTTGTTAGAGAATGCATTACAAAGATCTCATTCTTAATCCAGGAGCAAAAAAGGATGTATGTGGCTGTAACTATCATGAAGGGACCCTGCAGCTCTGAATTTTCTACTAAACAACTGATAAATACCTATGTAACTTTGTGCCTGGAGACTTATCATTAAGAATCACTTTCCATAATTGTAAGGAGGTGTGTCCACACGCATGCATCCCAGGCACCTAAATGAGGGGAGAGAGCAGCATAGGGACATAAGCAGGTGTCTTATTCCAGGGGTTCCCAAACCTTTCTTCTACATAGACCACTTGAAAATTGCTGAGGGTCTGAAAGTATCTGAAAACTTACTATGGGCATATGCAAGATAATTAACTCCTATTAGTAATAAGAGCAAGAATTTGAGCTGTGCGTATGATATTGTAATTTAAAGGTGTAATTTTAATTTTGCTAGTTGTTTATGTCACTACTATTGCCATTACATTCAGTGATATATGGGAATTACGATTTATGAGTAACATTAGTACAAAAAACATTACTAAGGATTCTGTATGGTCTGATACGGGAGGAGGTCCATGGGGGTGACACCATGAGTTACCACACCGGGTGACACCAACCCTAGTGACGCCACTTACCTGATTGTCTGTTCTTAGCAAAAATCAACAACTAGCTAAGTGTTGGGTATTGTGAAGCCCCTTGCAAAGTGCTCTGCAAGACATAAATAATTGGGAGTCAGTAATCTTTGCTGGCCTGCTGCAAATCATAGATGTGATCTACAAGGACATCCCAATCTACCTTCATCCACTGCAATGTCAGGTGGGCAGCCACTCCCACATGTTAAAACTTCAGCCATAATGGGTGGGGAAAATAAAGATCTGGTCTGCTGGTCAGATCTGGCAATCAGAACAGAAAGGGCCTTCTGAGAAACTGTTCTGATATTTTGAACATTGACTGACCTCATGCAGATGTTGCAGGATTTTTTGGCGCTCTTTATTTGAAGTATGCTATATTAGGGTTGCCAGGCTCAGGGCCTGAGAATGATTCTGTATCTTTAAGAGAACAGAAAATTCAGCCAAGTGCAGGTGTTCTTGCAACACTGTAATGGGAAAAACCACAAGGTGAAATTCTCCCTTCCCCCTGCACAACTTTTACACATAAGACCTCTTGGTTGCCAAGCCCAGCCTCCAAAGGGTCTCCTGTAGCTTTAAAAGTTGTGCAGGGGGAGGGGGAATTTCACCTTGTGGTTTTTCCCATTACAATGTTGCAAGAAAACCTGCACTTGGCTGAATCTTCTCTTCTCTTAAAGATACAGAATCATTCTCAGGCCCTGAACCTGGCAACCCTACTATGCTCTCTTTTTCTTTCTCCTATAACCCAAGATCTGCCAGTCAGAGCCAGGTGCAAAATAGCAGCTGGAGGGTGGAGTCAGATGTAAAACAGTGGCTTGCAAGGTGGAATCAATTACCTACTGCACTCAGTGAATTACAGATTGGTGTGATATGCATATACAAGTACAAATATATATCTAAGCAGAGCTTGGAAAAGTTACTTTTTTGAACTACAGCTCCCATCAGCCTAATCCAGTGGCCATGTTGCCTAGGGCTGATGGGAGTTGTAGTTCAAAAAAGTAACTTTTCCAAGCTCTGTATCTAAGTTATTACAGATAAAAGATTCTACCAGCCTAACTTAAGTGAGTGGAGAAGCCCGTTTGCTGTCATTCTTAAATAATTGGGAGTCAGCAATCTTTGCTGGCCTGCTGCAAATCACCCAGTGATCTATGAGTATACCCCAATCTACCTTCACCCATACTAACATATAGGCCTGTCTTATATGGTACACCTCTATATTGTAATTTTCCTAAAACTAAGAATTAGCCTGACTTTTTATAGTAAAAATATATATCATAAACTGAGAGCTGTAATTTGCATTGTAAATTAAATGATTTCAGTTCATGATAATTTTCATAAACTGAGATCATGTAATTTACAGTCCAAATTGTAAGCTGTAAGAATCAATATTAAAAAAGTTGTAAAAGTTAGAACGATTATTACATATTTTCCCAGTTTTTAATTCTTACACCTTATCCATTGTATTTCTTGAGGAATATTATTAAATCTGTTGTCTAAAAAGAAATTTGTGATTTAATAGGCACAGTGATGAAAAAATAAGACCCAATCACAGAGTACATCCAAATAGAAAAACTGCTTGGATGTATTACAAGCACCACTAAGACTCTGATTTGAAACTGATGCCACAAAGTAAAATACAAATGAAAAAATAGTATTGAACACTCAGTGTGTATTCAAAGTAAGTGTTGTTCTCCATATCACATACTAAGTTTTACTAAATTGTAATTAATTGTCATGGATGGACATTGGTCAGCACAGCTGAGGGCAGCCTACTGTGTCATGTACTTGAAGATACCGAAAATACATGACCACATTACTTATGAAGTGCATTATTTGCTGCCTTTGCTTTAAAATATACAGAGCTAAGAGGCCATTATTTCCCTGCTCATCACTTCTGTGTATTTTAAAGTGGAAACATGAATAATATACATGCAGATATGCATGTATATTTTGTATTTTCCAAGCAGATAACACAGCATGAACAGTGGAATAACCTGAAATGTCAGATTTTGGATTGATCTCTTTGATTGATCTCAAAATGTTTTTATTACACTGACTCAGGTGCTAAGTAGCATATCAAAGTAGAACTTTATTTACTACAGTATTGGCCTGGACTACGATGGGAACTCTAACAAGTGTAAACAAAAGGGAAAGTGTGATCAGGAACAGTAGATTGAATACAGAGCAAACACGCATTACCCCATAGTTTTTGCCAGTTTGCTTCAGGTATTTTATATCCTATTAAATAATAATAATAATAATAATAATAATAAATTTAATTTATGTGTCGCCTATCTGGCCAGTGGCCACTCTAGGCGACGTACATACAATAAATATGGCAGAATACAATACAAAAATACAGTGAAATATATAAATTATAAGAGCAAACAATACATAATAGGAGGCATTTAAAACAGAAGAATATTAAGCCTCCCCAGAAGTCCCGAAAGCCTGCTGAAAAAGCCAGGTCTTTAAGGCCTTGCGGAACATATTCAGGGAAGAGATGTGCCGAAGATCTTGTGGGAGGGAGTTCCAGAGGGTGGGGGCCGCCACTGAAAAGGCCTTCTCTCTAGTGCCCGCCAACCTAGCTGCTTTGGTTGGCGGGACTGAGAGAAGGCCTTGTGTGGCCGATCTTGTCAGGCAGCATGATTGGTGGCGTTGTAGGTGCTCCTTTAGATAAACTGGGCCGAGACTGTGTAGGGATTTAAAGGTTAAAACCAACACCTTGAATTGGGCCCGGAAAACAACTGGAAGCCAGTGTAGGTCGAACAACACTGGCGTGATGTGGTCCCGGCGACGACTGTTTGTGAGTAAATTAAATTAGCTCTCAAAGTCTTTGTACTAGGACAAACCTGGGTCAATTCTGAAAGGTCTGAAGTATAATTGTTAATTCAGTAAGGACCGCAGAGAGAATACGTTTATGCTTATAAAGTTTCTTCAAAGAAAACAGCAGGAAGGCTACAAAATTAAAAGTGCTCAATTGCAGCTGGCTTTGTATCAGATGTTTTTGTAACTAAGTGTGTGTGTACATGGTTTCCCCCCCAGTTTTCTAGAGGGATCTTTAAATACCTTGCTGCAATTGATAAGTGACTTTCTGTGTGGTGAAAATTTTGTGACAGCAAAACCTGAAAGTTGGCAGTAACTGCTTTTTGAGGCATATCTCAAGTTCTTGTTTTATTACTCATTTCTAATAGTGGTAGAGCACAGAGGTTAGGTAATTGTACTCAGAAGTACTGGTAAGCACTTTCCTTTCTTGAGGGGAATTCCACCATGAAGGAAATCAAAAGAAAAGGCACTGTTGCCCACTAAAATTAATTTTGGTGGGAACACAGGGAGATTGTCAATAGTTTAGGACCTGCTTTGGAACATTGATGGTTTGGGGGAGTTGTGGTGACTGAACAACTTAAACTAGCAGGCTGTCTGTCTGGTCACAGAAATATCTGGATGTATGGCGACTCCCAGCCTGCAATTGCCAGTTGTGTGCACCTTCTACCCTTCACAGGAGTTAGTTTTGAGCACATGTTGAGCAACCCTAGGGAGAAGCAATTCTGAACATTGTGTTGGAAAAGATGGGGGAGGGGGAGGGGCACATGACTGGTTCTCCACAGGACAGGGAACCATAATTGATATGCCTTGCAGGCATTTTTACTAAAGTTATCATAAACCCATAAAGAGCAAATTTCCCCAATTTTTATGTGATGAATCTCTGACTAGGAAGCCAAAAAGCTGTGCACAACATGGTATATTTTGTCAGTGGAAGAAATACTTGTCGGAGGCAATAGATGTATAAGCTGAATTTTTAAAAAATGCACTTGAGCTGATCCCACCAGGTTTCACAATAAAAAGGGGCTGGGTTTGACTGGATGGTTGTGTGCCCCTGTTTTCAGAAAAGAGAGGTGGAGATGCACTGGAACCCATAGAACAGTAAGTGTGTCTCTACCCTGAGAATGTTCACAAAATGTCTGGGATTGCTACATATAAGGGGTTGGATCCAGGGGTTCCTTGTATGAATTGAAACAAACCTTTGCTTGCACAGGTGGGAGGATGATTTCCATTTTCCATATTGTTGCACACTACCCCAATCTCCAAGCAGTGCGAGACTTCCTGGGGTTATTACTCTTACCCAGGGTTTGGTTTCCTTGGAAAGAAGGTTAGTGGAGACTGTGGTGTCTTTGTGAGATATGGTTTATTTACACATATGCACAACCTGAATTTAAGATGGAGGGATTTTCAGCATTAACATTCCAACAGGTCTGCTCCTAACACAGCAGAGCAGAGCAGAGGGAGCTGTCTCAGTTGATCTACAGGTGAGGATATATAAGCAAGCCAGCTTTCAGAGACCGAGCGAACAGGGAGGGCAAACAGGAGTTTGACAAACAAGTTCAACAGGGGAGGTCAAGGGGGAGGTCCCTAAAAAACACACAACCCCAAACAGATTACTAATTCCTGTTCTACAGTGCACTGCATACCAGTGGGACTCTCAAGTTTATCCTGAAGTAGAACAGGAAAAAGCACAGGCCACTCCAAAACAAGTAGTCAGCAAGAAACAAAAGGTAGAAGAGAGTATGAATGGGAAGGATGCTCCAGTGGTTGTGACCTGCAAGGTGTGTGCCATGTTTGTTTTCTTACCTGAGAACACATGCTACAAGTGCAAGCTTGTGGCACTGTTGGAAGAAAAGGTGAGAGGCCTGGAACGGTGGGTGGCCACGCTGAGGACTATAAGAGAAGATGAATTCTTAGACAGAACGCTGGAACAACAGCAGCAAAGAGAAGTGGAGGTGGAAGAGCAACAGCATGTGGTAGCAGAAGAGGAGACTGCTTTGGAGAGCAACAACGAAGTGGAGGAAACTCTGTGGGAGAGGGTGACAGGAGCAGAAGAGCTAAAAGACACCCTTCACCAGTGGAGCTATGGAACTGCTTTCAACCATTCAAGGAGACTGGAGGACAGCCTGTGGTGGAAGAATTACAGGAGACCCCATGTGACAACAAGCAAGAGGCTGAAGCTCAATCAAGCAGGGACAATGAAATCACGCCCCACAACAAGAAGAGTACTAGTAGTGGGAGACTCCCTAGTACGTGGGATTGAAACCCAAGTATGCCGAGAAGATCTGTGGACTCGCCAGGTATGCTGTCTACCAGGAGGACGGATTAGAGATGTGACGGAAAGGTTGCCATCACTCATCAAGCCCACCGACAGGTATCCCTTTCTCCTCATCCATGTGGGAACAAATGATACTGCCAAACGGAGCTATGAAGAAATCACATCAGACTTTGAAGCTCTGGGAAGGAAACTCAAGGACTTTGGGGCCCAGATAGTTTTTTCATCCATCCTTCCAGTACTTCGAAGAGGAGTAGAAAGGGAAAGAAAAATACTCCATGTGAATGAATGGCTACGAAGGTGGTGCAGACGTGAGAGATTTGGATTCTGGGACCATGGGCTATGGTTCCTGGAAGATGGACTGCTGGCAAGTGATGGGTTGCATCTCACAAGGACTGGGAAGAATGCTAAAGTGGAGGGAGACATAAACTTGGTGGTAACGACTGATGAAGGCTTATGCACAGTAGCGGGACCAGAGAGATCGGCTCTAATAGGGCCCAGTAACAGCCCTCAGAAAAATGTAGTAAGGAAGCCAAGCCATAAATCACATGGCCTTCGATGTCTGTATACTAATGCGCAAAGCATGGGAAACAAGCAGGACGAACTTGAACTCTTAATACAGGAGGACAATTACGACTTGATAGGTATAACTGAAACTTGGTGGGATGACTCCCATGACTGGAATACAGCAATTGAAGGATACAACTTGTTCAAGAAGAACAGAAGGAATAAAAAGGTAGGTGGAGTTGCGCTATATGTTAAAAATATATATCCCTGCACAGAAATACAGGAAGATGAGCTTGGTAGCTCCACCGAGAGTATCTGGATTAAAATTAATGGGGCAAGTAATAAAAGGAATGTGGTGCTTGGAGTCTACTACTGACCACCCAATCAAGGAGAAGATGAGAATGTAACTTTTGAAAAGCAAATTGCCCAAGTAATGGGGGATTTCAATTATCCCGATATCTGTTGGGAGACAAATTCTGCCAAAAACGGCCCCTCCAAGAAATTTCTGACTTGTGTTGGAGATAACTTTCTCCTACAGAAAGTGGAGGAAGCTACCAGTGGATCTGCTATCCTGGACTTGATTCTAACCAACAGAGATGTGGATGAAGTGGCAGTTACGGGAACTCTGGGGGAAAGTGACCACACCATGCTTGAATTCTTGATTTTAACAGAAGTAAAAGCTGAGAGTAGCCATACACACACCCTGGACTTCAGGAAAGCTGATTTTAATAAACTCAGAACAATTGTAAGTACCATTCCATGGCAAGCTGCCCTAATGAGAAAAGGAGTCAAAGATGGGTGGGAGTTTCTGAAAAAGGAAATTCTAAAAGCGCAATGGCAAACAATTCCAACAAGGACACCTGGTTGGCCACTGTGAGAACAGGATGCTGGACTAGATGGGCCACTGGCCTGATCCAGCAGGCTCTTCTTATGTTCTTATGTTCTTAAAAGGGGGGATACACCCAATGTGGCTTCACAAAAAGCTTAGAGATCACCTGAAAACAAAAAAGGACACATACAGGAAGTGGAAAGTATGCCAGGCCACAGAGGGAGAGTACAGAAAGGTATCATGGAATTGCCGGGATGGTGTCAGGAAGGCTAAAGCTGAGAATGAGCTGAGGCTAGCGAAGGATGGTAAAAGCAACATAAAAGCTTTCTTCAGGTACATCCATAGTAAAAGACAGAGAAAAGAAATGGTGGCACAGCTACTCAATGAGGATGACAAAATGATAACAGCTGACAAAGAAAAGGCAGAGCTGCTCAATTCCTACTTTGGCTCAGTCTTCTCCCAAAAAAGGGTCTATGACCCTTGCGGGAAACATGAAGTAGAAGGGGCAGGATTGGAGCTTGAGATTGACAGACAAATGGTCAAGGAATACCTAATCACTTTGAACGAGTTCAAATCTCCAGGGCTCGATAAACTGCATCCTACAGTATGGAAGGAACTGGCTGAAGAACTCTCAGAACTGCTGTCTATTATCATTGCGAAATCATGGAGGACTGCTGAAGTGCTGGATGACTGGAGGAGAGCTAATGTTGTCCCCATCTTCAAAAAGGGCAAGAAGGAGGAACCGGGGAACTACAGACCAGTCAGCCTAACATCAATCCCTGGAAAAACTCTGGAGCAGATTATAAAGCAGTCAATCTGTAAGCACCTTGACAGCAATGCAGTGATTACTAGGAGCCAACAAGGATTTATGAAGAACAAATCCTGCCAAACTAATCTTATCTCTTTTTTTGATTGGGTAACCTCCCTTGTAGACTGTGGGAATGCTGTGGACATAATATATCTCGACTTCAGCAAAGCTTTTGACAAAGTGCCCCATGATACTCTGATTAGCAAGCTAGCTAAATGTGGGCTGGATGGAACAACTATCAGGTGGATCCTCAGTTGGCTCCAGAATCGTACTCAAAGAGCGCTTATCAACGGTTCCTTCTCAAACTGGGCAGAAGTAACGAGTGGGGTACCACAGGGCTTGGTACTGGGTCCAGTGCTCTTCAACATTTTTATTAACGACTTGGATGAGGAGGTACAAAGCATGCTTATTAAATTTGCATATGATACAAAGTTGGGGGGCATAGCTAATACCGTAGAAGACAGTAAGAAAATTCAAAGGGACCTTGATAGGCTGGAGCATTGGGCTGAAAACAACAGAATGAAATTCAACAGGGATGAATGCAAAGTTCTGCACTTAGGAAAAAGAAACCAAATGCACAGTTATAAGATGGGGGGATACTTGGTTCAGCAGTGCGACATGTGAGAAGGATCTTGGAATTGTTGTTGATCACAAGCTGAATATGAGCCAACAGTGTGATGTGGCTGCAAAAAATGCAAATGCTATATTAGGCTGCATTAACAGAAGTATAGTATCCAAATTGCATGAAGTACTAATTCCCCTCTATTCAGCACTGGTAAGGCCTCATCTTGAATACTGCATCCAGTTCTGGTCTCCGCACTTCAAGAAGGATGCAGACAAACTGGAACAGGTTCAGAGGAGGGCAACAAAAATGATCAGGGGACTGGGAACAAATCCCTATGAGGAGAGACTGAAAGTACTGGGCATGTTTAGCCTGAAGACAAGACTGAGGGAAGATATGATAGCACTGTTCAAGTACATGAAATGTTGTCACATAGAGGAGAGCCAGAGTGCAGGACATGGAATAATGGGCTCAAGTTGCAGGAAGCCAGATTTCGACTGGGCATCAGAAAAAACTTCCTAACTGTTAGAGCCATACGACAATGGAACCAATTACCTAGAGAGGTAGTGGGCTCTCCGACACTGGAGGCATTCAAGAGGCAGCTGGACAGCCATCTGTGAGGAATGCTTTGATTTGGATTCCTGCATTGAGTAGGGGGTTAGAATCGATGGCTTTGTAGGCCCCTTTCAACTCTACTATTCTATGATTCTATCTAGGTCTTACTGTAGAGAGGCACCTCAAGGCCATGGTGCAGGGAGCAGGCCTCTCTGTGTGTCTTCCTAATTCCCAGGTTCTCCTAAAATGAGATGAAAAAACACAAGTGTCTCTCTGGCTCCAGGCTGGGGGGAGTAGGGCCTCTCCCCTGAAAAAAGTTTCAAAAGCAACAGGATCTCTTTTGGTCACATCCCTTTGGATATGCAGATTGCTCGTTCAATAAGTCCATTAACTCACTGGCTAAACTGTTAAATTAGCAAAGGGAACTAGCCTGACCAGTAGAGCAGGTTTCTTGCTTGCATATCCCAACTTCAGATTCAAGGTTACAGGCTTGAAGAGGACCCAAAGAAATAATCTATCTCAACCACCAATCCCATAACAATATATATACAGAGATGCCTTTTCCAAATCAGACCATTGATCCATATAGCTCAGTATTATATATATCCCAGATGGGCAACCTCTGGCCCCCATCTCATTCCCCCATTTTCCCATTCCATCAGAATTCCTTCTTCTTTGTTTCTTCCTTTCCCCTTTTTTAGTATTTTAACTGATTAAAAAAAATGAATATCAAATGACTTGCGGCTCAGATATTTAAAGGGCTATCTCTCCCGTTGTCTGCCTACCCAGCCTTTAAAATCTGCAGTGAAGGCCCTTTTTGTGCTCATTGGTAAGTGCCTGGTATAATGACAATGTGGCACAGTGTACACTGTTCCTGAGGGTCTGGATCAGCTTTTCCTGTATTTTTATTTGTAGTGAAGATTATTTCTGCATACTTTTTGCTGACCTTTCAGCATGCTTCCTCTTCACAGCTAGCAGAAATGTTGACCTACTTCTTAGGAGGCATGGAGAAAGAAAACCATTTCATTATACATGGAAAAATAATTTTCTACCACAATTATTTACATACACCTTAAGATACCTTCCAAACTGGAATACCTGTCTCTCGGAATTGGAGAACATATCTTCCTACACTTTAAAACATGTACATGATCTGTGGGTGTGTTCAAACAAGCAGGCTTTCAGAATCAATTACTGTAAGTGGTGACTTGGTGAGGTAAGTGGTAAGGAAAATAAATACTAAGTTGAGCCCTTATGCTCTTACTCTTGTAGAAAACAGAAACTGTGCTTTGTCATTTGCTGCTTTACTACATTTGAACTTCATCTGACTGACAGACTGGAAAATGGTTAGGCTCCATAACAAAAAAATTACCTTCTCAGGTTCCCTTCTGTGCTATTTAACACCGTGTACATCTGAATTTCCTAACAGGTTTTCATCATTTTGATTTTTTTTTATTCTGCCTGCCCTCTGTTCAATTTGGCAGCCTAAGGAAGACACATTTACAAAGAAGACAATGAAATCACATGGTGTTCCAAAGTGTAGGAAAAAAGAAAGCCATTCCAAGCAAAATACAAGCAAGCAACCAAGAGCTGATTCAGTTTTTTCCCTTGAAAAAGGGGAAGGGTGCAAAGGCAGAAATTGCAAATTGGGACCCAAAAGGTGTCAGGCTCTAATAAGCAACATCCTTCTCATAGCGAGGATATTAATGGGTTCTACTTTACAGAGGATGGGAGGGCAGGCCAAGTGCAATTTAAAAAGACAAAGACTATGAGAAAGGATAGCAAAGGCCCTGAAGTTGCCCATCGGCAGCTAGCACCTTGGCAGGCACACAGGGCACCCGGTCATAATCTTTTTCACTATGGTGAGATATAGTGGGTGATATGCTAATCCTACTCAGAGTAGATCTATAGAGGTTAGTGACATGACTCATTAATTTCAGTGGGTCTACTCTGAGTAGGACTTAGTTGACTACAACTCACTAGATTTCTATTTAAATTACAGTATAGTAATCATTTCTAAGTGAACACATACATTTAAAGCAACATATGCCAAAGTTATGCAAATCTGTGTTCTTTTATTTATTTATTTATTGGATTTCTAGAACGCCCGACTAGCAAAAGCTCTCTGGGCGGTGAACAACAAAAAATACAAATACATCTCATAAAAATTACATGATAATACTACAAAACATATAAATACAAAGATCAAAATATCATAATAATTTCCTGTATAAAATTTAAGTTAAAAACACCATAGAGAAGAGGATAATGATTCATTTCCTCTATTCTGGCAATGTGTAAGAATCCACCCTACAGCTAGTTCATACACCCTCCTGGCTGTCTATCCTGACTGCATGGTAGAGGAGCAAACACTTTGAAAAGCATGTTGATGACCACAGACTGCCCTAGTCCTCTGCCTGCCTCTGCATAATTTGCCTCTACTGGGGCTACTGCTTTAAGTCTGTAGCTATAGCTATCTTATATGTTTTATTATGCCAGTACTCAGTAAGTCTTCATGTGGAAAGGGACGAAAAGGAGCATATCTGTGGTCACTGGGCAACCACCAGAGCTTCCCATATTGCTTTTGGTTTAAACATAAAGGAATAGGGGATATTTGCATGGCTGCCTAGCAATCACACACAGTGATTCTCTCTATCCACCCTGCTGCTCCCTTTCCTCATTACAACTAACTGAGCTCAACTATCATTAAGCTGGCTGGAAAGTTACAGATATCTGTATACTCTGCCTTCACTAAACATACACCATGTTCCTAATCCCCTGTGTAAATATTTCTGTTTTGTCAGATATAAATATAATTTTAATGTCTGCATGCGATTATTTTTTTTCTTCCGTTTACAAAAAAGAAGGCATCTGGTGGCTAGGTCAAAGAAATTCTCCTTCCCCACCTGTGTTTGAAATCCCATAGGAATTTATACTGTACATATTGTAAATCTTTCCTGTCAGAGCTCTTTCTGGCTGGCTGGTTTCGTGGGAGGTTCATCTTTCCACTGCACGTTTGTTGCCTTATATGGTCAAAAGAGGGGATTCCCCTCCTCACATGACAAAAGCTTCTATGGATGACTGCGATTCTTTTCTGTGCATGTTTTAATATATGGCCAAAACAGCAGCAATCTTAGTAATTACTTCTATGATAAAGACATGGGGGTTATCTTAAATGTGCAATATTTCCATTAGTGTAGAATTTCCAGTGCACCCTCCCCCGCCCATTTCTAATTAAATGAAATGCTCTGGTTAGCAGGCATCAGAATAAAAAAGCATCCAGACTGGGAATGTGTGTAACATGGAATTGACTCCAACTGTAGTGTTAAAGCGCAGGAAGTAATGTCTTATATTAGCTCCTGTGTTAATGCTCTCTTAATTATGGTGTCTGTGGATTTATTCTTAGGATGAGGAGTTTTATTTATAAGGGAGCTACATTAAACACTCTGCAGAAAGTATAAAGTAGAGCTGTCTTTCCTGTTCATATACCGCTGTTCATTTAAATCAAGGAATCCATAATTGTAGTTATGATTATCATAGGGTAGCTCCATGCTTAGTCTATTATAGAATTTCTCATAACATACAGAAGAACATATAACAATAGTGGTGGTACACGCCCTGATCACCTCTCATTTGGACTACTGTAATGCGCTCTACGTGGGGTTACCCTTGAAAATGGTCCGGAAATTACAACTGATACAAAATGTGGCGGCTCGACTACTTACGAATAGTCGCCGCAGAGATCACATCACACCAGTGTTGTTCGACCTACACTGGCTTCCAGTTGTTTTCCGAGCCCAATTCAAGCTGTTGGTATTGACCTTTAAATCCCTATACGGTTTCGGCCCAGTTTATCTCACGGAGCGCCTTCAACGCCACCAATTATGCCGCCCGACAAGATCGGCCACACAGGGCCTTCTCTCAATCCCGCCAACAAAAACAGCCAGATTGGCGGGTACAAGAGAGAGGGCATTCTCAGTGGCGGCCCCCACTCTTTGGAACTCCCTCCCACAAGATCTCCGGCATGCCTCTTCCCTAAATGTATTTCGGAAAGCCTTAAAGACCTGGCTTTTTCAGCAGGCCTTCGGGGTATCCGGGGAGGCTTAATCAATATAATTGTAATGCCTCCTACCCAGTTTTAATATTGTTGTTGTAGATCTATTGTTTTTATTGTATTACTGTATTTTATTAATTGTATTTTAATAATTTTGTAAGTCACCTAGAGTGGCCATTGGCCAGATAGGCGACGAAGAAATTAAATTTATTATTATTATTATTATAGTGAGACTACATGTTCTATTTAAAAGTTCCTATATGAAGAAACATGCACCCATAATATGAAACTACAATTAAAACAGATGTAGGCTTCCTCACCCAATGTCATTATTAGCACCAGCCACACACTTAGAATAGTTCAATATATATAAATAGCCCATTGATTTATTAAAGTTGATGTACCTATAGCTTTTTATACTAAGCTACATCTTAAACACAAAATTGCAACAAAATTGATAATGAAGACTTACCTGTAGTACCAATTTTAAACTGAAACGTTATTTTTTCTTTATAAATAGTTGTTTTTTTAATGCCCCCCTCTTATCATTTTTTAAAGTGTTAAAAACCAACATTACAGTCAGATAAAGGAGAGCTGATGACTTATAATACAACATATTGGATAATTCCTGGCTGCTTGAACAGTTTAGGAAAGTCAACTTTTATATGTGTACCACTTAGCTATTCTCTATACAGCTGAATAAGGGATGTGCTTGTAACAGCTGTAAATTTATAACCACCAAGCGTTACTGAAGCTGTTGGTTGGATGAGTGGCAAACGCAGTGGGAGGCAGATTCTACAGGATTGGGGTGGTTTCCTTTTGCCCAGTTTTGGAGGATTTTAGAGTATTTCATCTGACACGGCAGCAGCGACAAGGCAGTATATTTAGAGTCTTAATGGGTCATTGCACTCCAGAGTGGATTGTACAAGGGTGAAAGAATGGATTCTGAATATTGTGAGCTTTGTGGGGTGAGTGGTGGAACCAGTAGATCACGCTATTTGGGACTGTGTGAGATATGTGGAAAATAGAGAGCCTCTCCTCTGTAGGTGTAGGGACTTGGGAATTACAAACTTGTCTGTGAGATCGGCCCTTTGAGATAAGAATCATTGGGACATGGTACTGAAGATTCTTTAGCAGTTTGTTAACGATACAATGCTCCATGGAAAGCTGTGAGTGAAATGCATTAATTTTTTTTGCCAGTAAGTGGTGATGACTGGGCCTTTCCTTGGCTTTGATTAACCATTAAACCTGAGAAGGTGTTGCAAGAACATCCCTTAGCTGTACAGAGAATAGCCAAGTGGTATCAAAGGCTGCTTAAATGAGCAGAGGTAGATAGTGAGCAAATCCATGTTGTAACAGAGATATACAGACCACTGTATTCTGTGGATCACATTGCATGCTCATCCGTTCCAATCCTATGCATGTCTACTCAGAAGTAAGTCCCATTGAGATTTAGTCCCAGGTAAATTTGTATAGGATTACAGCCTTAGTATTTGATTGGGTGTTACTGAAGGAAGAGAGGAACTGCTGGCAGAAATGGTGTGGCTGAGCCTCTGAGTGTTTGTCTGCTGCTGTATCCCACCCCATAAGTACATGAGCCTGCAGCTTGTCTGGAGGTGTCAGCCTAAGGATAAGAGCTAAACAGCTGTGAGCGGGAAGCCAATAACCAGCTTGGAAGAACAGGCACTGATGATGTGCCACTCCCAGTGGCGTCACTAGGGTTGGTGTCACCCGGTGCGGTAACTCATGGTGTCACCCCCATGGACCTCCTCCCGTATCAGACCATACAGAATCCTTAGTAATGTTTTTTGTACTAATGTTACTCGTAAATCGTAATTCCCATATATCACTGAATGTAATGGCAATAGTAGTGACATAAACAACTAGCAAAATTAAAATTACACCTTTAAATTACAATATCATACGCACAGCTCAAATTCTTGCTCTTATTACTAATGGGAGTTAATTATCTTGCATATGCCCATAGTAAGTTTTCAGATACTTTCAGACTCTCAGCAATTTTCAAGTGGTCTATGTAGAAGAAAGGTTTGGGAACCCCTGGAATAAGACACCTGCTTATGTCCCTATGCTGCTCTCTCCCCTCATTTAGGTGCCTGGGATGCATGCGTGTGGACACACCCCCTTACAATTATGGAAAGTGATTCTTAATAATAAGTCTCCAGACACAAAGTTACATAGGTATTTATCAGTTGTTTAGTAGAAAATTCAGAGCTGCAGGGTCCCTTCATGATAGTTACAGCCACATACATCCTTTTTTGCTCCTGGATTAAGAATGAGATCTTTGTTAATGCATTTTCTCACAACAACAAACATCTCTAGGAGCCAATCAGCATGAAAGTGGAGAGCGTTAGCAACTGAGAAGAGTCTTCTCAGTGGCTGACTCACCTCCTTTCACTCTGATTGGCTCCAATCTGCAGAAAAGGCAAGGAAGCATATTAGAAGACTCTTCTCAGTGACTAACACACTCCCTTTTCATGCTGACTGTAGGATGCTTGGAGACATAGAGACCCTGCTCCCAAAAAAGCAGAGGGACTAAGATCCCCTGGGCAACTACCCTCCTGGTGCTTATGGACATGACCGTAATATATTTTGTGATGTGCAAGTTCGACATTATTTATTAAGTGTGTTTAGGATTACACTGATGGCATTCCCAAATATGTACTTTCACACAGACTTTGGTTTTCTATAACACAATGTTTGTCCAAGCCTCCACACTGGGGGGGGGGCACTACTTGCACACCCCTTCCATAAGCACATCAAAGTTGGATACACACCTGAACCAAGACCCAGACAAAAGGGCACTCAAAACAAAAAGGTAATTACAGTGGCTGAGTAGATCTCATACAGTGGTTATACTGACTGGGCAGCCACTGTCCTTCACATTTTACAAAATACTTTTTCCTATACAAAGATTAAATTTCTGTGTATGAAAAAGTAATATATGAAGTGGTCTCAATAGTGAGAAAAGTAAACAAGTGAATGGTGATCCAAATGTTTTTCATTCTCACGTTATGAAGCTAGCTGCCAGATGATGTATCACCTTCGCTACGCATGCAGCGTAGACTGAAAAAACAACACCCAAGCCACCATTCAATATGTGCACGTGTTCTTTCCAACATGAATCTACAGGTCTCAAAAAGTTATGTGTGACAAAGTCCTCAAACACTTTATAACATGCCTCAAACATGGTCTCTTGTTCTACCAGCATGCCTTCACACCATCACTTTGCCAAAACATAAGGATAGGTAAGTTGCTTTTAGGGAGGTTCACAATTATGATTTCCTATTTATTTAATCTAAAAATATTTAAAATACATAAAAACAGCCAGGGGAAGATATTGGAGAAATATAAAATAAATACAAATTAAAAAAGGGGGGGGGAGGTGAAAAGACCTTAAATGTGCTACTCACCATCTCTCAGCCTATCCTCCCCTCAGGATGAAAACAACGGAGAACCATGACCACCCCCAGGAAGAACGGCACACTTAAAATGTAGAGGAAAAAATCATCTACAACCATAGTGTGGAATCAAATACTTATTGGGACACAGCATGAAGAAATATTTATATAAACATGACTATCAAATATGTTTATGAATTACACAATCTTTAAATATATTTATAGTGCAATCCAATGTTTGTTTACTCAGAAGCAAGTCCCAATGTATTCAATGGGGCTTACTCAAACTGGGAAGTGTGCAGAGAACTACAGCCTCAAGTGATAAGGAACTTGTTCTTTCAACTTGTTCTTTTAAGTTGAGACCATATCCAAGTATGAGTCTGTGTTGGAATTGCTTTTTAATATGTTTTTAAGCCTTTTCTTTGTTTTTTAAAAAATGTCTTTTTAAAGCTTTAAAAAAATGTTTTCAAAGATGTTTTAATATATTTTAAAGTCTGTTTTTATGATGTTTTAAAGTGCTTTTAGTGCTTTTGTTTGCCACCCTGGGCTCCTACTGGGAGGAAGGGTGGGATATAAATCAAATAATAAATAAACTTCATGCACCCAACCCAAAATTCAGAATCATGCCTCTTTAGGCTGTTTTCCAACTGTTTATTCTTGCTTTATGGTTATTGGATCTTAAATAGCTTTATTTCTTGTTGTAGGGTTGGAAACCAAGGCAGCTCACCTCACAGGGCTGTTGGAAAGACTACACACATGCACTGCAGATGTATAAATACATACAGCCCATATAATAGTTTATTGTCAAACCAGTTGGTCATTGCAGAAAAATCAGTATTAGTTTTTAAAAAATCAGTATTCGTTTCCTACAGAATAAAAACTGTAATACCTAAGTAAGCCCTGCCTACTTGCTTTAAAATAGGACTGGAGGAGGGGGGGACAGAAAGACAACACAAACACAATTCTTTTTTACATTCACTCCAAAGTCCCATTGATTTTCAGCACATTCATAACCATGTCTACTCAAAAGTAAATCCTATTGAATTCAATGGGATTTACTCTGGAGATATGGGATTAGCAATGATTTTACCCCCACAAAAGCAAGTATTGGGAAGGTTTTGAAAACACTGCCCAGGATCTGACTCCTACACACAAGAGGGGAAAAAACTGAAATGTATATACTTACCCAATTTATGAGATTTTCAGATAAACGGGGGGGGGGGAACCACCATTTTCTGGCCTTGCAATGAGGTTTACTAGACACTGCCACAGGTCAAACAAACACTTCACTGATTGGCTGCAATCCTGAACGGGCGGGGTTAAAGCTACGAAGTGCTATACAGTAGTTTAAAAAAAGATTTAACGGGGTAGCTGACGTTTTTATGTATATCTCAAGAACCGGACCACCTAGAAACTTAATTTTTAAAAAAATTAAAGCTGAGAGTCACCCCCCTCTGATGGTGTCACCTGGTGTGGTCTGCACCCCCCACCCCCCCGCACCCCCCTAGTGACGCCCCTGGCCACTCCTCAGAGAGGAACAGCTGCATGCAAGCAAGATGAGGCCTAAAAGATCCAGGAATCCTGACCAAATTTATGAGTTAGAACTGCCAAATACCAAACCAACTAAACTGGTCCAATACTTCCTTACTCCTGATAACAGTGGGTATGCAGATTTTATAATCCCAGTGGCAAATTTTGACAGCATGAGAGCAACTTTTCTCAGCAAATTAAACGACATTATTTTGTCCTGTTTATGTGTTGGGTCAAGTCGCACGTCCAACGCATATCTGGACTCTCCCATTACCAGCAAGAAACTCCATCCGCTCTTTATTTTAATATTGTTTAGATTGATCTACTGTATGTATTGTATTGCTATTGTTTATTTCTTCTGCAATACGTATTGATGTTGCTCATTCCTTTGGGGGCCTTGCAGCTGAAACATGGTATATAAATAAACTCTACTACTACTGCTATAAAGAATGCTCTTGCCTGGAGACTGTTAATTCTATGTAAATGAGCTAAACAACTAGCTAACAGATACATGTAATGCTAGTATGAATACTTTATTTGGTAAATTAGTCATTTGCGGTTTTGCACTGTAAAAACAAATAATACATTCTGCAGTAGTTTATTTGATTGTCAAAACAGAATTTGTAATAAAATACATACAATGCAGATACACAGAAATGCAACACTCCTTGATTTATTTGGCCAGGTTCTCTGCCCATTTCCCCTATATTTCTGAAAGATAAAAAATAATAAATGCAATAGAGGCCACCGTTTTAAATGTTACTTATGGATAAAAACTACATTTGGGGTACAAAGCAAGAAAAATATGTCTGAGAGCTGTGGTGCTATCAATTTTTATAGTATGTTATGTATACCTCTTATACATTCCCATGCAATTATCTGGTACAAGGCAGGTAGCAAAAGGATTCAGCTGAGATTCTGAGATTACAGCGCTATCCTATGCATACTTACTTTGATTAGCACCACTGAACTCAACAGGACATTTCTCCCTAGTACATGCATTTAGGATTGCACCATATGCACATTGCCTTCACGTAAGCCAAGTTTTAACTTTAAATTATTATTCCATAAGCTTTAGCCATGTTATTTCAGTAACATTCTATATAGCTGTTTCCAAACTCCACCCTTTGAATTAGCTTTTCGATATAAGGTTGGAAAAATCAGCTGAGAAAGAATTCACTGAAACACAGTAGTCACAAATACTTATGCCCATTAAATTAGTAGGTTTACCGGACCTAACTCTGTCATGCAAAGATAGAAAAGTGCTTAGCATCATGCTGCCATTTCCTCAATTCAGGGAGGTTGACACTTATTTTATTTGTTTATAAGATTTTTACCCTGCTCATACTTCCTTAGGCTCCCAGGGTAGCTTACAATAATAAAATACATAACATACAATCTTTAAAACACAGTTCAAACCATAAAAGTTATTTTAAAAAGCAGCAAAGCAACTAAACAGACCATAGGGTGCTTAACACTGGCTCTATTGTCAATTGTCATGGAAAGGCCTGAGCAAACAGATAATAAATGACTCCTCTGTGGGGGCAATCTGAATGCTCCCTGGGAGGGTGTTCCACAAGTAGGATGCTACCACAGAAAATGCTCTCTCTTGGGTCCCTACCAGGGTTGCCCTTGGATAAATGGCACCTTGGGCAGGGAATGCCTTTGGCATCCCCCCCCCCCATGGTCAGCTTTGCAGAGCTACCCAGAGAGTTTATGGGGCCCAGTGGAGATGTAATGCTTGGGGTCCTGCTGCTATCCCCTACAAGGACCTATGCAGGTGTGTACAAAGCTGGGGGCCACATATAAGAATTATTGCATGCACAGACTACTGTATTAGAAAATGATGCAAGACAGATTGTATCACAAGGAATAGATGGAATTCAACAATTGCCCCTTTAATGCCCTATATTTGAGGGCCTAGATCTGTTTAATAACATGCGTTTATATGAAGCTGTATCCTGTAAAGAATCAATTCTGTTTAAGAATGAATGATATAAGAAGGGGTGGCTAAAAGCAGTCTAATTATAATAGACTGCATGGAACTGGATGCTCTAGGTCATAAGGTCACAGGAACAAGCATTGGCAGAGTGCCCAGGAAGTTAGCCTGCCAAGCCTTTGATCTCAGATAAAAGAATGTGCTTATCAAGATAGGTTGCCTGACAACCCTTTCATCCATGGGAAAGGAATGCTTATCTCCTTTGGCTGCCTGCCCTGAAATTCCTCATTCTGATTGATAGGACACAGGCATCGGTAGGGCCAATGATATATGAGTTAGTGTGCTTAATGTAATCAATATGGCCAAAGGGGTGGGAGAATATGACATAGTCCACTAGTACATAAATGATAGCAGCCTACTGCTCAAATGAGACTCCAACACATGCTATTAAGGAGAGGACAAGAGGCAGAGTGGATAGCTGATAATTCTTCAACCACTGTTGACAACTACAAAGGGGTCTCCAGCAGTTTAGTCAGGTTGTATCTTCTCTGTTAGTGCTGTTCATTAAGTTAGTCCTTATATAATGAATAAACACTGTTAACTAACACAGCTGGTGTTAAAATTAATTGCCTACCTGTTTAAAACATCATCTGTCCCCCTTGACAGAACAACTACATGTGAGAATGTCATCTGCAACTCCTCCATGCCCTGGAATCAAGCAGAATTGATAGATGTGCTTCATTTTTTCTTACATGGGGATAAGGGAACAGGGATAGGGATGTGCGTCTCCTGAGTACTTCCTCCAATTCCAAACCTTTTCTGTAAGAGCTTCTTTCTGCTTCCTGGGGCTCAGTCTCTCAGGTCTTCTGGTTGTGACCTGTGGCTGATCTTCTCCACTACTCTCTCAGGAAGAATTCCTCTCTTAAGCCCTAGCTTCACACTACTTTATCCTGTTCCTTGTGATTACTACCACAGAAAATTACTCTCCACTGGCACCTTGCCTGGAAATCTTAGGTGGCATCCACTCACTCACTCCTTGACCTTGTTCCTTGGTGGGCCTAGAGTTCTTTCTGTGACAAGAACAGATTGCCTGCTTTGCCACAAAATCCCTCCTTCCCTGTTTCTTCTCTCCTTACAACAAGCTCTGTAATGAGGGCTAGGTGGCCTGGGTCAATCATAAGCCTGCCTGACCAATCTTATCTCTATTGCTGTGCAATTAAGAAAGATTTTACCTTTCTGGGATTGATTTAGACTCCATTACAGTTGGGCTGCAAGCCTAGTGAATAAGCAGGCCCCTCCTTTCCCACCTCCCAAGGATACATTTTACAGCCATCTTAAGCCTCAAATTAGCATCTATTCTGTTTCATACACAACTACATAACATATTTACTTCATTGTGGCTGGGGAGAGTTCCCATTATGTAACAATTACATGTTGAGATTCAGTGTCATCTTCACTCTAATATACAATTTCCTTTTGTTATGAAAACCTTACACAAAATACCAAGAATTCTGGTGAGAAATGTGGCAGGATCATGGCAGGGGCCAATAAAAGTTATTTTAAAAAGCACAGAACTTAGGTAGGGGACCCCTTGTATTGTGGGGGTAGGGCAAATTGTCCTAGTCCATTCCCTCCCTCGCAGACCTGCAGCTTTGTAATATCACCAAGTTGTATGGCTTGCGCAGGATTGCAAAACATAGCAATCCTGCTAATCCTAGGCTTTTCCCCAACAATGTCTATGAAAAGGCCCAGAGCAAGTTATCTCTTATATGCTGCTCTCATTTTAGTGCACTCCAGTGCTATGATCCCAGTGAATTCTCTGTTATGGGATACAGGTGGCTTTCAAAGGATATCTCTCATGGAGCTGTAGCCTACATTTTTTATTATTTTCAGCACACACACAAAATGACTCCTGCTGCAAACTCTCCTCCCTGAGCTCTAACACTCCCACCTCAGCTACAAGTAGGCCCTCTGTTGGAGTGGTATAACTAGTTTTAAAGGGACATTATCACCATATACTACAGTCACAAGTACAGCCTTAAAAAAAGGTTACAGACACTTGTTGCCAACCTAGCTTGCTGCAAACGGTACATTAAAAAACATAGCCACTGAGTTTAGCTTGATGCCCCTCTCAGCTCAGCATCCTCCTCAACTTGTCAGCCTGGGCAATCACCCAGATTATCCACCCTAAGGCCATCTCTGGTCCCTACTGTCCTCACCTCAGCCAAAGATAGAACCACAAGTAGATAATCTCCTGCAGAATATAAACCCCAGGATGGTTGGTACTGGGGGAGATGCTCTAAGAGGAACTAAATGCACCCTGGACCATTTAGGCCTTTATATGCCAAGTGCAAAACCTTCAGTTTGGCTCAATAGTGTAATGGCAGCCAATGTAGATCCTTCAAAATTTGAGTGATGCAATCTCACCATGCTGTGCATGTTAGAAACTGAACCACAGCATTCTGCGCCAGATGCAGCTTCTAGACTGTCTTCAAAGGAAGCCCCATGAGCTGTAATCTATCCAGGATGTTATGAGGTCATGGACTAAACCATCTCAATCCAGGAATGGCCATAGCTGGCATACCAGCTGGAGCTAGGCAAACACACTTCTTACCACTGTGTTACTCAAGCATTCATCAACAGCTAAGACAGACCTCTGTCTTAATTTCTGAACTGGAAAACCACCAGCATCTCCTTCTTATTGGGATTCAGCTTCAGTTTATTGGCCCTCATCCAGCCTGACATCACTTCCAGGCACCTGCCCAGGACCTCCACAGATTCTCCTGATTTACAGGTAAAGGAGAGACAGACTTGGACATCATCCACATATTGGTGCATTGCACCTTAAAACTCTGGATGAGTGGCTTCACATGCACATTAAATAACATTAAATAGTGCTGAGAGTTGCTAGGAGATGCCTTGTTCCCCTCACAGAGCTTCAATCAGAGTGGCTGACCGGTAAACCACTCTGGCTGTCAGGGGAATAGGAGTCTCCTCTCAGCACCCTTGACAAACTACAACTCCAAGGATTCTTTGGGGAAGCCATGACTGTCTAAAGTGAAATAATGGTCTGGCATGGGTGTGGCCCCTGATTAGCCAAACCAAGGAGCTGTGAGTCTAGCTTTTAGAACACTGACAGTTGGTTCTTACTGAGCATGCCCAGGCTTATCATTGAGTTCAATGCTAAATTTCTTAAATTAATTAAAAATCAGCCAGGCATTTTTTAAACCTTTAAACTGCAGAAGATGAAGATCAGAGTATGGGGCAAGGTCAGTAATAGGATTACAGGTACTCTGTGAACATGGCTGATTTTTAATTAATTTCAACAAATTATGAGAACTCTGACAGAAAAAAGTCCAGAAGGAGTCTGTTTCCCCCCCCTCTCTTTATACACTTTGAACTCTTAATTCCCTCTGACTGTTTTGTGTATTGCCATGAAAATTTAGAGGGTTATTAAGCAAGCATTTCTGAGTTCAGGACTATAAGTTTTGTAAGGTTTTGTTTTGAAATGAACTTAAGGGAAGCATCAGAATGGCATGGGGAGTATTTTCAATTTAACATGGGGAATGCGAAAAATCCATGCTGGCTATTGTATACAGCCACTCTCATGGTTGTATAATATAGCCACTCTCATGGCTGTATAATATAGACTAATAATGCTCTTTCCCTGTGAAAGTTCTCCTTAAAGGGCCATGGTACACATAAAGTGCTAACAGCAGAGATGCTTCTATTTTACTGCAGGCTACTTCTCTGCTGTTTTTGTTAACCAGATATTTCAGCTCTCAATCCACCACCCCCACTCTGAACAGTAAAACAGAAATCTTACCCTTAGGCATTTCCCACAGAGTAGCACCCCACCCCCCTCAAATCCTGAAAGCTGATTTACTGATCATGTGTGAACAAATAAAATCCCCAGAAATCTGTTGTTTTAAGTAGAGTGCACACAGCTTGTCCCTGCAGCTGTGAGGGACTCAGATGAGGTCATCTACATTACAGAGCCAGCCATGTCTGTAGGCCTGGTGCCTAAAGCCTCTAGACAGCATGCAACAGGAAGGGAAAGAATGTGTGGACAACTGAGCAAGTCATACTTTGTTTATGATAGAATTCTGATGACTATGAGCCAGAGATTTGCATCTTAATGCACATTTCCCTACCATGACAATGTATTCGACACAACAGCTTGATGCTTATATACAAATGTTAAGTACTGAGAACAGCTTCACATATTATGCTTTTATGGGGTGTGCCCTGAAAAGGCTTTATGTGTGTATCTAATTTATGTGTATATAAGGTGTGAACATGCTGAATATGTATTTGAACTTGTGGATCATGAAGGTGCACAGCACCCAGCAGTGATGCCAAATGGATTTTCTAGGTCAAGGACACTGTATAGGAATTAGTCAAAATGTGACACAAATGTGCATTTACTAATTTATATGTGTAGATGCAGATTTAGATATATAATACATCTCACCATTGTGGGAGGACTGCAACCGTGCCCTCTTATCCTCATTTGGACTTCTGTGCTTTGGTATGTATAAAGCAGGGCTGGAAAACCTTTTTTCTACAAAAGGGCATTAACCCACGGAAAATAAATCGGAAATAAATAGGTGCCAGACAAAAGTAATGAAATGCCTGACAGACAGAAAACCAGCAAGTGAAGCTTTTCTGATAGTTGTATTTCCATACTCAAAAGAGTTCCCTGTTTAATTTCTGCCTGTCACACAAAGGCACAGGAGCCCTGCACTCCCCAATACTAACCCTAGGTCTTTCATCTATACCAGTGGTTCTCAAACTTTTTTGGTTCGCGGCACACTATAAAACATATAAAAATTTTCTGGTGCATTTTGTGTACAAAATTAAAAATATATTAATATATTTTAAACTATGAATAAAAATAACTTAAATACAAATAGGTTTCTTCTCATTTTTAAAATATACTTTCATAATATTTGCAGCTCACCTAGTCACCTCTTGAGGCGCACCAGTGTGCCACGGCGCACCGTTTGAGAATCACTGATCTATACAGTGGTATTTCAGATTAGGATGGAAGGGGGATCAACAGCAACCAAGGTGTTATGGTTGGATTACTTCAAGATTAAATAGTTAAAAAGCAAGCAGTATATTCTAAGAGCATTTGTTGTGGTTATTTATTTACACTTCATAAGAACCATAGCAAAGTTATCGGCAGTCACCCTACTCTTTTATTTTTTGAACGAAAAGGATTTCAGCCTTTATATAAATATACTCATTTTAGTGTTTACACTAGCAGCAACCCACCCACAAGAGTCCCATTATTTTTTCTCCATGGGTGGGAAGGCAATTATTATTTATTTTAGGTATTTATATACCACTTAATATTCAGATTTTCTAAGCAGTGACCATAAAATGTAAAAACATACAAAGAATAAGAACAATTAAAATTCATCCTAGAAACACAAAACCACGTAAAATGCCTGTTGAAACAGGGAAGTCTTTGTCAAGTGCCTGCAGTTCAGCAGAGAGGGGGCCTGTCTAATTTCAGTCAGGAGGGCCTTCCACAGGATTGGACCCACAATACTGAACACACAATATCTGGTAGTTACAAGTCATGCATCTGAACCCGGGGGGGGCACTAACAGAGACCCTCCCAAAGATCACAGTGATCAGGTAGGGATATAACGTAACATATTGGTGGGCAGCTAGTGCAAGCTTTGAAGCACTGGTGTTATATCCTCTGTCCCCATCAACAGTTTGGCCACAACATTTTGGACCAGCTTGAGCTTCCAGACCACATGCAATGGTAGCCCCACATAGAACACATTGCAATAATCAGGACTTCAGGTTACCAAGCCTTTAGCAATTGATCACCCTGCTACAATAAACTTAACAGCCCCCACAGTTGCATTTACCTGGGAAAAAAATCCAAACACCAACAGATTGGATTACTACATTGAAGAGCTATCATATCAGACCCAGGGCCTGCAGGAAGAGAACATCGCCGCCCAGGGAAGGAGAGTCTGCTGCTGCTGCTGCTGCTGCTGTGGGATTGCCACCTCCACCACCCTTCCCTGTGGGACTTCTGCCTGGCAGACCTGCATCCTGCAGGACCAGGCCCCAGGTACCCAGCCAGCTGGGACTGATTGCTACCACCTGTCCCTCTCTGGAGGGATACATAAGCCGGCTGGCTGGGGTGGCCTGGGTGTTTGTTTTTTGTGTGCTGCTTTTTCATTATTATTTTTTTTTATGATGTTTTAATTGGAAATTGGTTTTAAATTGTTTAGGACTGTGGTTTGTTTTTGTATATGTATATTATGTATAGCTTTTTGTTATTGTAAGTCACCTAGAATGTCCACTAACCTGGACAGATAGGCGACCAATAAATAAAATACTATTATTATTATATACAACTTTCTTTCAGTCCTGACCCCAACAACAAGAGCATAGCAACATGGGGCTATTTTGCAGGTCAGGCCCATAGTCAGCCTAAATGTTGGGGGGGGGGAACACAAAAAAAGTGTGTGTGTGTGTGATTTTTTTTCTGTAATACATTTATATTTTTTGCAAAATAGGGGGGAATTTTAGGGGGGGCAGCTGGCCTCCCTAGACACTCAAGCTACGGGCCTGTGCAGGGTTGATGTAATCCATATACCCGCAATGACAGTGCCCCCCCACAATATTGATATATTGATGATGGACTGTATTTGCATTTGTAAGGTAATTTAAAAAATGTTTATGTACTCAGAAAAAAACCAACATTTTTGAATGAAATGAAACCTGAATTGAGAAGAGCATGGATTCCTGTCTTTGCAGCTATCTTTTGCATTTGGGTAGATGTGCTACTGCCTAGTCACAGCACTGACACTAAAACCCTGTACAGTTTTCTCCAGGGTAGATGAAAAAAATGGCTTCAGAATGAACCATAATTTAGCCCCTTCCCCACTGCTTAAATCTAGAGAAAAAATCTAGAATCAGAAAATGCTTCAGGAAACAAAAAATGACTTCAAAATATGCCATGAAGTCCTTTCTCCATTGTCCAAATCTAGAGAAAAACTAGACACACACATATAGAGCAGGGAAGACCAAAAACGGCTTAAAAATGAACCAGCAAGTCCATTCTCAATTGTCTGAAGGAGTTTGCTAGTTTATTTTGAAGCCAATTTGATATTCCCTTATCCATGTGACTTTTTCTATACCATCTGTCAATCATAGCTGTGATTTCATTCATTGATTATCTTAAAACCAATGAAAGGCAGGAGCAGGATCATTTCTCACAAAGCAATTGGTTAGTATGGTACCTGTGCCTATCTCTCTTTCTACAAGGGCTAGATGCTTTTTTTTTTTTAATGAAAGAGGCATAGAAGGGGCTGCTGATTTGTGCCTGGTTCAGGAGCACCACCTGTAGTGCCCTCTTGACAGGTGAGGGAGTCTGTGTGTGGCTACAACACACTGCCAAGTGTACTCATGGTGGCATATAAAATTTGATCCCTCATAATGCGTAAAGCTACCCTTGATTTAGGGGACCACTACATTAATCAAACTTGTAAAATGATGTTTCAGAGAACAGGATTAGGTGATTATTTTCAGCACCCCCCCCCAACCTGGCACTTGTGCTGTGGAGTACCACAGAGTACCATCTTGTCCCCTGTGTTAGTTAACATCTATATGAAGCCATTGGAAGCAGTCATTAGGAGTGTTGTGCGCCACCCCAATCTCCGAGTGGTGAGATTTCCGGGGGTCTCTGCACTCACCCAGGGTTTGGTTTCCTTGGGAAGAAGGTCAGCAGAGACTGTGGTGTCTTTATGAAATATGGTTTATAATTTACACACATTCCAACCTGAGCTTAGGATGGAGGGGTTCAAGGCATCAGCAGCCCAATGTCCAGCTTTTCCATCAGGGTTACAGGAGGCATCCTAAAGCCATGGTGCAGAGAGCCAGTCTCTCTGCCTGCCTCCAGTTCCCAGCCTTTCTCAGACACAACTAAAAACACAAGCCTCCCCTAGGCCCCAGGAGGGGGGGGGAGACTCTCCTGAAGAATTTCAATGACAAAAGGGTCTCCCCGGCCCATTCACCAGTTTATGGGCACCTGATAGACCCATTAACCCACCTGGCCACTCTATTAGATTAACAAAAGAAACTCATCTGACCAGCAGAGTGGGTTTCTCACCCCCAGGCACAGGATTCCAAATCAGAGGCTGGAAGTGGACTCACAGAAATTATTCATCTCAACTCCAAACCCATAACAGGAGATTTGGAGCAAGGTGTCATCAGTACGCCAATGATACCCCTTTCTATTTCTTCATAATAGAGTTTGTATTTATATATTTTGATGTTTTTGTTATCAAATTGCTTCACGATGTTTCACAGGAAGTGTTTAATAAAACCAACCAACCAAACATTTGTTCCTTGCTAAGGAGATATACATAGCTTGCGAAGTGCTTGTAATGTTTATGATGATTTCCTATGTGAGTAGTCATGTGATTGATATTATATGTTACAGTTTATCTTAATATTAATCTATGAGGTTTCACTCAGTGTCACAGAGCTTAGGAAATATTTTGTAAGGTGCCTCTTTAGGGAAGTCATTGCATATCTGTAACCCTACCACAGAAAAGATTCTCTTCTGATTCCCACGAGAACCTCTCCAAAGCCATACATGTGTATGCCTGCCAATTTAGAATTTCACTCGATGCATTTGATAAGGGGACTCAGGTTCACAAAGCTTATGCCATAATACATTTTTCACGTATTTAAAGTGTCACAAGAGTCTTCATTGTTTTATGAGTTGTTTTTCTCTTAGAACACTACACAGTATGTTTAAAGAAAATTTATCAACTTGGATTGCTCAAATATTATAAGGAAGTTCCACCTTGCATGCATCTGGACTATTCCTTCCTTGCTTATAAAGAATAAACACTATTCAGAAGAGGGTGGTCCATTTTGCAGAGATTAGAGAAGACAATCCATCTGTCAGATTCATTCTACTCTTAATAGTACTGCTGAATTTTGCTTTCTAATATCTGGAGGATGTGAAGCAACTACACTTCCTTGCATCAAAAGAATTGCCAGTTGTAAATGCTGGAAGATTCATTTGCTATGTCAGGAACGTGCATGCATTTTAATCTCCAGTAAAGAACAAACATATGTTCGTCTTTCATTTGCTGGAGACTAAAATGTGTGTTCAAGGTAAAACGTTTTAAGAGGAGCCCACTGCTATTTACTCTTTCCGAATAAAGAAGTAATGATCATCACATGTATACTTAGACCTGTCCCAAGGGCTAGGAGTAAATAATATGTTTATATATTTTAAAAAACTAGTTTCTTGCCTTAGATAAAGGTGATACAGTTAAAAGAGCTTTAGAACGACTGATGCTTATAAAAAATTAAAGGAGATTATTTAAACTTTCTAAAAGTTACAGGGTATATTATACATAACCTATAATTACCTGTATTATTATTTTTCTGTAATACAGAATGTAAAAAGGCAGTTGAAGGAGAGTTTTAGAATGGGAACGATGTGTCAGACATGCATTGGACTATTTTAAATTGGTAATAACAAAGGCATCGACAAATGAAACAACTTCATCATTAAAAATATCATTTCTTCATAGCAATTTTTTGGTATATAAAAATTGTGAAAAGAATAATTTTGCTTCCTATTTTCTATAGACATCTTTTAAATATATGTGTCATCCTCTGGAAAACTGCATTTCAGAAAATGCTTTATACTACAGGTGAGATTTTTGCCTTACGAGGTCAAAGTGAAGAAAAACACAATTGGATCACTTATTCCAAAAGTCAGCTTGGGCTGTGTACACATCATACATATAAAACACATCCCCTCCAAGAATCCTGGGAACTGTAGGTTACTTCTCATAGAGCTTTAATTCCCAGAACCCTTAACAAACCACAGTGGAGTGGGTGTGAAGCCCAAGGAATTTATTAGGGTGAGATATAATATTATGGGGAAAAGCTCCTTGAGGATATCTTACTTTACCATTGAAAAACTGGCTCAAAACACTGAGAAATGGCTCAGTCTAGGGAAGAGCAGCATTGTGCCTGAAACACAAAGGTTCTTTGTGCCATGTGTTAGAGGAGGAGGAGAAGGAGGAGGAACAGGAGAGTGTTGCATATGGTGGAAAACAGAAGCCTGAAACACAGGGACATAGAAAACTGTTTTATATGGAATCAGACCATTGGTCCATCTAGTTCAGTATTATCTACACCAGCCTTTTCCAACCGGTGTGCCTCCAGATGTTGTTGGACCACAACTCCCATCAGCCTCAGCCAGCATTGCCAATGGCTGAGGCTGATGGGAGTTGTGGTCCAACAACATCTGGAGGCACACCGGTTGGGAAAGGCTGATCTATACTGACTGGTAGCGGCTTTCTAGGATTTCAGACAGGGAGTATCCCTCAGCCCTACTTGGAGATGCTGGGAATTATTTATTTATTTATTAAGAACATAAGAACATAAGAAGAGCCTGCTGGATCAGGCCAGTGGCCCATCTAGTCCAGCATCCTGTTCTCACAGTGGCCAACCAGGTGCCTGGGGGAAGCCCGCAAGCAGGACCCGAGTGCAAGAACACTCTACCCTCCTGAGGCTTCCGGCAACTGGTTTTCAGAAGCATGCTGCCTCTGACTAGGGTGGCAGAGCACAGCCATCATGGCTAGTAGCCATTGATAGCCCTGTCCTCCATGAATTTGTCTAATCTTCTTTTAAAGCCATCCAAGCTGGTGGCCATTACTGCATCTTGTGGGAGCAAATTCCATAGTTTAACTATGCGCTGAGTAAAGAAGTACTTCCTTTTGTCTGTCCTGAATCTTCCAACATTCAGCTTCTTTGAATGTCCACGAGTTCTAGTATTATGAGAGAGGGAGAAGAACTTTTCTCTATCCACTTTCTCAATGCCATGCATAATTTCATACACTTCTATCATGTCTCCTCTGACCCGCCTTTTCTCTAAACTAAAAAGCCCCAAATGCTGCAACCTTTCCTCGTAAGGGAGTTGCTCCATCCCCTTGATCATTCTGGTTGCCCTCTTCTGAACCTTTTCCAACTCTATAATATTCTTGTTGAGATGAGGCGACCAGAACTGTACACAGTATTCCAAATGCGGCAGCACCATAGATTTATACAACGGCATTATGATATCGGCTGTTTTATTTTCAATACCTTTCCTAATTATTGCTAGCATGGAATTTGCCTTTTTCACAGCTGCCGCACACTGGGTCGACATTTTCATCGTGCTGTCCACTACAACCCCGAGGTCTCTCTCCTGGTCGGTCACTGCCAGTTCAGACCCCATGAGCGTATATGTGAAATTAAGATTTTTTGCTCCAATATGCATAATTTTACACTTGTTTATATTGAATTGCATTTGCCATTTTTCCGCCCGTTCACTCAGTTTGGAGAGGTCTTTTTGGAGCTCTTCACAATCCCTTTTTGTTTTAACAACCCTGAACAATTTAGTGTCGTCAGCAAACTTGGCCACTTCACTGCTCACTCCTAATTAGATTAGATTTATTAGATTTATATCCCGCCTTTCCTCCCAGTAGGAGCCTAGGGCGGCAAACAAAAACACTAAAAACACTTCAAAATCATAAAAACAGACTTTAAAATATATTAAAACAAAACATCTTTAAAGACATTTTTAAAAAGCTTTAAAAACATATTAAAAAGTAACTCAGACACAGACTGGGATAAGGTCTCTACTTAAAAGGCTTGTTGAAAGAGGAAGGTCTTCAGTAGGCGCCAAAAACACAACAAACATGGTGCCTGTCTAATATTTAATGGGAGGGAATTCCAAAGGAGAGGTGCCACTACACTAAAGGTCCATTTCCTATGTTGTGCGGAGCAGACCTCCTGGTAAGATTGTATCTGCAGGAGGCCCATACCTGCATAGCACAGTGATCGACTGGGTATATAAGGGGTAAGACCAAGATCAGGTATCCTAGTCCCAAGCTGTATAGGGCTTTCAGCAGCAGGGTGATATGTTGGCAATACCCTGCCCCAGTGAGCAGTCTCGTTGCTGCATTTTGTACCTGCTGCAGCTTCTGGACCAACATCAAGGGTAGCCCCACGTACAGCATATTACAGTAATCCAGCCTGGAGGTCACCAATGCATGGACAACAGTGGTCAGGCTATCCTGGTCCAGAAATGGCCACAGCTGTCTTACCAGCTGAAGCTAGTAAAAGGCACTTCAAGCCACTGAGTTCATCTGGCCCTCTAGCAACAAATATGGATCGAAGAGCACCCCCAGACTATGAACCTGCTCTTTCAGAGGGAGTACCACCCCATTCAAAGTAGGCAATTGACCAATTATCTGACCTTGGGAACCACCAACCCACAGCATTTCCATCTTGCTAGGATTCAGACTCAGTTTATTGGCCCTCATCCAGCCCATCACTGAGTTCAGGTAGTGGTCCAGGACTTGCACAGCCTCTCCCAATTCAGATTTTACAGAGAAACAGAGCTGGGTATCATCAGTGTACTGCTGACACCTTGTCCCAAATCTTCTGATGATCACTTCCAAGGGCTTCATATAGATGTTAATGGGGGGCAAGATGGTACCCTGTGGCACCCCACAGCACAACTGCCAGGGGTCTGAAAGATAATCGCCCAGTGCTATTCTCTGAGAAAGACCTTGGAGATAGGATCAGAACCACTGTACAAACAGTGCCTCCAATACCCATCTCACCAAGTTGGCCCAGAAGGATACAGTAGGGCCCCGCTTTGCAGCGCCCCACTTATCAGTGTTCTGCTAATATGACGCCAGTGGGGTGATCAGCTGTAGCACACGATCAGCTGGAGCATGGGGAGTTCCAGGGGCCAAGCACTGTCAGTTGGACCATGGCGGCTGGAGCTCCCTGCACTCCAGCTGATTGCGCGGGGAGCTACAACCGCTGCGCTCCAGCTGACAGCGATCAGCTGTAGCACACGATCAGCTGTACTGTACAGCTGATCGTGTGCTATGTCTCACTTTGCAGTGCTTTTTGCTTTTTGGCGGGGGTCTGGACCTTAACGAGCCATATGAGTGGGGCCCTACTGTACTATGGTCAATGGCATCAAAAGCCACAGAGATATCAAGTAAGAATCACAGGGTTGCACTCCCCTGTCCTTCTCTTGATAAAGGTCATCCATTAGGGTGACCAAGGCTGATTCAGGCGCATAACTAGGCCTGAACCTAGACTGGAATGGATCAAGATAAGCTGTTTCATCCAAGAGTACTTGCAATTGCTGTGCCACAACCCTCTCAATCACCTTCCCTAAGAAGGGAGTATTTGTGACCAGGCGGTAGTTATCACAAACCAATGGGTCCAGCGTGGCCTTTTTCAGGAGCAACCAAATCACTGTCTCTTTCAGGGCAGTTGGAACCACTCCCTCCTGCAATAATGCGTTGACCACACCCTGAATCCACTCGGTCAAAATCCCTCAGCAAGCTTTAATAAGCCAAGAAGGGCAAGTGTCAGGAAGTCATATTGCTGGCCACATTGTCGGCACAAGCACCTTGTCCACGTCATCAGGCCACATCAACTGAAACTGTTCCGAAGAAGTTGCAGCAGACGTTGCACATAGACACCTCACTGGGGACTACAGTAGATGTGGATAGGGCATCAAGATTGCTATGGAGGGAAGCAACTTTACTCTCAAAGTGCCTTGCAAACAATTCACAATGGGCCTCCAAAGGGTTTAAAACTCCATTTCCTGGAGTTGATGTCAACAGACCCCTGACAATACAGAAAAGCTCCACTGATGGCTACTTGAGGATGCGATGGTGGCAGAGAAGTGGGCCTTCTTTGCCGCCTTCACTGCCACACAGTAGGCAACTGTGTCAAGAGCCCAAAGCGCCTCGCAGTTCCACAGCGTGACAAGGGCTTCAACAGGGTCACCTGCTCTATCTACTGGGAACTCCCCCAGGGCATTCAGGGATCCTGTGGATTTCATTAGTCTCCGAGGGCAGACCATCGTAGTCTGTCCACCACCTCTGCAGGGGAGGATTGGAGCCGTAAGTCTAAACTTCACCAGCAAGTGGTCTGACCATGACAATGGGGTGACATCCACCCCCCCCCCATCTCCAGACCATCCCTTCCTCTATCTGGAGCAAAACCCCAAGTCAAGGGTGTGCCCTGCCCTATGCTTTGGGCTGGTGACAACCTGAGACAGCCCTGTGTTTGTCATGAAGGCCATGAAGGCCCGAGCTAGAACCCTAGAGGCAGCCTCAGCATGGACACTGAAATCACCCAGGACTATCATTCTGGGATCCTCCAATACCACACCCGAGACGGTCTCTGCCAGCTCGGTCAGAGAAGCAGGGTGGACAGCAGGGTGGATTGAACCTGGGACCTTCTACCAGTGGTGTAGTTGTTTGGGGTCTTGGGGTGTGTGTCTTAGATCCCTTGCCTTTTTGGGAGAAGAGTCCCAGCAGGGTCCCTCTGTCTCCAGCATTCTATAAACCAATCAGCATGAATGGGAAGTGTGTTAGCCACTGATAAGAGTCTTCTAACATGCTTCCTTGGAGCCAATCAGAGTGAAAGGAGGTGAATCAGCCACTGACAAGACTCTTCTCAGTACACAACACTCTCCTCTAGGGCCATCTGTGGTTGTGGGAGAAAATATTAACAAGGATCTCATTCTCAACCCAGCAGCAAAAAAGGAACATGGGGTGTGGCTGTGACTATCATGAAGTGACCCTGCACTTCTGAATTTGCACAAAAAACAGATGCTGTTCCACTGAACTATGCAGAGCATGTGACTTAAGGAAATAGGATTGGTTAACTGGCAGGGCTTAAAGTAGTCTATGGGCGCTTACAAATGGCAGTTTATTGTGCACTGGGTGCTGCTCATACATACAAGTTTTGGTCGGCGTCCACACAACATTGTCCTCATCAATATACTGTCCCATATTATTTTCCCATTTAATACAGATTTACTGTTTTTGTGGGAAATCTGATAAGGAAAAAAATCCTGTAGAAACAGTAAATCCAGATTAAATTGTGTGGGGAAGGAGATGGGATGGAATTTTGATGATGATGTTATGTGGACACTGTGGAAAACTTGCATGCATGACCTGCACAGAGTTCACAATAAACCGCTGTGTAGATGTGGAAGCACCGTACAAGGGAGGATGAAGACCAAACAATGATGTAGTGGTAAATTCTAAAGGGAACACACTCAACAGTAGCCCTCACAGCCATACCCCCAAGGAGAGTCCAAAGATGCAGGCATGTGGCAGAGCTTGGAAAAGTTACTTTTTTGAACTACAACTCCCACCAGCCCAATCCAGTGGCCATGCTGCCTGGGGCTGATGGGAGTTGTAGTTCAAAAAAAGTAACTTTTCCAAGCTCTGCATGTGTGTTTATCCTGTACAAACCCCAAAGAGGAACAGTACATAGCATAATGTCCAATTTATTAATATCACCTGACAGTTATAGAAGAGTGAGCTGGCAAAGGATGATGTACTGCTCAGCAAATTGTTCTTTGGCTGGGGTCTGCTGGGTTCACATCCCCAATCAGCCATGAAGTTCACTGAGTGACCTTAGAGCAGTTACTTTCCCAGCCTAGCCTACTTCACAGGGTTCTATGTCATTGCCACTCTCAACTCAGTAGAGGATATATAGCATATTAATGCAAAACAAACAAACAACCCCCCCCCACACACACATTAAAGCACCATTTGGTGCACAGTCTACCTTTTCACATGCTGGTTCATTTTTAACTATTTATAACAGATTATAGGATAATTGTGTTACTGTCCAACATTTGTTTAATGCAAAGAACAGGCACTTTTAAAATAGCAGGAGAATGGGTCATGCCAAGTAAATGGATGAATACAGCATGTACAGTATCCCAACTCTCCAAGTGTACGCTACCGGCAGATGATGTCATCAATACCTGATATAAACAAACTACTGGAGCTGCACTCCGGCTGTTTTTTTTTTTTAAGTCAGCCAATAAAGAACTATTTCTGACATGGCTTCTGTTAATTTACCCTACAGCAGAGTCCATTTTAGAAGAGCATCTGTTGTTTCTGTTTTTACACATATCACCAACTGCAAGTTAGAGCCTTCAGTCAGACTGTAGCTCGTTGATGTCTATGGAGCTGAAAGAAGATGAGGCCCTGGACTTAAAAGGTGACCATTGTAGACTGAAGTCACACAAAGTTCTTTTGCTTCAAGAAATGTCTTCATGGCGTACTGTACCGTATTGGAAAACTTTGAGAACCATACACCTCATATTTCAGGAGACTGCATTTATAGGATCTAGAGGCAGGCAAAGAAGCACCAGAGGTTTTACTTTAGTGCAAGACTTTCGTTAGGAAATTAAAAGAACCACAGTTTAGCTCCAGGTTAAGATATTGGTGGAACAGCTAGATAGGAGCTTTGCATTTTGGTTTAACATTTGTGTACTAAATCAGAAGTGGAGGAAATCAGCAAGAAAGGGTGGACCTATTCCTATCTCAACAAAAGCAGGGTTCCAGCCCTGTGTTTGAGGAGGGAACTAGAATGTGGGGACAGGGGGCACTAACAGATGAAAGAGAGCATACCCCTTTTCATGCTTGCCAATTTCTCCTGGAAATGCTGTTTGTGGTAGTGCCCCCCCAAGCTGATCTCACTTCCAGTTTTAGAACCCAGCTATGGGAGGAAATATTTTAAAAAGACATGTGGGGGCATTCACAGGGTAGAATTATTAGGGAAGGGAGGGCTTAAACATCATTTCCTGCTTGTCAATTTTCCAAATGCCAGTCATCACAGCTCCTTGGTAACATTACTCCTACTGGGAGGAAGGGCGGGATATAAATCAAATGCATAAATAAATTATGAGGGAAACTCTTTATTTCCTTCACAACATCTACCTCTGCTCTTTGTATTTGCACAACATTGAACTATAGTTCTACTTCAGCAACACGGACTGACCCAGTTCCGATGCCTGCCACTACCCGTGGACACGGACAGGTGGTAGAAGAAAGCGGATAAGCTGATGTTGATCAACGAGCATGAATGCACATCTATCCCACTTAAGATATGTCATATGAACACAGGTCACATTTGCCTGGTCTAGTCCATCGTTCATACACTTAAATCATAAGATTAAACTCTTTTAGACCAGTTCATCTTACTTAGCAACGTACCACTCCTTTAGGCCATCTGTCTTTATTCAAACCTGATTTAGACACAATATTGCCAAGTGTGAACCATTTGCCTGTACAGGTGTTCCTTACACCCAATTACTCATTTCAAAGGTGCACACACCGGCCAATACACATTTAATGGTAGCAGGCATGCATTGCCTATTGCTGTCATGTTAATACTACATTCAATAAACATGGTAAACTGCTTTTCAAATGTGGACAGTGGACTCTTGTTACACATGGGTAAGTGCTTCCCAGGCAGCAGCAGCATAGCTAAGCTGCATCTCAGGCTGCAATCCAATACATGTCTACTCAGAAGTAAGCACCATTGGGTTCAATGGGACTTATTCCCAGGTAACTGTGTATTGGATTGCGGCTTCATCTCTTACCTTCTAGGTATATCAAATATAAGTGCATGAGGGACAGAGCTTGGCTTCTAAAAGATTTGGCTTTTCACAAGCAACATTTGAATACTGATTTTGTTTTGTAATGGTGTATTACAAAACTCTATTTCTCCTTTCCACCTTCTTCCAAGGAAGCTGTCTTGGTTTTAAACTGGTGTCTGATGTCAGTGGTGGATTGGATGAGGGTGAACAAATTGAGGCTTAATCCAGACAAGACAGAGGTGATCCTGGTCAGTCGTAAGGCAGATCAGGGAATAGGGATACAAACTGTGCTGGATGGGGTTATACTCCCCCTGAAGACACAGGTTTGCAGTTTGGGTGTCCTCCTGGACTCAGCTTTAAATTTGGATTCCCAGGGGTAGCCAGGAGGGCTTTTGCACATTTGAGATTAGTGTGCCAACTGCGCCCGTTCCTTGACCCGTCCGATCTGGCCACGGTGACACATGCCTTAGTCACATCCCGTTTAGATTACTGTAACACGCTCTACGTGGGGCTGCCTCTGAAGACTGCTCGGAAACTTCAGCTGGTACATCGTGCTGCAGCCAGAATGTTAACTGGGGCTGATTACAGGGACCATACAACTCCCCTGTTAAAAAAGCTCCACTGGCTGCCAGTTTGTTTCTGGACACAATTCAAAGTGCTGGTGCTGATCTATAAAGCCCTACATGGCTTGGGTCCAGGCTATTTGTCAGACCGCATCACCCTCTATGTGCCTGCCCGGGCCCTGAGATCCGCAGGAGAGGCCCTTCTTTCAATACCTTCATCCGCACAAGTACAACTAGTGAGGATATAAGATAGGGCCTTCTTGGTGGCTGCCCGTAGGCTTTGGAATTCCCTCCCTAAGGAGATAAGAATGGCCTCTTCCCTGCACTCCTTTTGTCGACAGGTAAAAACTTTCTTATTTCAGCAAGCCTTTGATTCCGAAGGCGGCTAAGGATAGGCCCAAAAGGAGGTTATATTGTTCGTGCTTGTTTATTTTTTAATTATTCTGATTTTATTAGTATAGTTTTTAATTCAGAAACAGTTTAATGTTATTTTAAATTAGAGTTCATTTTTTAATTATATCTGTCTATATTTATTTATTTATGTATTATATGCTTTTAAATTTGGTAGGTTTTAATTGTATCTGTTTTTTATCTGGAAGCCGCCGTGAGTTCCAATTTGGAAAAACGGCGGGGTATAAATAAAGTTAACAACAACAACAACAACAACAAAATCTGGCCTTTGTTAAGTGTGTTTTCAAAAAGAAGGCATCTAATGTAGTTTAAGGTTCTGTGGCACCTCTAGTATTCTTCAAACCAGGGAAACACACACACACACACACACACACACACACACAGTCTTGCCAACTGTAAGCTTGAAAAACATATCAAAAGTATTGAAGGTCACAATTTATACAGTTCATAAACCCAATATGTCAAACTCTTGGTATGGGAATTCTTTTTCTACTAGCCAACTTGGAGCCATTGGATAGTGATCAGAAATGCAATACTGCATTTTCCCAGTACAATGTTCATCCTTAACAGGAACTAGAGTCGCAGCTGTAATCACTATCAAAAGATCTTCAGCCAAATATTTTGCTGAGGATTAGAATTTCTAATAATAAGAGAAGATGACAAAATGTCTGTAATGCACCTCTTCCATGGGGAAGATGCAGTTGCAAATTCCTCTACTGATAAGTTGTAGAGGTCTTGGTGAATACTGAAACCCAGATGGTTAACAGACATGCAAATGAGGGTGCAATCCTATACTCAAGTTCCACCAGTTGAGGAGCGACAGGATTTGGTGGAAGCTCCATTACACAAGTACAATTTGAGATATGCTGTCAGCACCAGTGGAACTGCCTAGATACCCCAGCAAAACACTCTCTCTGCAGAGCTATTCTGCCAGCAAAGAGGTGCCAGTGGGCTTGCTAACAAGGAGGCAGTGTTTGTTTATTTATTTATATTTATTTAGTATTACATTTATACCCCACCTTTCCTCCAAGGAGCTCAAAGTGGTGTAAATGGTTCTTCCCTTCCTGATTTTATCCTCAGAACAACCCCGTGAGGTAGGTTAAGCTGAGAGGCAGTGACTGGCCCATGGTCACCCAGTGAGTTTCATGGTCGAGCAGGGATTTGAACCCTGGTCTCCCGGGTCCCAGTCCAACACTCTAACCACTACACCACACTGACTCTCAGTGTTGTGATTGGGATGTGGGTGGCACAGGGAAAATATGCATGTCATATTGTATAGTCCTCCAGATCACAGTAACACTGTCAGTGATGCAACTTTACGCCACCTCCAGATATGGTTGAAGAAATTTCCTTCCTATTGTCTTAAATGGAAGGGGAAATATTTGAAAAATAGCCAGCCCCACGTGATTATTTCCCTGCCCACATTGCCACACCAGAGAATATGCTAGAACTCACCACCTAATCACAGCACAGGAACACTATATCTCAGATGACAAAGTGCAGAGCATGGAGCTATATCTCCCCCCCCCCCATCATGCACGATTAGAGTTCATAGGAGGACATTTGCTAATAGGGAACATGGAGGACGGACAGTTTGCCTACAAAGGTAATATTTCCCATAAACAGCCTGTTTTCAGAACACTCTTAGGAGCTCAAGAACATTCATAACATTACTCTTCCTAGAACCCTGTGAGGTTCTTAGGACTCCAAGCACAACCCTCACTGAACTCCACTCTGCCCAATACCTGGGGGACCAGGACAAAGCATTCCATACAGATAAGCAAGGGAATAAGTCAGGAGGAGTACTGCATGGACAGCCCTTTTGGCCCACCCATTCCCCTTGGCAAACAATGCCTTCCCTTTATGATATCTGATAGGCCAGATCTGCCAGATAACATCCCAATGGGGTTGAACACAGCACAAAATGCAAGCCTCACTTATGGAGGGATCAGCTCCACTCAGGAACCCGAGAGTATAGATGATCCCACCATGGGTTATTTATTTATTTATTATTTAATTTGTTAGTCATCTCATACTCGGTGGTCTCTAGGCAACTTGCAACACATTTTAAAAACATACAGTATAACATGAATTGAAAAACATACCATATACAAAATGTAAAACCCAAACAAAGAGAACTAAGACAGCATACCAAAGGCCTGAGTGAAAAGGAAGTTATTTGCCTGGTGCCTAAAGATGGATAGAGAAGGTGCCAGGCGTGCCTCCCTGGAGAGAGCATTCCACAGCTGGGGGGCACCACTGAAAAGGCCCATTCTCGTGTTGCCACCCTCTGAGCCTCCCATGGAGATGGCACATGAAGAAAGGCCTCAGATGATGAACATAGGATCCAGGTCAGTTCATATGGGGAGAGCTGGTCCTTGACATAGTGAGGTCCTGAGCCACATAGGCTTATACGCCAAAACCAGTACTTTGAATTGATCCCAGAAACTCATTCGTACCACTGTACCCATGCCAGAATTGGTGTTATCCCTGTCAGCAATCTGGCCACTGAGTTCTGCATTAGGTGGAGTTTCCAAACTGACTTCAAAGGCAGCCCCACATACAACACATTACAGTAGTCAGGAGAGCCAGTAAACTGAAGCTTAATCCAGACAAGATTGAGGCACTGTTAGAGCAGTCCACAGCCCATCCATCCGATCTAGAGAACCACCTGCTAACAGTGCCCCAGTCTTGTCTGGATTAAGCTTCAGTTTATTGGCTCTCCAGTCATCCAGTCCATTAACGAGGAAAGACACTGATTTAGCACATCCACTGTCACACTGCAGATGTAAAGGGGAAGCATACTCCAAAACTCAGGATGACCCCACTCAGCGGTTTCATGTAGATATTAAACAGCATGGGGAATAGAATCGAACCATGTGGGACCCCATATTGAAAGTTCCACTGGGCCAAATAGCATTTGGTGTCAAATTTAAATGCACAGAATGCAAGATCTGCTTCCAGAGGAACAATGAGGAGCAAGCTCTAACACTCCCAATTGTTTCCATTGCAGCTGAGGCAGGTGGGCATGGCTAGAAAAAAATAGTCTCACAAGCTCAGTTTGGCCTGTGGGCTGGAGGTTGCCTATGTCTGTGGTAAAGGATTGTTGTACCCAGTCTCCTGTGTTTATAATCTGATTAAATGTAATAGATTAACAACTCTTTCCAAAAACCTCTATGAATATATAGGGAGGACTTTAAGTGAAAGTCCTCAGATTTGTGCTGTATTGCTTGCCAAGCTTCATTTAATAGGCCAAACAACCAGATATACACATATTGCCAGTTTGGTCTCATCAACAAGAATTAGCAAAATTGATGACCCAGGCCTTCCTTATTTCCTTCCGTAACTGTCAACAAGAAATAGACAAGAAATAGATGATTACACAGCCCTACCCAGAACAGGAACTTGAGGTTTTGGCTATAAACACAGCCAATGGCTCTCTAGTTTTTCTGTCTGAATGCTGTGAGATCTATTTGCCGTTGAGGGGCGAAATACAAATACTGACACATCAGCTTGGGTTGAACAAGGACCACTTTATTAAATTATAGCAGACAAACCCAATTTTAAAGTGACCTGCAGAGGGAAAATCTAGGTGCGGGACTATCTATAAGCAAGTAGCTTGCCATACAGCTCTTGGGCGACCAGCCCCTGCCAGGGCAAGGGCAAGCCCATCCGCTTACCCCTTACCCCGGTCACACCTTGTAGGTGAGTAGGTGGGCCTTCTTACATCATCCCCACCCAGGGTTGAATAACCCTTGGGTAGATGAGATAAGTTGGCCCCAGAGGCAGCCCATATTCTGTCCTCGAGCTGCAAAGCCGTGACAGACAGGCCTCCGGAACCGCCAATCACCTCCAAAGGTGCCTAAGGGGGCCACCTAGCTGTCCTTAACTATTTCCCTTCCCGCACCTTCCCACCACAAAAGGGGACAAATCTCTATTTAGTCCCCTTTTACTCCACTGCCAAGAAGCACCTCTCGCAGACACCTCTGCAGGTCCCCAAGAAATAAATTGTTACCTGTATCAGACAGGTGAACACCGTCTGCCCTGTAACGTTCACCCTTCCAGTGCTGAATGTGTGGATGTGGGATGGTTAACCCACCATATTGAAGAAGGGCCAACTGAATCAGTCGGTTGACCATCTTCTGTGCTCAATCTATAGCCCAGGGATCCCATACCCCATGCCACACCCTCCGCTGAAGCATGTCTGACCATATCAGACATACGCCAGGCCACCGCTGCCTGATAAGCTGCATGTCAGCACATGCCTGAATGATGAGGGCCTTGCCCTGCATCAAGCCAAGGTCATTCCCACCGAGGTGGATGACCAATACCTGCGGAGTTGTCCATGTCGCATGTTGCTGGAATAGAGTGGGTAGGAGCCCCTCCCAATGCATTCCATGCCGGCCAAGCCACTGTACAGCTGCCCATCTAGTCAGGCCCAACTGCGAGCCGGTGCTCGAGTTCGCTGCCCTTTGAGCTGCCCAGAACACCATGCTGTGGCCGCAAATAAGGATGCATGTCTGCTCCGTCCCCGACCAGCAACCTGTCAAATAAATGCAAATGTTAAGCTTCAGCATTCCCTCTTCTTCTAGAAGGGGCGAATATAGCCCTTAAAAGCATCAGAAGACCAACGCCCAACCGCCTGCACCTGTGCCTGTGGAAAACCAAAACCTGCTGCTGTAGAAGCAGCTCCAATTCTAAACGAATGGGTTCCAAACTGTGCAGGGTTGTGCCCAATCTCTTGTAAAGCATGTTTAGTCAAAGCCCCAAACTGGTAAATAGAGAGGGGATCCTGGTTTGCATGTATAAACAAACATCCATCCCTAGACCCCCTGTCACCTAACAATACTTGTAAAGACCGTACAGGGCAAAGGTCAGGCACCAAGACGGGGCCAAATGCACGCGTCTTCCCTTACACTTCTGGTCTGTTTTAGACCTTCTCAGGACTATACAGTCACCACCTCCGTCTATGGAGACGTCTGAAAACTGGAGGGCATGCCCAGAACAGATCTCGCTTAGAGCAGGCCACTACCTCTCCAATCCTGAAAGCTCCAAAAAACAACGTAAGGGCCACTGCCTGAAATAGCTTGGTTTCATAGCTGGAGGAGCAAATTGCTTCCCATTGCTCAACCATGCCCAGTAACATGTCCAGAGAGATAGGGCAACGGGAATCAAGTGTGACGGATTGTTCCCTGGCCCACCCTGTCAACATGCGGCGGACCCGAAAGTGCCCCGCATGATCCAGAAAGCCGCCTGTCTTTGCTAAAAAGGAAAGCCCAGCCAGCTTACCTTGCAGGGCACTGACTGACAGGCCACGTCTCCTGCCGTCCACCAGGAATTCCATGATGTGACTTACCGGGATAGGCCATTCAGGAGTATAGCCCTTGGTGGCCCAGAATTCTTGCATCGCCCTACCTGCTCTCCGGTAACTGGTGAGCATGCTGGGGGCAATGGAAAGGCTTATGGCTCTCTCCGACTCCGCTCTCCAACCTCCCAGATCGCAGGGGGCATGGCTTCTGGCTGAGCCCTGGCCAACAGCGCCAGCTGACGGAAGCGATCCATCTGGTTCCATGACAGAGCATCAGCAACACCATTATTAATGCCAGGAACATGCCGTGCCCGAAAAAGAACATTAAAGCGCAGGCATTGGAGAACAAAGGAACGGATGAGACCCATGACCCTGGCGTTCCTGGATGTAAGGGAATTGATAACCTGGACTGTAGCCATGTTATCACACCAGAAGTGGACCGTAGAGTTCTTCAACTCCCTGGCCCACAAATAGACTGCCACAACTATTGGGAAAAATTCCAGAAAGGTCAGATCCTTGTCTAAATTGTCTTGCACCCATGTCTGTGGCCATTACACCATGAAGACCTGAAGACTACACCAAAACCATAACCCCCAGACGCGTCAGATTGTACTTGTTATTCTGCCTCTAAAAGTCGGTCCTGCCTCCAAAAGGATATCCCACTGAAATCCTGTAAGAAGGAGGACCACACAGCAAGGTCAGCACGTAATGCCGCTGTAACCCGAAACCTATGGCGGGGTCGTGAGAGCCCCACCATGGCATCATAGACTCACCTTAGGAATGCTCTGCCAGGTGCTATGACCCGGCATGCAAAATTTAGGTGTCCTGCTAACTCCTGAAAGGTGGAAAGAAAAACTTTCTTGGCCCCAGTGACTTCTCTGATCTTCCTATGTAGAATAAGAAGCTTGTCATGAGGCAGCTTGCAGCATTGTTTGTCAGAGTCAATTTCAATGCCCAAGAAGGTCAAAACGGTGGCGGGACCCTCGGTCTTCTCCATGGCTAAAGGGACCCCGAGTTCCTCTGTTAAGTCATGGAACTGTGCCATTAAATGTTGGCATACACCAGTGCCAACACTACCCGCAAACAAAAAATCGTCCAGGTAATGCACAACCGAATCAAGCCCAGTCCGTCTTCTAACAGCCCATTCCAAGAAGGTACTAAAACATTCAAAAAGTGCGCAAGAGATTGAGCATCCCATTGGCAATGCTCGATCCATGTAAAAAATTTTTGCGAAGGCAAAACCCAGCAGTTCAAAATCCTTCGGGTGGACTGGTAGAAGGTGGAAGGCGGATTTGATGTCGCATTTGCCCATGGAGGCACTTCGGCCACAAGCGCGCACCATGCGCATTGCAGCATCAAAAGAGGTGTAGTGGACAGTGCATAGACTGTCAGGAATGAAATCATTGACTGACTGTCCACGCGGGTATGACAGGTGATGTATTAATCTAAATTCCCCAGCTGTCTTCTTGGGCACAATACCTAAAGGGGATACCCTAAGATTAGGAAGGGGGGGCGATTGAAATGCGCCAAGCACCCGCCCTGCCTGCACTTCTTTATCAATTTTTGCTTGCACAAGCGCCTCCATGCCCATAATAGATTTTAAAATGGGTGACATGAAGGAAACCCTTGGACTGTCATAAGGAATACGGAAGCCTGACAAAAACCCTTGTAACAAAAAACAGGCATCCCCTACCGCTGGGTAACCAGCAAGCAAGGCCCGCAAAACTCTTAATTTAATTGGGGAGGGGCCCTTTTCCTTGAGGAACCCCCGGTGGGGGCTGTTTTCTGCCACCTTGTTGGTCCTTACCATCTCACCTATAGAATCTATTTCTGGGGCAGGCAGTGGAAGGGTGTGCCAATCCACAATTGGCACAGTCGTGTCGGTAACTACATGGGTTGCATGCGCAGACCCGCCGGGCATTAAAATCCCAGCACAACAGCCGTGGTTGAACCCCCTGCCCCGCATTAACGCGGGGAAGGGTAGCAGCCGACTGCCTGCTGAGAAGATGCCCACTGTCGCACCTATCCCCAGTCATGGCCCAGGCTGCCGTCATGAACTGCAGCCATAACTCCGGTTCTTTCTTGTCCCATGGGAGAGACCCATCGCATGCCACACGCATACAAAAGGCCTCATCATAAGACAGCCAGTCCAGTCCAGAAAACTCTTTATATGCTCTGTATATAATGTCTAAGTACTTCAAGAGAGGCCCTCCCTTCAGCCGAGTTGAGCTCGTGTCATAGGCGCGACGCGCAACTTTGCCCATTTCAAAGATGGAGGCGGCTGCTTCACCCCTATCGGCAATTATGCCCCGCCCGTCAGTTGTGCGGCGAGCGGGGCGTCATTTCTCAAGAAAACAAACTGTACTGTAAGAATTTAATGGAACTAAGTATTTTACTTAGAAATGTCTGTTTTAATATAACAAAAAACTATCTAGAATTAGAACCAAGTTTGTATAGTGGATAGTCTAGCTGGGAGCTCCAAAAAAGGTCCCACTGAAACTTAAACCGTTTTCAGTAATCTGAGTAACATCACGTGTTACTTATCACAGCCTATATGTATGTCATTTAAAAGTACAATAATTAAAAAAGTACAATAATTAAAAAAACTCTTTTATATAACAAGTATAGGCTGGGATGTAATTAAAACAGACATTTCATATGTTAAATACTTAGTTCCATTAAATTCTTACAATACAGTTTGTTTCCTTGAGAAATAGATCACACATCATTCAGAGACAGAAAAACAGTTTCTGAGGGAATGTAAAGCCATTGGCTGTGCTTATAGTCACAACCTCAAGGTCCTTATTTGCTTCATGTTTTTACATTGTATTTAATTTTTTTAAAAATTGTTTTTTGTGTTTTAAAATTTGTATATTTGTTTTTAATGTTTTTAATTGCTGTAAACCGCCCAGAGAGCTTCGGCTATGGGGCGGTATATAAATGTAATAAATAAATAAATAAATAAATAAAATGTAAAATGAGTGCATCTATTTCTTGCTGACAATTATATTACGGAAGGAAATCAGAAAAGCCTGGGTAACCAATTTTGCTAATTTTTGTTCATCAGACCAAACTGGCCATATGTATATATCTGGCTGTTTGGCAGGCCTAGGAGAAGGGGGAGAGGCATTCAAAATGCTCTGGGTGCTTTAGAAGAATGGAATATCAATCAGTTATATAATTCATCACAAATATCCTGTGGAAAGGAAACAAGTCAAAACCATGTGCGGCAGGATTCACCCTCTTCTTTTCCCATTCACATTTGTAACTCAAAAAGTGAGAGAATAAGGGTGCATTAGAATAATGGGGAGACGGAACAAGGAAACGGACAAGGAAGAGGACAGCAGCATAACTGATGTGCCAATTATGAGTAAATCAAAAGGGGAAAGACAGATACTTTTAAATGCATATAATTGTAACATGTCCATTAAATAAGAGAATTGTTTGTGGCATCTCACCTCTAAAGCGAGAGTTGATATAGACTAGAGATAGAGAGCTGAAGTTGGTATGGGGGGGATAGACAAAGGCACAAATTGGTGTTTGAATACTGTAGCAATACTTTTTAAAGTGTTGGCATGATTGGGGTTAGTGGCACGTGGGCTCCATTTCAAACAGCATAAATGTCTTGGCCCAGCTGTGATCTATGAAACCCATTTTGAAAGTTGCTACAGAAGTTGTTGTTTTTTTAAGCTTGAGGTCTGGAGGCTTAAGACAAACATAAAAAACAATTAGATGTGATCCCCTACCCCGCACCCATCAATACAAAAGATGCATTCTAAATAATTTTAGTGTAACACAGTTGGGAAGTTCCTTGGTGTTTTTTCTTCTTTTTCAGATGAACAGAGACAGCAACCAAAGAACCATTTCAGGGAAACATTTCTCTTTGATCTTGCTCTTTACTTTTCTGAGAAATCAAGAAAAACTTTGCATAGAAGAAAACATTAATAAAGCAGAGCAAGTAGCCAACATATCACATAAACTTGGCTAGGCCAGGATTTTCAGAAAATTTGATCAAATCTAAAAGGGAGTCATGTTTCTTCTATATAATTTGAGAAAAGTGCATGCACATTAAATGCTTGAAAGGGGAGTGATGTGTTGGACTGATCTCAGTAACTTATATGAGACTAGATTAACACATATATGGTCTGTGCTAAGGCACCCAGTGCTCTGGTGACTGTTGTACAGTTACGCAAAATTCCCACCTCCCATATAGAGATTAACAAAGGGATAATGTTTTAAGATGGTGCTGTTTGGTAATTATCAATGTAGCTTTGAAATCCACCAGAGAAATATGCACTGAACTAGAACCATGGAATAGCTTCTAACCCCACCCTACCTTCTATCTGGGGAAAAAAAACCCTGAATTCTGCATTATGTTACTATTGTACTAAGCAAATTAGTAATGGTTTTTAATTTGGTGAAATGTATACTATTCTTCCTAGTTATGCTTACTGGTAATCAAGGCACTGAAGCCTTACTCCTGACTTGTGAAATTATTATTATTATTAGTTGAATTTATATCCCACCCTTCCTCCCAAAGAAGCCCAGGGTGGAAAACAAATAAAGCAATATAACAAAAGGAAAAACATACTAACACATTCCAAAACTTTTTTAAAAAAAACTAAAACATATTTTAAAAATATAGAGAACACAGCTTAAACATACTGTTCCATTAGCAATCTTCAGGTAGCCAGAAACAGTCCTCTTCAGCCATCAAATGCCTGAGTAAACAGGAAACTTTTCATATTCCTCCTGCAAGTTAATAGTGATGGAGACAATGGGAAGGTAATTCCACAAACAGGAAGCCACCACTGAAAAGGCCCTGTCAGTGCTTGGCATGCATGCTTAAATCACACATATCCATTCCTGGCTTCTGTGATATCACTTAACATTGTCAACTACACTTTCAAATCCATATTTTTTGCTTTAATGGCTAGAAACTTCCTACAATATTCAAGTTGTTGTGTTCTGCATGTGATACCAAATTCTGAATTTGTGTGGTGCAGTGACACAGCCCTACCCAGAACAGGAAACAAGTCAGCCCACAATAGAAAGTCTTATCAACAGAAGGAATGGCACTTTCCCCCCAGTGCATGTTGTAGCACATAAAGAATTCCACCTCTTCCCACAATATGCCAGTAACAAAAAAAGTGCCTATGGACTGCTTATCATATGTACTAAGAGCTATTTAAATTTTATGAATGCATGTCCTTCTGTAGCCCAAACAGCACCATTCTCAAGCCAGGAGGATGAATTTACAGAAGTAGAAAAACTACTTTAGGAAAAAAATCCTCAAAGGAGACCCTCCCAAAATAACACCCCAGTAAGGACTGAGCATACTCACTGGCTGTGGAAAGCTCACTGTCATAGGTGGGAGAAGGGGGGGTCAGAAATCCAGGGAGAGGGGCAAATAGAATGGAGTATCCTGGGCAGGGTTCCAGCCAGCCAGTCAGAATGAGTAGAAGCATTCCACATGGCAATGTTTTGTTACAGAACCCACTTGCTACATATAAATATAGATAACCTCACAATTTATAAGGTTGTCCTTGTAGAGCGGCTAAAAAGTTTGAGCAATCAAATAATTTTCTTTGTTTAACACAATTGGATGGTGATATTGCCTGTATCACATCAATAAATTTAACAAACATGGTTTCAGGTTTAGAGAGCCAGTTGTAGATATCAGGGAGGAATTGTCCAAAGTTTAGTCCTGCTTGAAATCTGCAGTAGTTTTCAGGTTTCAGTAGTGTTGTTTTTCTTTTCAAAAAAGAAAACAGCTTACAAATGTCATTGTTTATGAATCTGGCCACAGTTTCAAGTACTAAAATCATTGCACCAGAAATTTTATTTTTACAATTTACAGCTGTTCCCTTTTGGGCAAAGTAAATCAAGAAGAAACAAAATAAATGCTTTCTCAGTTTGGAAAAACAAGCCAACTGTCCAAGGCTCTCTTTAACCCTCTACAATCGAGGATAGAATCCAAACATTCTTTAGTTTCAACACACTCTTCCCATATCATTTGCTGCCAGAAAATTTCAAGCAGATTTTGTATTATCCCACACCTACTACTTTTGGACTCCTGTTTAATGATTAAATAGTTGAGGAGTCCCAAAGGACAGTAAATGCCTGACAGATTTCCAACTACAGTTTGATCATGCATCAAGATTTCTAGAACAAATAAAAAAGGGATAGAAAAAATAGCAATTAAACATTAGAAAAGTTAGTTGCCTGCCAAAATTGCTGTTTGCACCTGAGGAATATATCAATGCTGTTAAATGGACTAAGTTTTCTACATTATTGTTTTCTAAAGGTAAGCCATATTAAAAAAATACATACATTCAAACGTGGCAAACTTTGTTAATTTTCCTTTGCTGGGATTGGTTTAGTGTTGACATTTTGATGCATGGCTGGCTGGACGTGAGACACTGCTTAGAGATTATTATTATAATAAGCAGTTTAGAAATGCTTTAAAATCAATCAATCACACACAAAATCACACCTTTGTGTTTCAGATGAATCAGCCTGCAATAAATAGCCTTTCATGAAATCCTATGGATGTATACTTAGAAATAAGTCCTGTTGAGTTTAATATGTGGAATGCGTGGATATCATCCTGAATTTTGCCTCAGGCAGCAAATTGCTACGCTCACTCTACAAAACACATGCATGTACATTCAGTCTTGCACTCTGTATTCTCATATAGGAGCATGTCAAATGATGATCTCTGGCTGACTTAGCATTCTTAGGTTTTTTATATAGAATTGTAGAATTGGAAGGGGCCTATAAGGCCATCAAGTCCAACCCCCTACTCAGTGAAGGAATCCATATCTGACAGGTGGCTATCCAGCTGTCCCTTGAATGCCTCCAGTGGTGGAATGCCCTCTGTTTCCCTTGGTATTTGGTCCCATTGTCGTACCACTCATAGGATGTTTTTCCTGATGTTCAGTTGAAATCTGGCTTCCTGCAACTTGAGTCCATTATGCACTCTGGAACGATCAAGGAGAGATCCTGGTCCTCCTCTGTGTAGCAACCTTTCAAGTACTTGAAGAGAGCTATCATATCCCCCTCAGTCTTCTCTTCTCAAGGATAAACATGCCTAGTTCTTTCAATCTCTCCTCATAGGGCTATGTTTCTAGTCCCCTGATCATCCTTGTTGCCTTCTTCTGAACCTGTTCCAGTTTGTCTGCATCCTTCTTAAAGTGTGGTGTCCAAAACTAGATGCAGTACTCAAGTTGAGGCCTAACCAGTGCCTAATAGAGGGGAACTAATACTTCACACGATTTGGAAACTATACTTGTTAATGTAGCCTAAAATAGCATTTGCCTTTTTTGCAGCCACACCACACTGTTCGCTCTTATTCAGCTTGTAACCAACAACAATCCCAAAATCCTTCTCGCATGTAGCCTTGCTGAGCCAAGTTTCCCCCATCTTATAACTGCGCATTTGGTTTCTTTTTCCTAGGTGTAGAACTTTGCACTTATCCCTGTTAAATTTCATTCTGTTGTTTTCAGCTAATGCTCCAGCCTATCAAGATCCTTTCAAATTTTGTTTCTGTCTTCCAGTTATACCTGTCAGGCATGTGCAGCAAGTTAAAAAAAGAGAGAAAAATTGACAACCGTAAAAAACACTGGCATTTACACAAAACCTCTGGCAACTGCCAAAGCATTCCTTCTCCCAGTTTGGAGTTTTTCCTCTCCCTCTTTTGAATTCGTAGTCCTTCTTCCATATGTGAATCCCAGCAGCCAGAAACATGCAGTAGCTCCATGGACTTCTGAAGCAATCATGTGGGGATCTCCAGTGTCTGATCGACTAGTCTTTGATAGGCAGGTAACTGTCAAACTGAGCTGCTTCAATCCTATGCACACTTACTTAAGAATAAGCCCCATAATCTTGTTTCCATCCTAGTAACGGGACCACATTATCACGAGGTCAGCAGTTCAGCTTAGGGGGCACATAGCCTGCCCACCTCTGTCTTTTAGCACCTCCCTGCCCTGCAGTTAAACATCCACCACCTGTGGTGGCTGCCTTACCCTGGTCAATAGTTAATGGCCCTGACCAGAGGCTTTCTTCAGCCCAGGTAAGGAGGCAGAAAGGTGGGGGAGTGCCATATGGAAATCTGACAGTGGCCCCTGTGGACACTACACTAATAGTGACTTTCCTGCAGAATTTCTTTCCCTGCAGAACAGCACAAGTTCAGCCTGCTGTATTTGCCAGCACAAGACACAGGACCATAAATAAAAAATAAAACAATAAAAAAATGCTTGTGCTATTAGATTTGTTCCCACTAAAGTGCATAGTCTCTGCATCTGACCTGTTTCCAGTTCTGTCATCTAGTCTCTCCCAAGTATTAGAATGTTTGAAATAAAACCTCAGCAACCATACATCAAGGTGACATTTGCATGAACTGGTGCTCATATGGATATTTACTTATTTATCTTATTAAATTTATATCCCGTCCTTCCTCCCCAAAGGAGCCCAGGATACTGTATATAGGATCACAGCAACGGCTACAATGATGGGGGTTCCAAAAACGCTATCCTGTGTATACTGAGTTAAACAAATGATGCCATGTAAACATAGTCTGGCTGCAATCTGAATGGTGACCCACATGCTTCCAAGGTTGTGAGATGCTTTAATGGAAAAATGGCATATAAATTTAAATAAATAGGTCATCGTGAAACGTGAATTGGCTACTAGCACTAGCCACTAAGCAAAGAGATATGCATGCACATTCCTTTTTCTCCCTCCTGCTGACAGAGTTTCCCAGAATCCACAAACTATTCTGCATGGGCAACAATTAATTTAAAAGCCTGATACAAGACAAGAGCACTTTAAAGTACATTAGATCTTTTATACATGCTCCCCAGCACAGGAATACTAGAAATTGGATATGTGAAATCGGCCAAAAGGCCACACAAAGGGTATTTTCACTCAATTATAAAGAAACTGGAAAAATTAGTTACCCTTTTTAAGACGGAAACTTTGAAACAAACATAGACCCTACAATTAAAGATGCTTAAGCTTAATATAACAAATAAAGAACTCTATATTTACAGCTGAGACAACTGTTCTCCCAATGACCTTTTCTTGTTAGACTCAGCAAATTCTTTAATAGTTGTCTTTTTTATATAAAAAAAAATCCACAGTTATTGCTACACTGTGGTAGCCACAGTGGCCAGATGGCCAGATGATGGCTGTTTCCAAGATTATCTTATTTCATGTAGTTTGAAAATACTGCCCTACCCAGTACAGTGCTTCCTATTTCCTCTACAAGAGGTCCTCTGATGATAAAATGTGATCACTCTGGAGTTTGTATGTCATTTGGTACACCAACAGAATACACCTTCCTTGTTTAAGTTGAGTCTTCTGTTAGATCAACAGCTCCTCCACCAGCAAAGGCAGAAACTCTGTCTGAACCTCTTTAGAGTCAAGAGGGCTGAGGTTGTAGTGGCCTCTAGTGGCAAGCATCTTTTAACATGAAAGAATACAAAACAGCAACATTTGGGGGAATCTATCAATAAAAACAGAAAACTTCATAAATGACCTTTTATATTTCAAAAGAAATCAAAGCATTTCAATGTGTCAATGTATCTCACACGAAATAAGTGGATGGTTCCACACACACACACCATATTTGTGCTCATGTGTGTGAGGGTTCTGAATTATACTAATCACTTAAAAAGAATGCTATGAAATTTCATGTATCTAAAGAGCACAGGTATAAGATCAAATACAATGGGTTATAACACTAGAAAATGAGATTTCCCTTAATATTACTCTTCACTTCCTAAATCAAGAGTACTTCAAACTATAATTTTTGTTTCAGGCTTTTTCATAGGTTGGATTGCTTTTCTTGCATTGCAAAGACTATACACATGCTGCTAGCAAAATGCTCAGTGTGCAGAAAATGCTGGTCTTTGTATGTTAAAAGTATTCTGCAATTTGCAATTCAGGCCATACATTTGCAGAGGAAGCTCATATCTTGCTCATCTAAATATTCCTGCCATTGGGACTGAGAAATTAACTAAAAAACTCCTTTGACAAATACAATTATGTCAGCTAACTAGTGAGGATACATTTTAATTTAAGGAGAGACAAAGGCATCCCCATGTTTATATAGGAACAGAGGATGCCTTCAAATTTACCCTTTAACATTTATTAATATGCATATGTCATCACAAACAGCCTTTTTAAAACTATATTTCTATTTCCCTCAATATAGTATACTTCAAAATTGAAGGCGTATCATATTCAACATACAGTCCAAAGCTCGCTATCTATTTGGGGAGTTGGGGTAGAGGTGTTTTGAATGATGTCCACTGACACATATTTGTACAGGAGTCTGAAAGCCACTTCATTCAGTGCACTAGTGCACAAACATGAATGTTATTCCCTGATCTGCATTTGTGTGTGCCGTCCAGCACGTGGGAGGTGGTAGCTTATTGCTAGTAACTCCAGTGACTCCCTTTATCTCCAAAATAAATGTGTCTGTCATAGAGGTTGCTGCAGTTCTCAGAGCCACACATTATTTAATCACTAAAACCTGAATTTAAAGACTGAAGCCATGCTGACACAACTGGCACCCTATCATTTGCTGAGAGGTAGGCTATTATAATAATTGATAATCATCTCACTCTTTAGCAGCTGCCTGCCATTTCAGCATCTGAGCAGGTAATCGTAAGTTGCAATAGCAGAAGATACTTTCTCCAAACATGGGTTTACATGGAACACCTTAAAGGAGGTGGTAGTGCAGCCGCTACTGAAAAAGCCAGCCCTGGAAACTATTGCCCAGTCTCAAATACTTCTTTCCTGGCGACGGTGACTGAGAGGGTCACAGCAGAACAACTGTAGTCATTCCTGGATAAGACTGGTTATTTGTGTCCATCCAAGTTTGGCTTCAGGCCTGTGTTTGGGGCTGAATTAGCCCTGGTCACCCTCATGAATGACCTTTATAGAGAGAAGGACATGGAGATTGCAATCCTGCTCCGTCTTTCAATACCATTGACCACGGTATCCTTCTGGGCAGACTCTGCAGGATGGGTATCAGTGGCACTGTGTTGAACTGGCTCTGTTCCTACCTGCAGGGTCATGTCCAGAGAGGAGCACTGAGAGAGTGCTTCTCAACCCCCTGGTGTTTATGCTACTGGAAGCCACAGGGTGGTGTAATGGTCAGAGTGTTGGACTGGAACCTGGGAGACCAGGGTCCAAGTCCCCACTCAGCCATGAAGCTTACAGGGTGACCTTGGGCCAGTCACTGTCTCTCAGCTTAACCTACCTCACAGGGTTGTTGTGAGGATAAAATAAAGAGAGGGAGAAGAACCATGTATGCCACCTTGAGCTCCTTGCAGGAAAGGTGGGATATAAATAAAAATAATTAAATAAATAATATTTTCTCTTCAAAGCTATTCAACATCTATATGAAGCCATTGGGAGCAGTCATTAGAAGTTTCAGAGCAATGTGTCATCAGTATGTTGATGATACCCAACTCTATTTCTCCTTTACATCTGAGTCGGGAGAGGTTGCACAAGCCCTGCACCAGTGCCTGGATGCGTTGGTGGACTGGATGAAGGTCATTTAACTGAGCTTGAAACTTGGGGAGACGAAGACCTTGTGGGTGGGTCATTCTTGTATTCAGGAGATGGGGTTGCACACCCTCTGAAGGAGCAGGTACGCAGTCTGGGGGTGCTCCTTGATCCATCTCTGTCCCAAGAGGCCCAAGTGACCTGTGTGGCCAGCAGTGCTTTCTACCAGCTCTGGCTGGTATGCCAGCTGCAACCATTCCTGGACCACAATAGCCTGACCACAGTGGTCTGTGCATTGGTAATCTCAATGCCTGACTATAGTAACAATCTTTATGGGGGCTGCTGTCTTGTGTCTGGTCTGGAAGCTACAATTAGTGCAGAATGCAGCAGCCAGACTGTTCACAGGAAGTGGTTACTGGCAACATGGTACTCCACTGCTGAGAGAGCTGCACTGGTTACTGATTTGCTACCCTGAAACGCAGGCCAACATCAACAAACAAGAAAGCAGGCATTCCCCCCACCAACACCAAAACCAACCAAAAAGCAGATAAAACACACACAGAACCGCAAAAACACATCAAGGAAAACACCCTCCAGGTTGCTCTCACTATCCCATAAATTTACCAGCCATTGGCAGGGTTTCCTTTCTTTTTCTTCCCTGAAGGGACTGCAAGACATAAACAGGGGCTTTCAGCTGCCCTACTCTTTTCCTTTAATGAGAGGAACACATCTCTGGCCTACAAGGGGCTCAGAGGCATTCTGGAAAAATGAAGGGAAGAGGGTGAACTGCTGAATGCCGACACTTCTCTTTCTAGCTGGCATGGCCACTGACCAAGGTAGAGGAAAACCAAAATGCAAAAAGACAAGACCCAAAACAAACCCTGGAAAAAGTATTAAAAACTGAGAGACAGAGGAAACCACAGCAGATACAATGCACATGTATGAGATCTGGAGGCACTGCAGTGGGAACCCCAGTCAGGTACCCAATCTGTGTGTATGTAACCACTTGAAAAAACAACAGCTCTGGAACAGTACACAATCCACACTTATTGATAACTGGAGGCTTTTAAAAAATACATTGGCATGACGATGTACATCATGAAATGCTGAATATTGTCACAATTCATCTTTTTTGAGAAGGTGTATTTTATTTGATTTATTTTATAAAAACAAATATGTTAGTATTTAAATAAATATTAATTAAAAATCTGTCTATTTGGTAGGAAGAAAAATCTTAATGTACTGCCCTCAAGTCAATTCCGACTTATGGTGACCCTATGAATAGGGTTTTCATGAGGCTGAGAGGCAGTGACTGGTCCAAAGTCACCCAGTGAGCTTCATGGCTATGTGGGGATTCGAACCCTGGTCTCCCAGGTCATAGTCCAGCACCTTAACCACTACACCAGAACTGCTCTCATAATATCTTCTGGTGGGAAAATGCAATAGTTGTCAAAATAGTTTCACTTAGATGGTATTCTATGGGATTTGTCAAATATTTGACCACTACTGGCACTCCATGTGAACCCCTTTTACCATTGTCTAAGGATTTCTTACTTTAACTCTGCACTCTATGTGAACTACAAGACCAGTGTTGACTTTTAATACTGTGTTCCAAATATGCCTAGAAAGAGCTAGCATGATTAGTCAGTAACTGAAATGCATTAACCAAGAAATTGCACCTGATATTGGGAATTTGTTCATGCTCACTGTAATATGGAAGGTCAGCTGTATCATTAGGTGGAGTGTCATGTCCACCCTGGAGGATAGTGGTAGCAGCTCCGGCCATTCCTTCTGAACCTCCCGGCCATTCACTTCTGTTGGATGACAGAGGTGTGTATACTATATGGCCTGTTCATGGCCCCCAAACTAGCCAGCTTCTTCAGTTGCGATGGGGGACATTATCTTGTTGCCAGCTTTGGCTTCTATATGTAGAATGGGGGAAGGCACCATAATGTCTTTTGCCTCAGGCAGCAATGGCTGGCCTTGGTGATATGTGCCATAGCACATAGGAGGCTTCCAATGCTGGGGAAAAATGGTGAATGTGGCTAGTTTCAGCCTGGTATCTCTGCTTCCCGATTAACCACTTTCACCTTGTAGGGCCAGGAGTATCCTTAAACTTGTCAAAACCATTCTCTATAATAAACAGTGTCAAGGGAAAAATGTCACAGGGAAGAATTTTGGAAGATCAATCCCTTACTGGGAGAATGCCATCATACAATACCTTGAAAGTGGGCCTTATTAGTACTAATACCGACTCTATGGAAAACCCTCCCATGTGCTGTTTGTACCGTGGAAATAATGGCAAGTTTTAACACCTCCCAAAGGCTAATCTTTGTATGAAGGCTTTCGCTGCTCGTAAGATTCCGCACACTGCTGTTTTCTTGATGTTATTTGCAGATGGATTATTTTTAACTGGTGCATTTCTTTGTCTTTTTGGTTATAATACTGTGATATAGGTTTTTTTTAAAAAAGTGCACTGTGTTTGAATCTCTTAGGAATCTCTCTCAGACACATATATAAAAATATTAATAATACATAAACAACAACAAGGAGTCCCACAAAAGGTGCATCTAAACACTAGGTGGATTTGCTTTCCTTTTAGGCCAAAGGAACCAGGTTTATGAGAGGACAACAAGGGATAAATGTACACAGCAGATTCTAAAAAAGTAACATTTGAATATCCTGCCTATAATTTATCATACTCTCATTTCTATGTCATTGAAAGTGCAAAACACCATGTAAAAGGGTCCAGGTTTATGCCACATCTCTCCACCAGAGTTGTAACTACCTTAAATTAGAGCCAACTGCCTATTTAAGTTCTAGCTGCAAGGGAGGGCTGGGTTCTTTCCCTCCCTGCTCTCCTGAATTCTTTTGAGGAGAAGAGTCTCCCTCCTGAGAAAGAGCTTTTGGGGTCAATCTCCCAAACCTGCCAGATCACTTTGCATCCTTCAAATGGCCCTCTGCATCCTTTGGACATTAAAATTAATAGCAGCAGCAAGACATTGCATTCTTATTAATGAATGGATTGGACCCAACTCCAAAGCTACTTCATTTCCCTCCGCTGTTTCTCATACATTAAATTTCCAAGCTGCCCTTCATTTGGAGGACAATTCAGCATAAAAAGCATTCTCATTAGTATACATGGAAGTTTTTCATTACAATTGGAATACCTCATTAGAGACTTGACAAATTACAAGGCATTGCAATAAAAGCAACAAAATTGATCAGGGAGAAAAATAATTTATTTATGTTGACTATATAAAATTGGGCTAAGCCAGATATTAACTAGGGCCTATTAATACTAAAGAGAGATTTAATTGGATGTAATTGCGTTGCCCGGGGTGCCACCCTCGGCCTTGTGCTGCCGCTTGCCCGCTTGTGCTTGCCCGCTTGTGCCGCTGCCGGGGCTCACCGTTGCAGCTTTGCATCGCCGTTGCCTGCCCGCCTGCGTGCTGGTTTGCTGCTGTTCGGGGCGCCCGGGTGTCATCATTATTATTCTGGCCTGTGCCACAGCTGTTGTCACTGCTCCCGCCATTGTGAATCGTGTTGTTTCCACCATTATGGCTTTACACTGCCGACATTGCCATCATTGCTGCTGCTGCTCCTCGCCGGCCATTGGGGTGTTTCCTGTTAGCTGGCTTGGATGCGAATACCATCTCTGCACTGGCGTTGTTACTGGACACTGCTGTGTCCTTGTTATCACGTCGGCTTGTTGGCATGCCATCTAACACCATCTGATATTATTTTTACTACTCTACTTTCACTTTTACAGCCACTAAATTGACTGTTATTGCTGTGTGTTAGATTGATTGTGTGACAGTGTAGTAGTAAATGTATGTTGTATGTATGAGTGTGGATAGTTATGATTTAATTTATAATTTATAATGTATGTTGGTATGTATGAGTGTGGATAGTTTATGATTTAAATTATTTTATCTTACTGCGGTCTTAAGGAGTGGCTGGCAGTCTCCGGGGTGTACGGGGTGGGTTTTGCTTTATTATTGCTTTAGGATAGGCCTGTCCTTAGGCAGCAGGGATCCCCAAGGGGGGATGGAGCAGAGAAGGATGGGGGCCAAGTTATACCAAGATTGGGCGGCAGGCGCTAGATTGATGCTAGGGGCAGACCATGTCAATTTAGAGGAACAGGAGATAGATGCGTAATACCCATCCCCTGTTCCAGGTCTGCCCAAAACCAGAAGTCAACTGGGGGACGCAGGATTCCTACCAGGCTGTTTGAACTGTACATTCTGCCCCATCCGTGGCCGTGTACCAAGGCTGTTGATAATATACCAGGCTGTTTGAACTGTACATTCTGCCCCATCCGTGGCCGTGTACCAAGGCTGTTGATAATATACCAGGCTGTTTGAACTGTACATTCTGCCCCATCCGTGGCCGTGTACCAAGGCTGTTGATAATATACCAGGCTGTTTGAACTGTACATTCTGCCCCATCAACTGCTTCCATACTTTTACGTCCTGATTGCAGTGCTACCACACCAGCTACAGGGTATGCAGTATCGTTAAGCACTTTTAAATTTTTCCAGACCTTCGACTGCTGCTGTGTAATGCCAGGTCTGTGACACAAAAAACATCTGTCATCCATGATATGATATTGGATGAGTGCGCAGACCTGGTGTGTATTACAGAGACCTGGCTAGACGAGGCCTCAGCTCCCATTCTTGAGGCCATGTGTCCGCCAGTTTTCCATTATGCGCAGCAACCGAGGGTAGGAAGGCGGGGAGGGGGAGTGGCAGTCATCTATCGGGAGTCTTTGATTTTCACCAGGCCTCCGCTCCCAAGGACCAAGTTTGTTGATTGCATGTACTGGAGGTTGGGCCCGAAGGGCAGTTTAGGGTTCCTGCTTGCGTACCGCCCGCCCTGCTGCACGGCAGACTCCCTGGCCGAGGTGCTGGAGGTTGTCTCGGATGTGCGAACATTGACCCCAGAACTGTTAGTGTTGGGGGATTTTAACGTACATGCTCAGACCACTCTCATTGGAGCCCCTCGGGATTTCCTGGAAACCATGGCTCCCTGGGAACTGCACCTTAGTAATATTGAGCCCACCCATGTAGCCGGTCATGCTCTCGACCTTGTATTTGTCCTGGGAATGGAGGGGAGTGTTCTGAAGTTGGGGGCTATTTCTTTTACCCCCGTGTCATGGTCAGATTACTATCTGGTGAACTTGGACTTCTCCTTTCCTCAAGGGCAAAGGACCTATTAGAATGGTCCGCCCCAGGCGCCTGATGGATCCGGATGGATTCCTGACTGCGCTGGGGGAATTGGAACCTGCTGAAGGTCACCCGGTCGAAACCCTGGTGATGGAGTGGAATGAGGGAATCACCAGGGCATTAGACCGGGTGGCTCCGAAACATCCTCTCCCCCTGAACAGAACTCAGACAGCACCGTGGTATACACCCCGGTTGCGAAGTCTGAGATAGGAGGTGAGACGACTAGAACGCCGGTGGTGGAAATCCCGCTCTGAAGATGTTCGGACACAGGTTAGAGCAGCAATAGCTGCCTACCAGGTGGCAATAAAGGCAACAAAGAAAGATTTCTTTGCTGCCTCTATTGCATCCGCAGAGTGCTGTCCCAGGAAGCTGTTCCAAGTGGTCCGAAGCCTGGTCCAGTTGCCCAGGAACCCTTGCAGCATTCTAAGGCTTCCTGTGACAAATTGGCAAGGCACTTTGCTGATAAAGTCGAACACCTAAAGAACTCGATTCCGTACACTGTGGATGCAGTGAAGGATCCAGAGTTGACCAGTCACAATCCGGTTCAGTGGGATCGGTTCCGGCCTCTTCCTTCTGAGGATGTGGACAAGATGCTTTCAACGGTAAAGCCTACCACCTGTCTGACTGATCCTTGCCTATCATGGTACCTTATGAACTGCAAGGAGAAATTGGGTGAAGGGATCAGGGCGGTGGTAAATGCATCCTTGAAGGAGGGTGTACTGCCACCGGCCCTCAAGAAGGCAATCATAAAATCTATTCTTAAAAAGTCCTCCTTGGATCCCCAAGTCTTGAACAACTTTCGCCCCATTTCGAATTTGCCATTTTTGGGCAAGATCATTGAGCGAGTGGTGGCTAACCAGTTGTCAGCACACTTGGATGAAACGGATTATTTGGATCCATACCAATCGGGTTTTAGGACTGGACATGGTACTGAAACAGCCTTGGTCGCTCTGGTGGATGATATGAGGAGGGCATTAGATAGGGGAGAATTCACCTTTCTTGTCCTCCTGGATCTCTCAGCAGCTTTTGATACCGTTGACTACGGTATCCTGTTAGATCGCCTGGAGGGATTGGGAATAGGAGGCACTGTTTTACAGTGGTTCCGATCCTTTCTCTCTGACAGACATCAACAGGTAGCATTGGGGGATGAGGTTTCAGACCCTTGGCCCCTCATTTGTGGAGTGCCACAGGGCTCTATCCTCTCTCCCATGCTATTTAACATCTATGTAAAACCGCTGGGAGCCATCATCAGGAGTTTTGGGCTGCGGTGTCACCAATATGCTGATGACATGCAGCTCTATCTCTCTTTTAAATCCTCACCGGAGTTGGCTGTGGAAACCTTGTCCAAGTGCCTGGAATCCGTGAGTGGGTGGATGGGAAGGAACAGGCTGAAGCTCAATCCTGATAAGACCGAGGTGCTGCTTGTGGGTGACAGGGGAAGGTTAGGTGTTGTTGACCTGAGGCTTAATGGGGTGAGTCTACCCCTGAAGGATCAGGTCCGCAGCCTCGGGGTTGTTCTTGATTCCAAGCTGTCCATGGAGGCTCAGATTTCAGCAGTGAGCCGGGCAGCTTGGTATCAGCTACACCTTATACGGAGGCTGCAACCCTACCTTCCTATTCATCAGCTCCCACTGGTAGTACATGCTCTGGTCACCTCTCGATTAGACTACTGCAATGCACTCTACGTGGGGTTACCCTTGAAAACGGTCCGGAAATTACAACTGGTGCAGAATGCGGCGGCTCGTCTACTTACAAACAGCCGCCGCCGTGATCACATTATGCCAGTATTATTTCATCTACATTGGCTCCCAGTTGTTTTCCGGGCCCAATTCATGGTGTTGGTGTTAACCTTTAAATCCCTATACGGTCTCGGCCCAGTTTATCTGAAGGAGCACCTCCAGTACCACCAATTAAGCCACCTGACTAGATCAGCCACGCAGGGCCTTCTCTCAGTCCCACCGACGAAAACAGCTAGGTTGGTGGGGACTAGAGAGAGGGCATTTTCAGTGGCGGCCCCCACTCTGTGGAACTCCCTCCCGTTCGATCTTCGCCATGCCCCTTCCCTGGATATATTTCGCCGAGCCTTAAAAACTTGGCTCTTTGGACAGGCCTTTGGGATCTCCGGGATGGGCTAAAATTGTTTAAAATTGTCTATTGATTGCCCTACATTGTTTATACTGCTGCTATTTAAAATGGTTATTGTTGACTGCATCGTATTTTATACTGTATTTATATTGTATTTTATTGTATTTTAACGTGTACGTCGCCTAGAGTGGCTTCGGCCACATAGGCGACACAAAAATTAAATTTATTATTTATTATTATTATTATCTGGAAAGGCAAAATGGAAAAATGCACACTGGACACACAAACACGCCCAACTCAGAGCTTGGAAAAGTTACTTTTTTGAACTACAACTCCCATCAGCCCCAGCCAGTATGGCCACTAGATTGGGCTGATGGGAGTCGTAGTTCAAAAAAGTAACTTTTCCAAGCTCTAGCCCAACTTAACGCAGGGATGTATCACACAGTGGTAGTTCCTAGGTAGCCCATGTTATTGTGTGGTTTTGACTAGGATAGTGCCAAATACTTTTCCATTTGGATTTTGGTTTGAAAGTACTATGTGTGTGTATGAAATATTTCCAAAAGGTGCTCCTTAATTGTGGAAATAATCAGGTTTTTGAATCCTGTTCTCAGTTTTCTCTATCTGTATTTCTTCAGTGTCAGTCGTTGCCCCAGTTAGTGCTTCTTTCTCCCCTCTAGAGTGATCCCAACAAATTAGCAATCAGATAGTGAATAAGAGGACAGCAGTCAGGTTTGGCTGAATTATGATGTCACTGAGGGCAAATAAATCCTATTCAAATGAGGATCCTCCCTGCTTCCTATTAGATTAGACCATATTAGATCAAGTTTTTCTCCTTTTTTGAAGTAACCTGACACTGTTGCAAATATTTGTGAAATCTTTCCTCTACCTCCTGCTTTCTGGCTGAGTCTTGGCTTTGCCAAGAAATCACATCTGCATAATGTGGATGTCACAACTTTTCTGTTTAGGCAAGCATTTGGTTTGCCTTCTGTTCCCATTTCATATTTTGAGATGTTCTGCTATTTCCTTTTATTGTATCATCATGATTATATTGCCTTTTTGTATTTTAATAGTAAAACACTGCTGGGGCATGCTAAGAAAAGTAGAGGAAAACGTCTTAGTTATAATTCACCATATGTGTTCCCCCAGTAGAGTTTTAACTATTGACTAAGGCTGCATCCTTTATCCTGTTTACCTAGTGGTAAGCCCTACTGGATTTAACAGGAGTTACATTTGAGTAGACATGGTTAGGTGCAGATTGCACTGTAAATAGTTCAGCCAAGGTTAAGTATTTTAGAATCCAATGGATTTCAGTAAGAACTACAGCAGTGTCTGTTTAACTTTCCTATTAAAATCAATGGGTCATAGCTTATTCTATGTATGTTTATTTGGAAGTAAGCCTCATTGCCTCCAGTGGGAACTTATTCCCAACTAAGCGGGCTTGAGATACTTAACTCTGGCTGAGTGGATCATATGCATTTTTTTAAATGCAGGAAAACAAATCCAAATTCCACTGAATGCAAACAGGAAGTACTACAAAACAGTTGTAGAATCCACCAACACATATTTTTGGCCAAGAAAGAAAATCAAAATGCCAAGTGAAAAGAGGATTTATCGGTAATAAATTAAAGCGTTTCCAAGGAAAGCAATATCTTTGATCAAATAACCTTAGTTGTTTTTTAAGGAATCAAATGTTCTACATATACATACATAATCACAAACAAATTTATGTATTGGGCCTAGGGTCACATTTTCCAAGAACAGATGTCAAAATACTATGTTGAATATTATAAACCCTACTGCACAATGATGGATACAAAGGGAAAATAATAGAATACAAATCCAGGACATTCAGCAATGTTTTATAAAACACAAGCATTCAAACCAAACAAGGATTAAACCGGCCCAAGGGCTAGGCACCAAGTGACACTATTATGACTCCTTCCCCGAATTTAACAAATCAGGGTCATTTCACACAGTCCACCTAAATTGTAATCAGTGTACACATGAAAACCCAACATGAGAATGTAATATAAAGGCTAAAGTCCCCACCCCCATGTAATGAATGAAATAGCCTTCAGAGATGCCCTCCATTCTATTATCCTTTAACTTCATTCCTGTTGAGCATGGGTAGAGGAGACCAAGAGCTAATTCATGGAGCAGAGTGGGAATTGCTTCCATGTGATTAGGTCACATGAGGAAGAACCATAACTCAGTGGTGGGAAAGGGCCATAGCTCAGTGGTAGAGCATCTGCTTTGCATGCAGAAGATCCCAGGTTCAATCCCCAGCATCTCCAGGTAGGGCTGGGAGAGTCTTCCTGTCTGAAACCTTGGAGAGCCACTGCCAGTCAATGTAGACAACAGTGAGCTAGATAGACCAGTGGGTTGGTCTTGGTATAAGGCAGCTTCCAATGTTCCCACATAGCTCTGGTAATCTCTATGAAAAGCTACTATGTGAACTGGACATAGGATGTACTTCCTTCCTCTACTAGTGTCATCCTTATTGTTTGTAATAGTGACACATTGAAGTAAGTTCCACTGAAATGGATTATTACTAAATACATACGGTTAGATCTTCGGCTGCTATTCCAAGACCTCATACTTGGAAATTATTCCCATCTATTCCTGTAAAGAAAAAGGAGCCAGCTGCATATATGAAGCTCAATTAACATATTTTTCTTTGCTCCCAGAGACTGGATCTTTCCCTTTTTTGTGTGTGTCGGTGATTGTAGAAAAATGCAACTAAAGATGGGTCATCATGATAAAAGATTACAAAATTATGCATGGCGTGCAGAAAGGAGGGTGAGCAAGACTTTTTCTGCTTCTGCCCGAAACATAATAATAGATTTTGGAATTGATTAGCAGCAGATTCAGGGCAGTGAAACTAAAGTATTCTTTATGCAATGCAGAATTAATCATAAAATTCACTGCCACCGGAGATGTGATAATGGCAGTCTACATGGCTTTAAAGGGAGAGTAGACAAATTCCCGGAGGGGAAGACCATATCTCCATCTTCACATAAATTTGCATATCAGTTGCTGGGAGCAACGGTGGGAGTGGGCTACTACCCTTTCTAAGAGGAATATGGCCAGCTACTCAGTGAAACAGAATGCTGGACTAGAAATGCTCTTTTTATATTGTTATGTTGAATACAAATCTCTCCCCCCACCCCCTGCCAAGAGCCAAACTAGATGTTGCATACACATGTAACTCTTAAAATAAATCCAGTGGAAATTGGTCCATTAGGATGAATGGGACACATCCCCACCAGCTTTCAGCTAACCCCCATCCGTCTTAATTACACCTAGTACAGGGGCAGCATTGGCTGTCAGCTTCCTCCTCCTTAGTCTCAGTGTTGCACTTGTAGAACTTGGTAGGGAGGAAGATGAGGACAAGACTAGAACTAGTTGGCTCTGCCTGCCATTGACTCTGGTTCCACCTACAGTTGGTCTCCTGCCTGACGTCCTGGACACCAGCCACCACTGAATACAATTCTGTCCCTCCCCCTTGTCTCTCACTCACTCACCTCCCCTATCTCTTCTCTCAGAGGCAGCCGGGGTTGATTTTGAGAGGGGGGGGGACTGCCAGCAGAGAAATGATTAACATCCTTTTTCCTGCACCACTCCTTGCACAAGATTGCAAGCTCCCAAGTCTGCTCTCCATAAACCATGACAAAGTTATGTGACACATATGTAATGTCCAGTGTGGTCTGAAGGCAGTGCACTTGAAGCTGGGTGGGTAAAGGAGCATCTGGATCAAAGTCAATGTTTCATCTTGATGGCATTCCTTTCTTCAAAGCACGAACACACAATTATGAAATGCAACTTTAGTGCCAGATGTATGGCTATTTGTAATATCTGTGTGAGTGTGTGTGTGTATATACCCACACAGCAATCAGTTTTTACTTTTCACTTATTAGGTGTAATATGACAATTCTGACTAGATTTTTCAAACTCACTAATTCTGCTAGCCCAAAAGTGTGCCCACAGGGAAAAGCAACTGAGCTCTCATTTTGCCAGGGCTTAGCTTAGACATGACAAAACAACAGAAGCAAACTATGGCTACATTCACACCAATTTATTCCACTTTAAACAGGCACGACTTTCCCCAAAGAATCTTGGAAAGGGTAGTGTGTGAAAGGTGCTGAGAGTTGTTAGGAGATCTCTATTCTTCTGAGCGGTTTAACAGTCAGTCCCTCTTCCCAGAGAACTCTGGGATTATAGCGCTATGAGAGGAATAGGTCTCCTAAAAACTCTCAGCACTCTTCACAAACTACTCTTCCCAGGATTCTTTGGAGGAAGCCATGACTGTTTAAAGTGGAATAATAGAGGAATAAATGTATGGAGTGAATGTGGTCTATGATACAAAACAGAAGACACTGAAAATATTTTTTATAATCGTCTTAGAACTGTTTGGCTACCAAACAGACTTTACCGAGATATAGGACATAAAGTGATACATCTCCCAACCCAACAAACTCACACTAACCCTCCTAAATATACACAAGGGGAAAAAACCTTTCTCAGCAAGAAGTTACTAATATAAAATACAGGGTTGTCTTACACAAACAATGGGAAATAGAACCTGGGCCATGGATTAATTAGATTGGCCCAGCTTCAGAATAAGCAAATCACCTTATATTTCAATAGTCTACATGTTTCAGACCAGTCTGTTTCAGCAAATTACAGAAAGGGACACCCGTCTCCTACAGAAACATGGATAGAAGACTTACTAGACGATGTAGTGATTAAGGACAGAATCACTTTCAAATGACATAGAAAAATATTCCAGCATACAGTTATGTGGGGAGTAGGGATAGAAAGATCTGTTTTGGTTCTTCATTCAGAAAATGCCATTTTATGTTGTAGTAACTATCATATTTGAAAGCCTGCCTTTGATTTTGGCAAAAATACCTTGATCTGGCAAATGGCACTTTTCCAGCCATCAGATAACGATATGCTTCCTGGAAAATAGCCCTGGAGCCAGCCTCCCTTCTTAGGTGGGGCAGCCACACTTCTAAGGCAATTCTAAGGCTCCAGCCAATTCCCCCCCTCACTATGAGAGGGGATGTGACGACCAAGGGAAAGGGAAGGCAGTGACTTTCCCCCTCACTCCTCCTCTATGCAAACAGTGTGTTAACTTGCTATATAAAGATCAAGTTAACAGAAAATTTAGTATGAACTAATTTAGTATGAATTTCGTATAATGGGAGGGATTAAATGACAGTAATTTTTTTTGTTTCATAGGAAAAAATATGTTAAGGATACAGTGAACAAGGGAATATCCAAAAGGCATAAAACAAAATAGCTTATGCTGCAACTAAGACGTCAAAAACTAGCATAGAGCTTGTTTTCTCAAAAATTCAGTTTTAATCTTATATCACAACAACATCAGTACAAAAACACAGGTTTAGAAACAGAGTAAGAGCACATTACAATGCAATCATAGTACAGAATTTAGGGAGTGTGGTGCTGAGACCAATATGCATATTTTTTTGTTGAAGTCAATGAAACTGAGTCCTTAAACATTGTAAAATATTTACTGCATAATAGACTTTTCATAAACTTACAAAAATACTTGATAAACATGCAAGAAAGCTTTCTGAATGGTAGGATCACAATACACCTTTTCAGACAGAAAGAGAGAAACGTATAGCACTTAAAAAACATACTTTAGAACAGTTACAGCGTTCGGATTTTCCTACAATCACAGTAATCTTTTAAATCAAAATTAAGGTCAACTGTCCTTTCTTTTTCAAATGTAAGAAAAACCAAATTTGCCAAATGCTTGTGAGTCAGGAGAATAAACCAATTATACTATTTAAGACATTTATATATTGCCTAATCATTAACATTTCTAAGTGGTGTACATAAAAATAAACTAATCAGAAAATAAAAAAAGATTGATCATGAAATCAAACACTACCTTAAAATAAGAAAGTCTTAGTCATGCACCTGAAGTTCAGTAAGGAGGGTGCTTGTCTAATCTCAGCTGGGAGGGAGTTCAACAAGCTTGGGCCCACAACACTGAATGCCTGGCTTATAGCAGTTACAAAACGCACACCTGAGTCATGGGGAACCACCAACAAACATTTCCCCAAAGATCTCAAGGATTAGACTGGAATATAAGGGATCAGGCTATCCTTAAAATATCCTGAACACAAGTTGTTAAGGGGCTTGTAAATTAATACAAGAACCATGAACCTGGCCTGGTAGCATATGGGCAGTCAGTGTTTTAAGCATAGGAGGTTTTAAGCACTGGAATCTGGACACAATCCTGCAGATAGGAATGAAATACTGTAAAACAGTGCCCCCAATACCCATCCCACAGAGCTGATCTAGGAGGATACAGCGGTCAATAGTATCAAAAGCCAGCCAGCCAGACTGAGAAGCAGGAACACAATATATCATGATGTAACATACATGTCAACACAAGTTGCCACAGGAGCATCAAAGAGCATGTCGAAGATTGCAACAGTAAAATTGATCTCATATGTAGACTAGCTGCAATGGCTGTTAGAGATCTGAACGTTAGTGGCACGAAAAAAGAGAGATTGGGAACAAAATACTCTGACTGAAAACTGGCTATAGTGTAAGGTTGCCAGGTTCATGGCCTGAGACTGATCCTGTATCTTTAGGAGAAGAGAAAGTCAGCCAAGTGCAGGTGTTCTTGCAACTCTGTAATGGGAGAAACCACAAGGTGGAATTCTCCCTTCCCCATGCACAACTTTTAAAGATACAGAAGACCTCTTGGAGGCTGGGCCTGGCAAGCAAGAGGTCTTCTGTATCTTTAAAAGTTGTGCAAGGGGAAGGGAGAATTCCACCTTGTGTTTTTTCCCATTACAGAGTTGCAAGAACACCTGCACTTGTCTGACTTTCTCTTCTCCTAAAGATACAGGATCAGTCTCAGGCCATGAACCTAACAACCCTACTATAGTGTAAATGTGGATACTTTATAAAAAAATTAAAAGCAAACGGTAACATATACCCATCTATCATAGCTGAATGAGCAAACATCGATATAACTGGTATATACAAGCAACTGTTAAAATACAATTTAAAACATTTGACCAAACATGTTCCCATTTTGTAATTCACAGATTAAAAAGCAGAGAAATTCACTAATAGGCAAAACCCCCTTGTAGTTTAAGAACGTACCTATAGCCAACAGATATTTCTATCAAACTTTAAAAAGCAGAGAAGTAGGGCAGCTATAGTGATTGTATCAGGTGAGTAGGAGACCTGATCTCATCTCTGAGATATTGCACTGCCCTACAAATGTGGTGTAGTGGTTAGAGTGTTGCACTAGGATCTGGGAGACCAGAGTTCAGATCCCCACACAGCCATGAATCTCACTGGGTGACCTTGGGCTAGTCACTGTCTCTCAGCCTCAGAGGAAGGCAATGGTAAACCCCCTCTGAATACCGCTTACCATGAAGCCCCTATTCATAGGGTTGCCATAAGTCAGAATTGACTTGATGGCAGTACAATTATATTTTTACAAATTTGTAAATTGCACACACAATTTGGGTTGGTCTTTCAAGTCCAATCCACTTCTTGTGTAGCTAGGAAGAATTTGGTAACATGTGCCTGTGAGCATATGGTGAGTGGTGGCAACACCTGCAATCAGGACTGCATCTCCAAAGATGGAAAATTACATTTTTGTATGTTTGTTGGTGTTCTTACTTTGCTTCTTTTCTGTGTTACTACTGTTGCTACAGAGAATCTAACCTAGAAAATTATATTTCTCTCATTATTTATCCTAGAAATGTGTCACATTTATTTTTATTAACTTCAAAGCCTTTTTATTGGTCAGTGTCATATGATGGTAAAGACAGCATTTTGTGTTTCAAACTAAATGTTATATTTTATTTCTATCTTGGGTCCATTAACAGTGGAATCTGAAATTCCATCTGAAACATAGAGCACACCTAGGAATTTGCTAGAATATATTTCACCTCCCATTGTTTTATCTTGTGCAAACTGAGACACTCCTCATGTCCAGTGGAGACTATTCTGCAGAATAGTCAGTTTCATTATTCCACAATTGTTTTTGGAGTTTTTTTTAGTGTAAATTTTGCAAAGTGTTGCTGTACTTCACATGCTCACAGAAAAAGAAGCAAAAGAAAATGATTTACTATAGGAAACTTCACTAAAAACGCAAAGTAAGTAAAATATGACTTTAAATATGACTATCTGAACTATATCAACTGCCTTAATATTGTTGCTTCCTTCCTGCTAAAACAAGATCAGCACAGTACATGTCTTGTTTCTGTTATTTTGACTGATTGCAGGTGTTGCCATCACTTACCATCAGAGGCACATGTTACTAAATTCTTGTAAGCTACACAAGAAGTGGATTGGACTGTGAAAGACCAATCCAAATTGTTTTTGCATTTTGACAAATTTGTAGGGCAGTCCAGTATCTCAGAGAGGAGGTCAGGTCTCCTGCTCCCCTGGTGCATTCACTATAGCTGCCTAATTTCTCTGTTTTTAAAAGTTTGATTAAAATATCTGTGGCCTATAGGTATGTTCTTACATCGCAAGGTTTTTTTTTGCCTGTTAGTGAATTTATTCTCATATAATTAAACGGGTGTATAGCCATTGACAAAGACTGAACACAGTAGAGGTTGAAACTTGTTGGACTTGTTTAAGCAATGAATCTGCTTACAGCATTTTGTTTTTTCTCTCCTCCTTTTTCTGTTTTTTTTTAATGTGGCTGTTTTCTGTAATCTACATTTTTTTCAGCGTGTAGAGCGGTCTTAGTTTTCCTTAAGATTAGGCTTTTTTCTCTTCTCTTAAACCTGAGGTGTATTTTTGTGTATTCTATTACATATAGACCTTTTCAAAAGCCACAAAAGCCTTGACATTTACCATCACCATTAGAGGCAGCCAGTCACCCACAGATCCTGTAACTTGCCTGCTAGAGCTACTCTACCCTAACTTGCACACAAGAACAGAGAAATCTAGGAAGCTGCCTTACACAAATGGCACTTCTATACAGTCACTATTTTGGGGTGGGCTTCAATCACACACTGGAAAAATTCACTTTAAGCAGTTACAGGTGATCTTAAAGTGATTCACTTTAAGCAGTTACAAACCTGCCTCCCCAAAAGATCAGACATTTTGCTATATGGAAAGTGACAGAAAAATGCATTGGAAACTGTGTGATAACAGTTGATACAACATTGCCTAATCTCTCTGCAAACAAATCAGAATGAATGCTCAATAAACAGATAATTTGGAAGTGCCCTTAGTCACACCATTGGTCAGTCTAGTTCATTGTCATCTACACTGACTAGTAGTGGCTCTCCAGGAGTTTAGGCAGGAGTCTCTCCCAGGACTACCTGGAGATGCCAGATATTGAACCGGGTGGGAGCCTTCTGCATTCAAAGCAGAATGTCTACCACTGAGCTAAGGTGCTTCCCAGAATCCCATTTGCAGTGATTTAAACAAACTGAAAAATAGATTGTGCCCACCAGTAAATCCAGGGCAGACAACACACTGTCCTGAAACAGCCTGTGCCAGATGGCATGGATCCTCTAAGAGTAATCTCTCTTCTACTTATGGCCATTTTGATGATGAAGGGACAAACCTGAGCTGCCAAAATGGTCCCTTCCCAGCTAGTGGCGGGCAGGATGAGCAACATTTTTTAAATGTAAGTCCTCCTTGCTCTGACCACATTTTTCCTACAGTTTCCATGGGCTCAGAGCTACTGCCTGAGCACAGCTCTTTGTTGCTAGAGCTGCTAGTTTGCAGATTAGAGGTAGAAGGGGCTTCATCCAACTGCTATTTTTTCTGCAGAGAAGCTGGTCTATGCTCCATACTTTTCCTTACTTTACTCTCTTTTTCACTAGGCTGCCAAAAGTCCACAACAGGGCACACCACTTTAGTAAGTGATAGGGAGTGATCTTTTTTTAAGCAGTGTACCCATGATGGAAAGTCTGTGTCAGTTTATGGGTCTAACATGCCAGTCTTACTATGCCAAAATATTTCTTCTCTGTTCCTATTTGGGTTGAATAATATCAAGCCAGAGTGTATTCAAGTCCATTTCTCTAGGCCCTATTTAGCTGCCAAAGCCTACCCTCAAGTTTCCCGCTCTCCAGAACACCTAGCCCATTACTGCGCATTACCACACATGCACCAGACATGAACAGCAGGCCTCAGCTTATTGTTCGTACATTCCTGTAATCCTATCACAGGAAAAAGCTACTGAATGGAGATCAAAGCTGAGAATGGGAAATGAAACCATTTCTAACACAGACCTACTTTATGAACTATTGTGAATGACAGTTTGTAAAGGTACAAAGCAGGAGAAATTCAGAAACAGGCTCCATTCTAAGCAAATCTGCACTTAATATAGTAGGCACGTTTTGTATGTTACTGTAGAGATGCTTTAAATGTCATTAATTATCACGTTTCATGAACCACGCTCTTCTCAGACATTGAGGTACTTTAATATTTAAAATCTAAGAAGCTGTGCATGCAGCCCCCCCCCCCACTCACATTGTGTTGAGTAATTAGCAGGCAGATAATGAATTCTCCTTTATGTCTACAAGCTGATGGACTCCTAATTTCAGGGTCTCAGAACAAACCGATTGCATTATGGTGTTGTGTCACATCTAATTCCAAGAGCCAGGGGGAAAATAGCCGCGTTTATTAATGATTGGCAGAATAAGAGACATTCATTATCTCTCTCATTTTCCGCAAGTGAAGTGATTTTCTCTTGGTACTTTAAAGGGCAGATTGCATACGCAGAAAGGAAGCTTTGAAAAATCACATAGAATTTGATATGAGGGTATTTTACTCATCCTGGATTTCAGGGCAATGAAGTAGGACATTATCAGCATGCACACAGCTGGCAACAAACATACAGACACTAATGACAGCCAACATAACAAGGGAGGTATTTCACATATACAACAAACATTTAAAGACTGACGCAACATATAGGTGTTTATATGTTAGTGCTAGAAGCCAGAAAACTAAGACAGCTGGATTGTCACCTGATCCCTTGCATATTCATTCAGAACTAGATCTGACTGACTTTAGTTGGAGATATCCCCAAGTAAGTGTGCATAGATTGTGGCCTTAAAGTATATCCACTACAGTTGTATCAGAAATACTGAAAATAATTAAGAGTTATCCCTGGATATAAAATCTAAATAAAGGACAACAGTAAGTCCCACTGTTCTATATGTCCACAAAGCCACATGGCAGGGGTAGCTAACATGATGCCCTCTGGATGTTGCTGGACTACAACTCCCATCATCCCTAGCCACACTGGCTGGGGCTGATGGAGGATGGAATCAACAACAACTGGAGAGCACCACATTGATTACCCCTATTGTATGGCATATCTATACCACAACTTAAACTGGTTTAGTAGACACTCTTTAGGGTGCAGTGGTTAGGACCCGAGAGACTAGGGTTTAAAGCCCCATTCAGGAATGAAGCTTACTGAGTAACCTTGGGCCAACCCGTCTTGAGAGTGTTGCTGTGAAAATAAAATTGAGAGGGGGAGAACCATATATGCCATCTTGAGCTCCTTGGAGTAAAGGTCGGATATAAATGTTATAACAACCACCACCTAGTCATCTGTGGCTCTATTCTGTGAAGGGCATTAGGCATATCTAAAATGAGGCTGCACCAAATTACATTTTCATGTCCAAGAATTAGCTTTTACCAAACTATAATTCCCATTATTTCTTGTGGGATACAGTCAAACTGCCCTGCCTGAAGTTGAAGAACTCAGACACGGTTTCAATTCAGTGCACTTCATGAATCTATCTATGCTTACTCAGAACTTGACATCTCTCTAGAACTAGCTAAGCATGACTTTGCAACTCGAAAACGTTGACTCATCAACTGTTGCCCCCTGAGTCAGTTTAAGTAAGGCTGGGCAGGCTTCCTCCTTGTGCCAACTGTCAATGCTGAGAGCGCACATGTAAATGAAGGCTCCACCATAACTGAGTCTGTTGAATTTCCCACCGCATTCACCTCCTGGTATGAGGTGAAGGGGGGGCCGTCAGAGGAGGGCTGCTAACTGACAGCCTGGGTGTGGGGAGTGGCGGGTGCCCAGCTGGGAAGCATCTGATGGGCCAGGTTGAGCTCCCACAGGGGTGTCCTGAGTCATGGGGCGGAGGTGTCAAGTACTGGAGCTGGGGCGCCTTCTAAGTCTGTTTTGCCACTTGGACCCTCCCCAGGTTGTTCCTCCCAGCCCAAGTTCTCATCCTCTGCCTCTGTCCACCCCCTCCCAGCAAGGCTCATGACATAAATGGGTATATAAATTTGTAGCCTAAATAGATCTGTAGAATGCAAACAGTTAGAAACCTCAAAATCAAGTTACATCCATAGAATCGTAATGGGTAAAGATTCTAGGCCTAAAAAGTAGCTAAGAACCTACTGTTACGTTTCTTGTGAAAACAAATGCAAAATGAAATTATAGAGGCAGTCAGCTATGGAGTAGCAAGATATTAATGGGTGGTTATGTGGATAGTGCAATTACATAGCTGAGTCACTAGATAGCACTGGACTTAGTTGTATCTCAATGAAGTCAGGACTTGCCTGTAGCTGTTTTATGCTCTTGTTTAAGTGAGATAATAAAATTCTTGTCTAGCTTCCTGCCTAGGGTTGCCAGGTCCATAGCCCGAGACTGATCCTGTATCTTTAGTAGAATTCTCCCTTCCTCCTGCACAACTTTTAAAGATACAGAAGACCTTTTGGAATTCCACCTTGTGGTTTTTCCCATTACAGAGTTGCAAGAACACCTGCACTTGGCTGACCTTCTCTTCTCCTAAAGATACAGGATCAGTCTCAGGCCATGGACCTGGCAACCCTATTCCTGCCTGATGTGTCCTTGAGCATGACGGCAGGTTTGGCACTTTTAAAATGTATTAGGTATATATATCTTCAGGTCATAATAGCAGACAAAATTTCTATGTACATTACGTGTTCCTTGAACAGGGCAATTGAGATTGTTTTTATGAATTAATTTTAAGAGATGCCTAGGATATGATGCATAGAAGGGAGAGAGATTTCATTCATTTTGCATTTAAGTTTTCACTTTCCAAAACAATACAAGAACCGAAACACAGCCATCTTTTGAAATTCAGTTATCCAAATTCTGCCGTGCAGTTCTCCAGCCAAGTAATGTGTACAAAATATGCATACTAAGATAAAGGGTTTTATGTAAATGTATATATTAGTAGAAATAACATACACAGTGCATTATATTAGGAAAAGTGTTTTACCACAATGTGAATATTAGGGGAAATTGCATATAAACATGTATAGTAGCAGCAATTTGGCACAAAAATGCTGATGAGAAGTTTTTTAAAAAATTGTAAACTGATGTGCAAAATGGAGCACTGAATTTAAGATTAGAAAAAAGAAAGTGAGAGAAACCAATACTGACAGATTTGCCCATCCTTAACCCTGACATATACATTCTATATGCAGAAAGGCATGAGGACAAGCTGTGGAGTTCCCAAGACATGTAATAAAAATGTGCATGGAACAACACATACTTCTGCATACAAGTATACCCAGTGATTTATTCACTGTAGTAAAGGAGTTAACATGTAAATGGCTGAGAGGACAATCTAAATCTACCAAACATGATTTGAAAATATGACGTCTGGTCTTTTTCTGACTTTTTTGGGAGGTTAGATTATTTTATTCATAAGGCTTCTATATTTATTTTGATACATTGACTAAAGAATATGGTTAGCTGCCTTGAGTATTTATTTTAGGAAGGAGGAGGTATTAAGGCTGGGGATGGATAAATATCTGCTCCTATACTTGGGACAAAGTTCTCTGGGTTTCACTGGAACTTAAAAGGGAGTGGTGACAGATGTTAGTACCCAACATAGTTTATGAAGGGCTTTGCTTAATTCCATGACTTACAGCACAATCCTCTGCATGTTTACTTGGAAATAAATCCTGTTGCATTTAATTGGGCTTATTCAAGTCTGAGACAATTCTACCACAACTAAAATTTTCTAGTAGTTTAGTTGGTGAGTAGCTTTAGGAAATGTAAACCAAAATTTTCTCCACAAGAGTGTTTGTGATATAGCCAATGAGTTACAATTATGTTTCCCACAAACATCCTGATATAACCAGGAATCTGTTTTAAATGTATGGGATAGAAAGTATTAACGGTACTATATGGTACAGTCACCGGATACACTTGCCTTTAGATCTGATTTATTCGTTGTCTGGGGTGGGGCGGGGAAAGATGAATGATTAAGATCTGTACTGTATTACAGTGCTAAAAATAGCTCTTTCATGGGAGGATGGTATGCCTCTAGAGCAGCCTTTCCCAACTAGTGGGCCACCTGATGTTGTTGGACCACAGCTCCCATCAGCCTCAGCCAGCGTTGCCAATGGTCTGGAAAGATGGGAATTGTGGTCCATCAACATCTGGTGGCCCACTAGTTGGGAAAGGCTGCTCTAGAGTTTCTGCTGCAATGGAACTCACTTAGGTGGAAGCTTTTGTTTAGCCCAGTTGTCCTATATTTCCTTTGCATTCAAAGGCATGGGAACAAAATCAATATTTCCATAGTGCAGAGAATGCGTATGTGTGATGGAGCAGAGAGTCAGGGGGAACACGGGCCAAATGCCTAGATTACAACATGAGGGGAGAATGCTGGGCAGCTTGGTTCTGATTTCAAGGGATTCTCAAGAAGTGCATTCCTATAGCAGGACTGGTTTCTTCTTGACAATCCAAAAGCTGGAGAAACAGGTAATAGAACAGAGGTGACATTCACATGCAGATGCTTTCTTCCTCCACAGCCTGTGAAATTCTTGGATGCTTCCTTCTCCAGTACTTTCCCTATATCATTTTTGTACAGGAGGTGCTGATATACAGAAACTCACAGGCTGTTGCATATAGGTTTTCTGTATGGCAGCTGATCATATGTGTGGCAAGGAAGGTATGAGTTGAACATGCAGCTTGCTAAACTGTGTTCCTCTAGAAAAATGTAGCAGAACAGTTATAGTTCACCTTACACTTCTATAATGCAGAAAGTGGAAAGAGAATGGATGAAGGGACTGGACTAGGCTACAGTTTTGCTAATAATTTAATACCATTTCAAAATACAAATCTACCCTTGCATTATACAAACCTGCCTTTGCTACTTGCACTATCAATCTTCCATTTTAGCGTCTATGTAGAATAACCTTAGAAATACACTAGCATTATACTTCCTTTGACCTCTTAGCATCCTTAATTCCACCCAGTTGCTGTATATGATGCAAATGCATATAGTGGTCAGTGAAGAGCACAGCATCCTCCACTTCCCGAATCCAGTTCCTGATCAAGCATGTCACAGCAAGTGATCTTTTTGTAAGTGGTGTACTGGAGAGTCAAGTTGGGAACTGGTGGGGTATGATCAAATATCTGTTTCAACATATATATTTTTCCACTGATGAGATAAAAGTGTCACCACGGAACCAAAAAAGTCCTTAAACAGTTAAATGAGACAGTTCTTCACTTCCTCAGCTGACCTTTCATTTTCCTCCTTTGCATTAGTTTCCATTTTACCAATTTATGCTTTTATAAGGCAACATCTTCACGTAAGAGTAAATTATGTGGCTGCATTTTATTGATTTGTCTACCTTAGATCATTCATTTATTGTAGTGGTGACTCATCAAATGTCCATAGTGGGTACATTTGCCAATGGTGAATTAAAGAGTAGTCATTAAATTTTCTTTTCAGCCTCAGTTGATTTTAATGGCTTTGAAAGGTTTCCTTTTAATCGGAGAACATACACATAACTAATACAGTTTTGAATATCAAAAGTGATCCTTGAGATTTGTAGAGGTACTCAGAAATTCTATTATGGATACATCAATTATTGTTTGATCTCCAGTTCCCAAGTATAGCCAGCAAGAGTGGAGATATATTTCATAGGAATACTGTCTACTTATGTGAAATTCAACATACATATACACTAACATCAAACATGGACATCATTGTAGGACACTCAGTAATATAAATATTCCAAATTAGAGAGTCTGTAGATTTGCCACAATTACATGACCAATCTGCCATACATAACCTTTAAAAAAAGCAAAAGAAGCATGGTCCAGCTCGTATCAGGCAATTATGAAAAACACAGTGAGCTGCTGAGATGGAGTAAAGATGAATTTTGGAGATGAAGATTGGGGTGGCAAAGGTACTAAGAATCTGAATGCCATAGGATGGTGATGTGAATGGCAGAAGGGATAAAACAAGAGGAACCTAGGCCCTAGAAATATTGGAAGCTGCTTTATACAAAGTCAGACTATTTCCCCATCTAACCCAGCAAGTTTCCAGAATCCCAGTATCAGGCTTCAGTTTAGACAGGATGCAGCTGGGGTCCAGTTTAGGCACAGGTGGGCAAAGCAAAAGAGCAACAGACATGATCATGGATGGGCAAGAGGGCAGATGCTAGATCAAAGATATGAGGGACAAAGAGCATGTGGGAAGTGTGGAGTCAGAACCTGGCAGAAAGTCAAGTTCCAAGGCAAAAAGAGACGGTTGGAGGGACCAGAAGGTGTCCATGACCAGCACCTAGCGTGGGAGCTAAAGTTGAGCCAGGAAGGTCTAGAGCTGAACAATGGAGCTGTTAACTCAGCAAAGGTCAAGAGGAGACTTGTATCCTTCCTTCTTGCCAGCTTTCTCCTCTTCCCGGTCATCATTTGCAGCTGAGGAAGAGTAGGATATAAATTTAATAAATAAATACAATTGATAGGGCCTGGTGTGTCCTGATTGGCTTGGAGAGTCAGCTGACAATATTCAAGCTGGGAGGTCATCCAACTGCCTTCAGCCTGAAACTGCAGCCTCAAGGGCATCCTTTTCCTGAACTTCTAGGCTGCCTAGCCTTCTGAGGGTTAGTGGTATATGAGGTAAGGTGCTGCTGGAGACGTACTGCTCTCTCAGTGCTTCTTTTTTATTGTCTCCTGGTGATTGGCATCCTCTGATCAAAGCAGGTCTACTCAGGAGACCACATAGGAAGACGGCTGAACCCTTGGATGACCCAGGGAGTCAAAGGTGTGCTAAAGCTGGATAAGAAGATTGCAGAGAAGTTAAATGAATTATTTGCATCGGTCTTCACAATAGAGGATATAGGGCAGATCCCTGTGCCTGAACTAACTTTTGCCAGGAAAGGAGTCTGAAGAATTGCGGCAGATAGTGGTGATGAGAAAGAAATCCTAGTCTTAATAGACAAAATAAAAACTGAAAAATCACTGGGTCTGGATGGACCCAAATGAACTCAAATGTGAGATAGCTGATCATCTAACAAAAATATGTAACTTGTCCCTCAGATCTGCCTCCATACCTGAGGACTGGAAAGTATAACACCAATCTTTAAAAGGGGATCCAAGGGATCCCAAAAATTACAGGCCAGTTAGCTTAACGTCTGTCCTGGGAAACTGGTAGAAAGTATTGTTAAAGACAAAACAACCAAGCATACGGAAGAATGAGCCTTGCTGAAGCAGAACCAGCATGGCTTCTGTAAGGGTAAGTCTTGTCTCGTCAACCTATTGATGCATATAGATAGAGGTGGTCCAGTAGACATAAAGTCCTTGGACTTTCAAAAAGCTTTTGCCAAAGTACCTCTCCAAAGACTCTGAGTAAGCTTAGCAGTAAGATGAGATCAGAAAATGGTTAAGCAGGAAGAAGCAAAGAGTAGGAATAAATGGACAATTCTCCCAAAGGAGGAATGTAGAAAGTGGAGTCCCCCAAGGATCAGTATTGGGACCTGTGCTTTTTAATGTGTTCATAAATTATAGCATTAGGGGTGAGTAGTGAGGTGCCCAGGTTTGCTGATGATACTAAACTGTTCAAGTCACTAAAACAAAAAGAGAATGTGAAGAGCTCCAAAAGGACATCTCCAAACTGAGGGAATGGACGATAAAACGGCAAATGCAATTTCATGTGAGCAAGTGTAAAGTGATGCATGTTGGGGTAAAAATCTTGATTTTATATATACACTCATGGGGTCTGAACTAGCAGTGACTAACCAGGAACAAGAACTTGTAGTGGACAGCTCGATGAAGATGTCGACCTAGTGTGCAGCAGGTGTGAAAAAGGCAAATTCTATGCTAGGGATCATTAGGGCAAGGTATTGAAAATAAAACTGTTGATATAATGTTGTTATACAAATCTCTGGTGCGACTGCATTTGGAATACTGTGTAGAGTTCTGGTTGCCTCACCTCAAAAAGGATATTTTACAGTTGGTTCAAAATAGGCCAACCAAGGTTATTAAAGGGATGGAGCAACTCCCCTATGAGGAAAGGTTGCAGTATTTGAAGCTTTTTAGTTTAGAGAAAAGGGGAGTAAGAGGTGACATGATAGAAGTTTATAACATTATGCATGGCATTGAGAGAGTGGATACAGAGAGGTTTCCCTCCATTTCTCATAACACTAGAACTCATGGACATCCACTGAAGCTGAATGTGAAAAGATTTAGGACAGATAAAAGAAAGAACTTCTTCATACAGCACATAGTTAAGCTATGGAACTTGCTCCCAGAGGAGGCCATGATGGCAACCAGCTTGGACGGCTTTAAAAGAGGATTAGACAAATTCATGGAGAATAAGTCTATCAATGGCTACTAGGACAATGGCTATGCTCTGCCTCCATAGTCAGTGTGCTTCTGAATACTAGTTGCTAGAAACAGCAGGGAGGAGAGTGCTCTTATGCTCAGGTCTTGACTGCAGGCTTCCCATGGGCATCTGGTTGGCCACTGTGAGTACTGTAAGCCTTAAGTGCTGAAAATCCAAAACCAGAAACAGGTTCTCTGTAGTGTGTAGGCAAACTACACACACACAACACAATTCATTTACAATTGGACATAATTAATATCATTAAGACTTGCCTTGCTGGTGATTCATACTAATGGACCAGCAATCTCAGCATTCTTCTGATCACAGACATCAAATCTTACAGGAATGTCCACAAGTAGAGAGTGCTAGAAATAGCCCTCTTTGTGATTACTTTTTTGATAGCACATTGACACATAGAAACGCTACCCTGAGTGACAGACATAGTAGCAGCTGGTGTTTAAGGACAGACTTCTTATCTATTGTGAATTGTTTGCCTGCACTCTGACCACCCACAATCCTTTGCACTACACATTTAAGTTCTATTTGCTTGCAACATGGTGTTCAATGACTGGTGTACTAACTAACCCAGCTTTATTTATTCCATTCTCCAGTTTTTCTGGACTCTACAGATATATTTGAGATTGTGGTGGGTTCCCACAGTTCATCACTAGCTTTTCACCACAAGCATATTGATTCTAGTAAGCGTAGCTTATTTTTAGTAGGGCTGCCAGAAGGTAATTTAACTTTCTCCCAGCAAGTCTGGCTTATTTGTACAGTTGACAACAGAATTAATGCTTTCTTCAATATCACTCAGTGTTCTTCCATTACTGAAGAACAGGAAAGGGGAAGATAATGTGTGTGTTAAATAAAACTACTTCCACCATTCTTATAGTATGTATGTACTGTATATGTATTTTATTTATGTAGAGGAAATTATAAACTGCTTAATTAAAAAAGACCCTGTAAGTTGTATACATGAAACAATATAAAACAATTACCAATAATACACAGATAAAATCAGCCAATAATAAAAAACATTACATATGTACATATGTAAGTAAGCAAGCATGCCTGAGAGTTGTAGTCCAAAACGTCTGGAGGGCATCATATTTTCAAGGCCATTTTTCTGTCAAAAATAGCTGGAAAATGTTTTTTTAAAAAAGAAACATAAAAACAAAATACAACAACAATAATGAAAACAGCCAAAACAGAAGAGAAAATATAACAGAAAACCTCCATAGAAGAGAATGCATGAAATAAAGTACTAACCTTATATACCAAAAGTTCTCCAAAACAAAAGTGTATTGAATATGCTGCTGGAAAGGCAGGAGTGAGGGGGCCAGATGCATATCTCAAGAGTTTTTCTATCTCTACCTAACATTTTGAAAGAATTTGTTGATAGAATGTCAAGGATTTGTTGCATTTCACATGTTTCCTGGTTCCTTTGAAAAGGGTGTGTGTGTGGATATCACACTGGTATTTCACCTTGAAGTACAGAATTGTGCCTTTTCATGTGGACCAAAATAATTTCATTATCAGAATGTTTGGCTGAGTTATTGCATTATAAAAACAATCCTTTCGAATGGATTGCTCAATGGGAGAATTAAATCAGAGGCCTCCACACTTCAGCTTCACTTGGGGAATAATGTTCACAAATGAAGCAGACCTGCCTAAAAACACTCTTAGCACCACTCCTGACAACACTCTTAATTGAAGCAAGACATTGAAAATGTTGAAACTGGACCTTGAGTGAATCCTCTAAACATGTTTTATCATATTACTGCTAGCATTCGAGGCAGTTTATTACAGAAGAACAGTTATTTGAAACTAAGTAACTACGTGGATTATCTGGGTTCAGCATACTGAATAATTAAAGACCAGAAAGATTTACCACAGACATTTCAAGATAAACAAAACATAAGCCAGATCAATATCCTATAGTGCTGTACAGATAGTGAAAATTAATTGATCAGACAGTTCCTGCCTACTGGAGTGTTTTTGTATGTGGTTGTAGTGCTAGTAGTTGGCCAGGCCAGATTCAGGGCTGGCATTAGTGTTTGGCCAGGTTGGGCACTGGCAGGGGGCCCCAGGAGCTCACAGGGGCCTCTCACCAGCCTGAGCCCAACCCTGCCATTCCGGCGCTTCTCCTTTCACCTCAGATGCCTCCTTCTTTACCCTCAGAGATGGCTCATCCACTCCAGCTTCTGCACATGCCTGGCAGGGGCTGCCACTGCTACTGGTCACGCTAGCTGGGCTGCAGGAGTTGATGGCAGGCCTCAGGGGCTGGTGCAGTGTGGGGGGAGGCTTTTGCTTATACACCTTGGGAGAAAGAAGGGGTGCCACTGCTGCCACCTGGTGCACTGCGACTCAACTGAGTGATGGGGGCAACGGGGGAGTCACTCACTCATCTGCACTAGGCAGCAGTAGTGGCGCCTCTTCATTCTGGGATGTGCCTGCCGAAGCCTCCCTCCTTCCTGCCCTTCCTGCTGTCCACTGGAAACGCCTCCCCCTAGATCAGTAAGTGCAGCAGGAGCAAGGAGGGGTATGCAGGGAAGGAAGACCCTAGAAGGTTCTGTGTGCTCAATGGCCCCAGGAAACCTGGAAATGGCTCTGGCCAGATAGAAGGATTTGTCTGTAATTAAATTCAATTGCTGGTGGTTTGTTTGTTCATAATGGAATCCTGTCAGTGGGTGCTTTCACACTGCACTTTATTCCATTATTCTGACGATTTCTTACCTGGTAATCTGTGCATTTTATTTGAGTTTTCACACAACATACCGCATAGCTCTGGAATTCTGGTGGAATGTAGTGCAAGTGTAGCGGTAATTTCTGCAATAAATGATACCAGAAATAATCCGTTAGCAAGGCTGGGAACCTGGAAGATCACGGGAGTGTTTTGCTAGCCGCTGCCGCTCATGTGACAGGCATCCCAGCATGCAGTGTGTTCCTGCCCTTTAGTCGCTCAGATTTTTATTTTTGTTTTGCTTGATGAACGTTGTACCGGTATTCTGGCATCGGCTCAGATAGCAGCAGCATTTCCCACACACATCTGTCTTGATACATCTAAAACAATTTAAAAAGTCAGATCCTAAAGGGAGAGGGCTTGCATGGTGACAGGACAAGGTCTTCGACCTCCTACACAGTGAGGAACAGTGTGCATGGGTGAGGGACGAAAACAAGCTGTGTGAAAGACAGTTGCGCGAAATGCCGCTATATCGGCTGAAAAAGTACGGTTCCTTATCGCAAGAGGTACTGCAGCGTGAAAGGGATTTTAGAAATCGGGACAGAAGCGCTACCTTTTTAATCTGTTATACTAGCACTATTAGCCCCATGTGTGAAAGCAGCCGTTATGACTGGCAGATGCTCCTTTCAGAAGAATTCCAGAACTGCAAGCTACTAGTGCAGGGGTCACCAACTTTTTTGGACCAGTGAGCACATTTTGAATTGTGAGAGATGGCTGGGGGCACCAGTCACAATATGTTTAATTTCTGCCTGCTATACAGCTGTTAAAGGCACAAGAATCATGTTTTCCCACAGTGTCAACCCCAAACCAAAGCTTAGGCTGCCATCCTGTATCCACTTACCTGGGAGTTAGCCCCATTAAATACAACTGACTTACTTCTGAAGTAGACTTGTATACCATTGTACTATAAGATAACTATATTGTGAATTTTTAATAAGTCCCTGGTCTTTAGTTCCTGCACTGTAGGAGACATGCCTTAGCCTCTATGCAAAGTTTTCACATTCCCTTTTGGGGGTAAGGGTGGATTGTTTAACATCCACCTACACTTATTGTGTAGTGGTATTTGCAGAAAACAAATGCCCTTCTTGTTGGGACACAGAAACATATAAAGAAATATACATCACTGTGTTCAACTTGGATGACCTCTTCCACATCATGTATGGAGAAGTTGTAGCTTCAGTGGACTAATCTTGTGTAAATATTTTCCAAATGGTGCCTATATTTACAAGCTGCTGGGCGCTGAAAGAAGGATGGAAACAAGAAAGAATTCAATATCCCTCAACTTGCAATGAAATAAATGCATGCTTTTTTTTTTAGTGGTTCTAAATTAGAGAAATATTTTATTACCCTTAGTTGAATGCCTTACTGGTATCATTCTTTTGTGGCTTATACTTCTTGTAACTAATATGCCTGAAATAATCTGTAAAGGGTTGGGGCAATTTTCTATAAATATTTACCTGCAGCCAGCTACCCATTTCCTCTAAGTCAGCCTGGTGCCAACACATCCAGGCCCCCTTGGTCCCAGACAGCATGGCAAATGATCGGGGATGATGGGAGTTGTAAACAACGTCTGGAGGGCATCATGTTGGCTACACCTGCTATAAATTTTGAGCAAATATAAGGAGCAAATATCTCGCTTCACTTTTAGAGTTATTTCCAATTGGAAAAGGACTGTAGGGTTTTTGGGGGGAGGGGAGAAGAAGCTATTTGAAATTGCTCTGTAAATATGCACCTAAGACACTTTATTTCCTTTCATGTCTTAATTTTGTCATTGTCAGTCATAGTAATGTAGCCTGTCATTTGGGATCTGAGTCCTGGGCCATTCATAGCCTGCTGGATACTGCGAGGGGCAGCACAAGACTTGGAACATCTCAGTTGTTTGTGCTATTTTTTATTACAAGTCAGGTATGACTTTCAGCTATGTGCATGCTGGGTAATTTTCAGGTTATATTACCTGCACCGTGTACTCCTGTTGTGAAACCTCCTGGCCAAATAAGCTCATCCAGGTCGGGTCCCTCCTGGTCTTTCAGAGACTAGCTAAGACTTAAAAAAAATATCTATTGAGCCTTTGAATGGATTGGCTGGGGGCTTTGCGTTGTTTGCTGCTATTGAGGTTCATTATACTTTTTGTCTGATGTTTTAATGGCTGGAATATATCTTATGATGATTTGAAATTTATATTAATTCCTGTTGTGTCTTGATATGTGGGAAAGTGGCATGTGAAATAAATAAATAACCCTGGCCAGGGAGACTGGTAACAATATGTGCATCCTTATACATATAAAGAGGGCCAAGCATTTCTTTTCGACTGAGACAGTGTTGAGCCCGTAGGGCTAAGCCACTCCAGATGAGCTGTCAAATCCAAGGCTAGTTTGGTCTTCTATATTATCTTGCCATGATATTAGAAAACATGAGATAAACATTGTGGTTAAAGGGTGTGTGTGATCATCTGTATGAGCTCATTGTGACCACAGATCATAATTCAAATGAAATATGTGTGTGTCAAAGGCTCAAGAGGCCAAACATAGGGTGCTGGGAAAAACAGGATGCTGACCTTACCCTTCAATGAATGTGTTAAATTTGTTCCAACTTGGGTAGTGACTCCATGTTTATTCAGAAAGTGTCCTGAGCCAACTGAGTAGTTGCATGCTTCTCAGTGGGTGCATGCTTCCTCAGGCCTGTAGTTCTCTAGCACACATAAATGTGGCAATGGCAAACCCTTTCCAGCTTCACACAATCCGCAATCGCATGGGCTGTAGCTAGGTTGGTACGCTGGGGGCAGTTTATGCCAATTCTGTGCTCCTTACTGTGACAATCCTCAGTGGCAGGAAGCAGGGCAATATGCTGACAGCATAAATTACCTCTTCGGCCTGCAACTGCATTCCGGTTTGCAGGATCCAGTAGGCTGCTACCCAGCTGGCCTACAGTGTGTTTCTCCCAGTCTCCAAAACAAAGCCTGGTAAGGTCTGTCTAATCCTCTTAGGAAATTTGTACTGTCCACAGTCTGCTGCCTTGGGTAGGCCAGCCCATATAGCTATGGTTCTGCACATCCTGACCCGCATATGGATGGAATGTATTGGGTCCTAGATAGGGAAGGATAGATAGACAGATGCTGAGCTCACCACATTGCATTGGACATGATATTGCTTAACCTCTGTGTGAATTTTTTTTGAAGGACATCTGGTATTTTTAAAGGCTCCCTGATGTTATGTGGCTTCTGAGACAATCTCAAGTTGATGCAGCAGAAATACTTGTTGGAACTCTGTTTTACCTTCTTACACTTGACAAAAATAAATAATCCAAAGAATATTGAAATATTTGTGTTGCTTCAATATATACTTGCAGGAGCCCTTAAACCTGTCATCATTAAGGGAAAAATGCATGGTTTATGTGAAGTCTCTGTAGAAAGAATTATCAGTTGTTTTTCTCAATTACAATGGCAGATGGGATTTTTATAAAAAAATTATTGTTCAGAAATAAAAATTGGACGTGCTAGTGTTCCAAATGAAGTCTCCTGCAGCTGCTTACAGGAAAAATCAAAAGTCTTATACATCTCCTGTAACCTGAGGTGCTTTTGGCCTGTAGAAAGAATTTGTTGTAGGGAGGATGATAATCTCTCTGCTGCTGTTGCTGAGTCCTGCATACCAGCTAAACTATGATGCCTGGATTTAAGATAAAGGGTTTTTCTTCTATCAGGTCATAAATGAAACCAAGTTTCAAAGAAAATGCAAAAACCTGAAGAAAATCTAAGTTGCAACGCAATCATAAAACTGATAAAAAGTAGCTACTTAATTCTCCCTTCTTTACCCTTTGTTCATTTTAAAGGTTTTTGTAAGGATTCTTTATATTCTCCACTCCGTTTTATTCTAAGAGTTAATGTGGAAAGTCAAAGTGACACATTTGGCATAACATTGACTTATTTTTGTATGGCAACTCTTGCTTTTTCTTTTTTTTAATGTCATGAAACTTTTTTTAGGATACACCTGTTCTAATCTCCTGGCAGGGGTACATGATCACACATATCATTGTGTTCTAGTAGAATGTAGTTTATCACCACATTGCTCAAATGTAGCCAGAGGGCCTTGACACTGCACTAGTCAATTAATTTATTTTTGAAAAAGAAATGGTATCCCCAAACTAAGATGATGGGACCAATAATAGTGTGGAAGCACACAGGTTATAGGGCATAATCTTTAACATTCTCAGACCTGCATCCCATCTTACCCCAAACATGCAATTAGGAACTCCTTAATTTCTTACCATATATTTGTATCAATGGCTGTTGCAATCCACCTGAGGTCAGGCTGCAGACCAGCAGTGGGTTCCATTTCTGATCACTGATGATCAGCAGCATAGGGCAAACATAATGATCATGAGCCCTGCACCACTACAATAACTTAATGAACAGATGGAAGGACAGAATAGACTTTGTGGATTGATAGTCTCTGTGCATTGGAAGGATAGATTCCATAAGCTAGTTAGAGGAAAGGATTACAATTGGACTCCTGCATAGGAGCATGGCACCTATGGATTAAGCCAGAGATGAGGAATCTTCAGGTGTTCCTGGCTTTCAACTCCCATCAGCCCCAGTCAGCATGGCCAGTGGTCAGGGATGAAGGGAGTGGTAGTCCAATAATATCTGGAGGGTCATAGGATCCCTTTCCCTATATTAGACAATTTAAAATAACTTTGGCTGCAATTCAATACATGTCTACTCAGAAGTAGGCTCCATTGGGTTCAAGTGTGTGTTGGATTGCTGCCCTAGCTCATATGTGACTTTTTTACATGTTTTTACGTGTTCTTAATGTTTTAAAATGTTTTAAATCATTTTTTAATGTGTTTTACTTTATTTTTAATAATTGTTTCACCACTTTGGTGTGGGGGGTGGAGAACGGCAGGACAGACATTAAATAAATAAATAAATAAATCTCATTCTGAAGCTGAATTAATTGAGATACATCTTAGTCATTTATTGTAACCCCATTTTATTTCAGAACAGTTATCAAGCATCAAACATCTTCAAGGGTTGTTACCTAATAATTAGTTGCTTTCATTTTTTCACAGTTACCTCCTCATAACCTAGTAGGAAAGAGAGAAAACATAATCCTAATATATGATGACAAGTCCTTCTAATAACAAACACAACAGGTGAGTGCCAAACACTGAGAAACAAGAGGGAGACAACAGCATGTTTGAGAAAAACGCAAGGTTTCCAGATGTTCAAAATATCTGTAGGGGAAACCCCCCTCAACAAACTCTAAGGGTGCACCCCCCAAAAACAAAAATCCCAGTGGAGAACTCTGTATGCCCAGTGGCCACAGAATGCTGAGCGATGGGAAGAAAAACCAGAAAACAGGGGCATGGATGTAGTACCCTCCTAGCAAAGAGCATGACTGACTGGCTGGCTGGAATACTGAAAAGATGCAATCCACACTGCAACATTTTGTTGCAGGTCCCATCATTCTGCACTTGAGATCTAGATGTTGCTATCTCAGGAATACAAAATATAAGTTTCCGGGGATGCTAGGAGATGCAGGATGGCCATTGATGAAGACCTCAGTGGGCAGATAGGTTCATACAGAAGAAGATAGTTGTTCAAATACCCTGGTCCAAACCGTACGGGTCTTTAAAAGACATCAGTGGCAGTTTTGAATTGGTTCTGGAAACAAATTGGAAGCCTCTGTAAGGCTGAAGTGTTACAGAAAAGGAAAACCTTACACAAATATATTATTGAACAATATTTATTATTGGTCATGTTCCTTTTCTGTACCTATTTCTTCAGTGTAAATGCATGTTGCTTGTTGCTGCCTAGATTCAGATTGGTACTATGAAATGTACAGAGACTAAACAGACTATTATTATAGTTTGTACTGTATTCAGTGGCATAAGTGACAAAACATTTCATTTTGCTCAGAAATCGTTTCCCTGATTTAAAAAATCTGGTATGGATCAAAAATCTGCGAACAACAATTTTAAACAAATAAGCAGGTGTGGCGACCTTAATAACACTTTTATGGAAATCAGATAAAAATATTATGAAAAGTACTTGTTGAAGTAGGCACAGTAATTTTAGACTTGTTCTATAAATGGACATAAAGAATTTGAAATATGGTAGACATTTGCACTAGATTTATACATTTTATTTATTTATTTAATACAATTTACATACTGTTTGATTGCAGAAAACCTCTAAGCTGCTTACAAAAACATTAAAATTATAAGTAAAACAGTTAAAAACAAGTAATTAAAAACATTTTGCCTCAATTTAAACAGCAATAGACTAAAATATTAAAACACATCAACATCTATGTGTCTGGAGAGGCTGGCATAAACAAAAACGTTTCAAGATAGCAAAGAAAAAATATATAGCAAAGGTGCCTGCCTGATGTCAACAGGCAGGGAGTACCAAATTGTAGGTGTTGCCACACTAAAGAACCATTTATTACAAGTGCGGAATGAGTATTATGTGGCACCTATAACAGTGCCAGTTTCGCAGATTGAAATGGTAGAGTAGGCACCTATGGGGTAAGGTAGTCTTACAAGTAAACTGGTGTCAAGCTGTTAAGGACTTTATATACTAATAGTAACATCCTGAACTTGGCCCAGTAACAAATCAGCAAGCAGTGCAGATCCCTAAGCAGAGGTGTCATACGCTGATAGGGTCTCACTCTCATCAGCAATCTGTACTTGTAGCCTTCCCTTCACTTAATGGTCTCAGGGTGGCTTACAAAAATATCGCAATTAAAACAAGTACAAATTATATTAAAATAATAAAACCACAAAGCTAACCAATAACAAAATTAACAAAAGAGCAGCACAGAACACCAGTGGAGCAAGAGAAATGACACTTTGGCTATGGGCACACTAGTTGCTGCAAAAGCAGCCAGAATGTTCCCTTCCCCACTGCTGCTTTCAGACCTTTCAGGACTGCCTACAGCAAAGCACTGGGCCAGTCATTGTCTCTGCCTGAGCCTGCACCAAAGTGTTTCCATGGGCCACACCTGGAAGACAAAGGAATCAGTCTACCAACCAGATGTGAAACCTCCCTGAAGCTGAATTTTAAAAAAAGCACTGGAGGTCCAACAAGGTTTTAAGAGTAAAAAGGGGCGGAGTTTGACTAGTGTTGTGTGCCCTCATTTTGAGAAGAGAGATAGAGATGCACTGAAACTGGCACAACAGTAAGTGTGTCTCTACCCCTACTCAGCCAAAGGCGTGGGTAAATTGGCTCTGGCTCCACCTGCTGTTAGCTTTCTGCCTTACACCTACCAGCCATCACAGATGGGCTTTCTAGAAGCATCTGGCAGCCATTGCTGGAAACAGAAACACTGGACTATTATTTATTTGTTAGATATATATCCCCAGCCCTTCCTCCAAATTGGAGCTCAGGGCGGCTAGATAGAGTGGGTCTGATTCAGAAGGACGTTTTTATGTTTCAATATTGTTACATGGCTAGAGTATCTGGCATATTTTCTGAGACTTATTATGTGTAGTGGACAAATAAATTTTGCAAAATTAGTTACCTTACAAAATCAGTGTTATTTACTGTGGAAAACTGATAAGCACACTGTGTGTTGATTTACTCCTCATTTGATCTCTACATCCATAGCTTCCTCTATTGTTGCTTCCTTGTGGTTGTGTCTGCAGCAACTAAGGAGCCATACTTTTCAAGATGTAAGTTCTTCTCTCTGACCAAACCTCATTATGGATTTTGGGGAAGCCTGAGCCCTAGCACCTTGTTTGTTTTTAGAAACTAAGCACAGGGGATTCTTACAGATTTATCCCTAGATTCAAGGGGTTCCAAATTTCATTCACAGTCACAAATAAGAACAAAATAAAAGTCATTTAACAAAACGAAGAACTGCTGACATATTTAAATCAGTACCATGATTATAATTTCAGAATTCAGCAAATGGTTGCCAACACTTCTCAAAAGTCTCAGATATTTGTCTTCCTTTCTTGAGTCAAAATATTTTGGAGAGATTGGCCAATTGTGCTATAAAGTTTTCCCACCCATTCAGTTATTATTGGAGTTTCTGATAGCATCATCAGTATTTAGCAGCTGCTATTTCTGCAGCGCTTAATAAATATGAAACCAGTAAATAATGCAAATCTGTTACTTTGCCATTTAGATAACTTAATTATATAACTAAGAGTTCCAACAGTAGCTCACTAAGCTTATTTCAGTTAATATTTTATTCAAGTATTCCTTCGTAAGACAGACCTCAAAATATGATAAAAATTAGCCCTCACAATCTGATTGGTCCTTCACAATCGAATGAACCTGAATGTGGAGGGATGACTGGCCCAAGCTCATCAATCTTCCTGCCCAGTTGAAGCCAGATTCTCCTAACATTTGGGGGGGGGAGGAAAGGACCCTAAAAACATAGGCACAACAGATGTGGTAATATCAAAGCCTTAACTGAGCAGCACTCAGGATGGAGTACATTCTGAAAGGGAAAGATGCATGTGTGGGTTGCAACCAGTCACTTCAGCGGGTCTCTTGTGCCTTGGACAGTGGCTCAACAGAACAGCAGGATAGAAGGTGCATTGTCCTTTATGTCACTGGCTCCATGTTAGAAACATCTTCACCTCTTGGGCCACATCCACACCAGACATTTATTCCATTATTCCACTTTAGACAGTCATGGCTTCCTCCAAAGAATCCTGGGAAGTGTAGGGTGGTATGTGAAAGGTGTTGAGAACCACTCCTATTCTCCTTACAGAGCTACAACTGTCAGATTGGTTAAATAGTCAGTCCCTCTTCGCAGAACTCTGTAAACTGTAGCTTTAAGAGGGAGGAAAGGGTTTCTTAACAATTCTCAGCATCCTTCACTGACTACACTTCCCAGGATTCTTTGGGGGAAGCCATAACTGTTTAAAGTGGAATAATAGTGGAATAAATGTATGGTGTGAATGTGGCCTTGCATAACTGTCTGCTGGGGAGCATGGAGGGGTACAGGGAGCATGTAGGTTTATAGCCCCATGGAGAAATAGCTGCAGGCATCCTGGGCATTGCTACTGGTCATAGGGTGGGCCTCTGTCATGGCATGCACTGAATGGGGTATGGGATGGATCCTATACCTGTGGGAAAGAAGATTAAAAAGAAGCACACAGAGAGAAATGAGCACTAGTCAGCATTTCTACTTTCTGAATAAGCAGAAAGTGTTTGTGAGGGAGAAGAGAGGCTAGTACCACATAGGGATGGAAGAGGATTTTGTTTGGTGTTTAAGTGTGCTAACCTCATTTGCACCTCCTGGACTAATGCACCAATAGGAATGTAACTATCCTTGGGATTTTGCATTTATCCAAATTTTGTGGTACAGCATTACATTTAAAAATGTGTATTTTAGGATCAAATACATTTAGAAATGCATACATCAGGATAAAATATGTATTTAAGTATACATATTAATCTGTATTTAAATATGAGTTTTAATCCAAATTTTAATATGTCAAAGATATTTTTTTAAAACACACACACACACACCACAAAATAATGCAGAAATTGGACTGAGTGGACTTATGAATAAACACAGGTGAAACTGATATGTGCTAGAAATAGAATGATCACATCCATCCTTGATGCCACATGAGCATTCAGCTAGTGCTCATGCACTGTAGTGATTGTGAATATATAACCTTGGTCCAATCCTGACTGAACACAGGTAAGGATGCACCATTGTGCCTGCCTTGTGGCAATGATGGCAGTGAAGAAAGGTTAGTTTTCCGCCACTGTTGTATCCACAAGTGGCCATCTGGCAGAGCTTTTCTGAATGGTGATTGGGTTTTTGTCATCTGGCCAAGAAAATTTTGCTCTGACACCCTCAGAAGCCTGCTTTAACAACTTTGTGAGGCACTTTGGGGACAAAATTGCTCAGACAGAGTTGAATGCCATGATTACAGCAAGTCCAGTAGAGACATCCAGAGCACTGTCTGTTCCATCTGTACTGGATCAGTTTCAATTATTGTGTCTTGAGGATGTGGACAAGCTGCTTGAAGAACTGAGGCCAACTGCCTGCTCCCTTGGCCCTTGCTCATCTTCTTAGAGCTAGCCATAGGAGGTTGACTGGGTAGGACCAGGGCATTTTTAATGCAGTGGGAGGTATCATCTGCCTTGAAGGAGGTAGTGTGTCCCCTCCTTAAGAAAACCTCACTGGACCCAGAAGTGTTAAACAACTATTGCCCAGTGGCAAATGTTCGCTTTTTGGGTGAGGTGTTCAAGAAGGTGGTGACGGTCCAGCTTCAAGCATGCTTTGAGGAAACTGATTACTTGGATTTGTCCCAGTCTGGCATCAGGTCTGGCCATGGCACTGAAACTGCCTTGGTCGCTCTGGTTGATGACCTTTGTCAAAGGAAAGATAGGAAGAATGCGAACCTACTTGTTTTCCTTGATCTCTCGGTGGTTTTCAATACCGTTGACAACTGTATCCTTCTGGAGCGTCTCAGAGTGGTGAGGGTTGGGGGCACTGTGCTTCAGTGGTTCCACTCATACCTCCAGGGTTGCTTTAAAAAAGTAGTTATGGGAGGCTATCGTTTGACACCATGGGAACTGTCCTGTGGTGTTCTGGACGGTTCTATCTTGACCCCCATGCTATTTAACATCTATATTAAACTACTGGGAGCTATCATCAGGGTATTTGGAGTGAGATGCCATCAATATGCAGATGACACCCAACTCTCTCTCTATTCCATCTGAATCAGAAGAGGCACTTGAGGTGTTAGATCGGTGCTTGGAGGCAGTGATGGGCTGGATGTGGGCTAATAAACTGAGGCTGAATCCTGAAAAGACAGCTGCATTATGTGTCCAGAGTTCTCATGTTGTTGTGCTGCAGCCAACTCAGAAGGGACAGGAAGGGGGGAGGCATGAGTTTCAGGCACCTCCGCAGCCAGAAGAAGCAGAGTTGGGGATTGTTGTGTCTGAGCAGGGTCATGCGGGAGGGGGGCAGCCTGCTCTCCAGCCAGTTCCGACGAGTAACACCCTTTCCGAGGAGCCGAGCGCACCGCCCCCAGTTGATGCAGAGGACTTGTGGGGGGAAGCTTCAGAGTCAGTGCCAGCTCCTCCTTTACCAAGCAGTTCCCAGGAGGATTCCAGTGTGGCCCCGCCCCCTGACCTCGAGCCCGTTGCTCGGGAGCAGGTGTCTTCAGATGAGCTGTTGGATGCACGTCCCCTGTCTTCTCGTTCCCGTCGCTGCGAGAAACGGACAGGGCAAAGACAGGAATTACGAAGGAGTCAGAGATTACATTTGAAAACATTTCCTATATAAGCCTGCCGCTCCCAGTGGGGGGTCGTTGAGTCAACTTCCTTCACACGCTGCAGAGCATGTCTAGAGTATAGCTAGGGACTCTAGTGAGTTAGCGTAGGGTTTTCTATGAAGCGCAATGCCTTTGATGTATCCATTACTCTAATAAAATGAGATTTACTTGCACACACACTCCAGCCTCATTCTTTCGGCTCTGGACGGGACACATGTCCAGGAGATGAGGAGATGGCCTGTTCTGGATGGGATTGCACTCCCCTGGAAGGAGCAGATCCGCAGCTTGGGGTACTTCTGGATCCAACATTTTCACTGGAGGCCCAGGTGACCGCAGTGAGTAGGAGTGCCTTTTTTTTTTTTAGCTCTGGCTGGTTTGCCAGCTTCAGCCCTTTTTGGGCAGAGATGATTTAGCAACATTACTCCATAATCTGGTAATTTCCAGATTGGATTATTGCAATGAGCTGTGCATGGGGCTGCCCTTGAAGGCGACTTGGAAACTTCAACTGGTCCAAAATGCAGTGGCCAATTTACTGGTGGGGTTCCTTTCAGAACTCATATAACCCCTGTTTTAAAACAGCTGCATTGGTTGTCAGTTTGTTTCTAGGCACAATTCATGGTACTCGTGTTAGCGTTTAAAGCCCTAAATAGGTCCCAAATATCTGAAAGACTGCCCAGGAGACGGCATTCTCTGTGGCGGCTCTTAAATTGCGAACTCCCTCCTCACAAAGGTGCATCTGGCAACTTCACTGTGCAGTTTTCAGCAAATGCTGAAGACACACCTCCGTACCCTAACCTTTATTTATTTTTATGTATTTTATTTATTTTATTTATACCCCGCCCTTCCTTCCAGCAGGAGTCCAGGGCGGCAAACAGAAACACTAAAAACACTTTAAAACATCATAAAAAGACCTTAAAATACATTAAAAACAAAACAATGTTAAAAACATTAAAAAAAACCCTTTGACACCTGAGATGTCTATTTTTAGGATCCAACCTATTTTTTTTTGATGTTGTGATTGTAGGTTTTTACCTATTTTTAATGATGTATTTTAAAACTGTTGTAACCTGCCCTCAGACCTTTGGGTGAAGGGTGGTTGATGATGATTTATTTATTTATTTATTTATTAAATTTATATACCGCCCGACTAGCAATAGCTCTCTGGGCGGTGAACATAAAATAGCATAAAAATACAATGAATAACAAAATAATACTAAAATACAATCATCAATCCAATACAATAAACATTTTAAAAAGTAAATCAGTGTAACTTAAAATTTATGATGATGATAATAATAATAATATACATAGGCCATCCCCAAAGACAGCCAACAAGACAGCCATATTTCCCTTCAGGAATACCCCTGGGAATGTGGCTGGGCTATTTTGTTGTTGTTGTTAAAAAAAAGAAGAAAAAGGGAGAGAACCCCTCAGCCGTCTCATACTTAGAACAAAGCAATGACAATTCTTAAAACTGTGCTTACCTTTTGAAAGTTGTTATATCTCTCCCTTCAGTTTATCTGTGAACCAATGGCTCCATGAAACTGGGGTGGAGGATATTTGGTTTAGCTTGACTGTATGTGTGTAAAGTGTATGCTCAGCCACTGAGCAACAGCCCCTATGGCCTATCTTACACATCTATGCAGATTGCAGGAATCTAATAGGTAAGACCAGGGAACTCATGCAAATAGCTGCTATTCATCACTGCAGAATGGGAGCTTCCTGTTTAAGGACATGCAGGATCATGTTTGTCTTTCCTTAGCGGAATGAATGTAAGAACCAGAAGCACAAATAGTGGAGACTAACATTTGATAACTGGCTTAACTTTAGGTATCTAAATTAAAACCTGAATTTTGTTGCTTCAGACATGTAATTCTTTATATAAAGATTTTTGTAGCTTTTTATAGTTACCTGATTACACAGGGTCATGGAAGTTTAAGCCATAGCCTAAACTGGACCTTACCAGTGCTGCCCTGGGCTCCTTCTGGAAGGAAGGGCGGGATATAAATCAAATAATAAATAAATAAATAAATACCTCAATCTCCACCTAGTTCTGTTTTTCATTAAATATAAGGAAACATACTGAAATTAAAAAAGTTGTACTTAACATAATAGGTTTACCAGCTGCCATATTAGTTACCCTGATACACAATATATTTTAGGAACTGACTAATATGTGATGAAAGGACTGGCAGACTGAAGCTGTACCAAGGAATATTACTGGAGTCTTTCACTGTCCACACACACTTGGATCATGATGAATGTACCTGAATGGCAGTTACACTTTGCAAACCATCACGAAACAATGAATGATTTTTTTCAAATTCAAGCAGGTTTATTCCACTCAACTTTACCCATGTCTATTGGTATCTACATTTTATTGCATTTTGTTTACATCTGTTCTAACAGGATAGGGAAAAAGTCTATATATTAATTTACCCACAGGACCTGGATAGACTGTGATCACTGCAAAGTTCATAATTGCATCAGAACACTATTACTCAATTGCAAACATAATCCAACAATATTCATAGCTTTCAGACATTTTAAATATAGTTAGGATGAGATAATATAATCACCATATATGTGCAAGCAGTGCACATCATTAAAACATGTGTTAATTAATTTAGGCTGCAGTCTTATGCTCATTTACCTGGGATTAAGATTTACTTCTAATTAGACAAACACAGGATTGCATTTGCAGAGCTACTTAATGAATTCCAAAGTTTTTATCTGAACAGGTTGGTAAATAAAGGCCAGATGCAAAATTACATTGTCTTCACCCAGTTAATATTTTGAACCTGTCTACTTTTTCTCATGGTAATGCAGACGTTTACCAGATGACTGCAGCAGCAGTGTCTGACAGGGGTAGAGTAGCAGCAGTGACCTCCAGCAGTGGTGCTAAGTTGACAGGGATGTAGCAGGGTGAGGTCTGGAAAGCTCTGGGTTGGTGGTGTTGGCATCCAAAAGATGTGTGTGCACCTGTGGGATGATGGTGCCGCCACCACTTCCTTGCCCTGCCTCATCCCTGTCCCGGTGAACGCAGCATCACGTCTGCTCTGCCCCCTCGTGCACTGCCACTGGATGAGCTAAATCAAAAGATGGGAACCACCAATATAGATTGCAGATCTCTGCGCAAAAAGAGATTGTAAAAAAAGTGGTTGAAAACACTTTCTTTCCAATACTGGTCTCCATTATAAATCAGTTATCAAAGAAACTGTGTGTGATGAAGAGGCTTCGTCTTAATTTAGCAGTATCCTATTCCCAGAATACATGACATCATTATCCCATGCCATAGTGGTAGGACTACATAGACCCCAACTGCTGTTATGCAATATATTCACAATCCAAGTATGATGTGGAGGGTTAGGTCTTTGTGATTTCCAGGGGGAGGCAGTATAAAGAAAGTGATGGGCATTGCACTGTACTACATCAGAATATCTCTATCCCTTGATGAACAAAATGGATAACAGGTGTATGCAAGCAGAGTTACTTATATAATGGTTTACTCAAGGGAACTGGGCAAACTCTCTTAATTGTTGGGGAGGGTGCTGCTGGCAGAGGTACTGACATTGTGTGGGGAATGAGTGAGTAGAATGATGATGCCACCTCATATGGTCCTTTCAACATTGTCTGCCTTATGCTTTGTCTGAAGCACAAACCCAAGTCTCCTGCACAGCAAAGATGGCCTCCTGTTCTGATGTTGACAAGAAATCCAGAGGGCACAATGGGACAAGTCTACAGGGAAGCACCATGGAGAGCTCAAAATAACCAAACTTGCTCTAACAAAATCTAAGACTGAGCAAAGTTCGTCCCCTTTCAGAAGGCCCAAACAGGGACAAGCTTCTTACTTTTAGCCTAGTGCTTCTCTTCCTCTATTTATTTATTTATTGTATTTATATACTGCCCCATAGCCAAAGCTCTCTGGGCAGTTTACAATAACTAAAAACATTAAAAACAAGTATACAAATTTAAAAACGCATATTTTAAAAACAATTTAAAACACAATTTAAAACACATGCTAAAATACCTGGGAGAAGAGGAAATTCTAGTACAATTCCCTCCATATCACCTGTGCTGAAGGGCTGACATGAGGATTAATATGGTCCTTGATGTAGAGGTGGCTGGTGTGTGTGTCTATATGTGTGTGTGTGTTAGCTTCTGAGATATGGACTCTGGACTGATGAGAATTGATAGAGTTGGAGTTATAAGAGTGAAAAAAGGCCAGAATCTGAATCCTCTGCTTGCTCCTGTTGGTCCCACCACCAACATCAGGAGTTTTGAAGTGAAGTGTCACCAATATGCAGGTGACATCTCTCTCTCTGTTCCATCTAAATCAGGTGAGGCTGCTGAAGTGCTAAACTGGTGATTGGAGGCACTGATGGGCTGGATGTGGGCCAACAAATTGAAACTGAAACCTGAAAAGACAGAGGTGATATGTGTTCTAAGTTCTTGAGTCTTGGAGGTCAGGAGATGGCCTGTTGTGAGTAAGGTTGCACTTCCCTTGATGGAGCAGGCTTGTAGGTTGGGGAGCACTCCTGAATCCAACATTTTCACTTGAGGTCCAGGTGCCTTTGGTAGCTAGGAGTGCGTATTCCCAGCTCCAGCTGATTTGCCTGCTCTGGCCACTTTTAGACAGAGATGAATCGAACACGGTACTCCATGCACTGGTAACTTCCAGATTTGATTATTGCAATGTGCTCTGTGTAGGACTGTCTTTGAAGAGGACTCAGAAACTTCAACTGACCAAAATGCAGTGGCCAAATTTCTGGCTCGGCTTCTCTTTAGAGCTGATATAACCCTCATTTTAAAACATTTTTACTGGTTGCCAGTTTGTTTCTTTGCCCAATTCACGGTGGTCACATTAATGTTTAAAGTGGCTTAGGCCTCAAAGATCTGAGAAGCTGCCTCCTTCCCAGAGACCCTCTTGCATGTAACAACAACAACAACAACAAAAGAAGTGGCAAAACTATGCCTACTGGATTCAATGGAGACCTCCCTCCCTGCTTGCCAAACTCACACTGGAGAACAGGATTACATCTAACAGCAGCAATTCATGGCACACCAAGCTCTAATGGAACCAGGACACCTGAAGAAGCACTTTTCTCTCTATCATGATCATTACAATCAGCTGATGAGTCGCTCCTGGTAATGCCACAGCCTATGGAATTATGATTACCAGTCATTACAAGGAGGGCCTTATCTGAAGTAGCACCCATACTAGGGAACCACCTTCACTCTCAGGTCTGGAGGTGGCTGGCTCCATGGGTATGTATATATGTAAGTGTTATGCTCTGAGACAGGGACTGTGGAAGTCCCAATTCAGAGATTTGTGACTCAAGGTCCCTAATCCAATGGACTAAGCCTCTGGCTTAGATCCGGTCATAGGAACATAGGAAGCTGCCTTATACCGAATCAGACTCATCAATCTATCTAGCTCAGTGTTTTCTACACTGATCAGCAGAGGCTCTACAGGGTTTGAGGCAGAACTCTTTTCCAGCCCTACCTGTAGACACCAGAAACTGAATATAGGACCTATTGCATACAAAGTATGTGTTCTACCATTGAGCTATGCTCCTCTCCTAATGCCGGAGCCTGGGTTGGTTTCCACCACCTTGGTGCTGTTGATCTGGCAGATCTGGCCAGCCCCTCCTCATGTGAGTCAGAGTCAGAGCCCAGGCTGCTGCTCAAAGTAGAGGTCCTAACAATTGATGGGTTCCCCAATAGAGTGATTTGCAGAGTTTAAAGTGCAGAGATTAATGTGGATGTCTGGTGTCAATTATTATAATCGGTATCAATTATAAAAGAAAAAGGAGGGAATAAATGTGGTATGAGACAATCAAGGGATCCTGTTTTATCACAGACTTGGGGCTTGTTTGTATGATCAAACCAGCGTGATAAAAATATAGGTTGAACATATCTGGGTGGAATGGTTTGTGAAGTGGTCATGGAATTGCACTACTGGGCAGTCTTGCATATTGGACAAAATTGACAATACAATTTGGTAACATCTTCATAAATTCATAGCGCAGTCCTATGCATGTTTACTGTGTAATTATTATTATTGTGTATTTGTAAGTATGTATACGATTGGAGCCTCATACAATTATATGAGATAAGTTTATTTATTTATTTAAAATGTGGAATAGTTAATGCTTTATAGTGGTTCTCCAAATTCTCTAGTGGTCTCAGCATGTCTTGACAAGGTTCCATTCCTTTTCAAAGTTCTTGATAAACCTTGGTTAAAACATGCCATATTGGATCTGGCCATTTACCTAATGCATGGCATAAGTGTGCATGAAGTTAGTAGTGAACCCTGTGATTATCCTTTGGCTGATTCAAAGGAAGTAGGAACCAATCTTCTTCCCACTGTTAAGGCATATAACACTGGGATTTATGGCACTATAACAACCAATTCTACTTCGAAGTCATTAGCTGGCAAAAAAATGTGATCCTAGCTAAACCACGACAATTGTGGAGTACATGTTAGCAGAAGTCAAATTTAAGAGCTTTCAGATTTGCACGTCAATTTATGTTAGCACATTTGGCTTTGTTAGCTAATTATGAAAGTATTTTAAAAAAAGGTGGGAGGGGGAAAGAGAATACATTTTCACAGTTCTTAATTCCTAATGTAAAGACATGACCTTGAGAAGGTGCTATCAGGTGAAAACTCAAGTAATCATTATGATAATAAGTGAGACTGAGAGGAAAGTGCATTATTCAGTGGGGAAAGCAGTTGCTTTTTGTTTCAGATGGCATTGCTGTTCCTTATTCTGCATGTTCAAGAGAAAGGGATACAGCTAATTTGCCTGAATGACAGCTTTATTAATGAGACCTAAGGGCCAAAGTAGCCATTAGCTCAGCCTTTTGACAACCTAATGCCCTCCAGATATTTTGGACTTCCAGCAGCCTCAACCAGCGTGACTGCACTGGTTGGGAGTGCTGAGAATTGTAGTCCAAAACATAGCTAAATATATAGCAGGCATCTACGCATCTAGATTTGTCTTAATTACAGGCATGGGGGGTCCTTACTAAGAAAGCAGTGCATGGGTAGGAATGCCTATCTCTTCCCTCCTCAGCTCAATCAGAACATGTGGTTAGAAGCCTTAGGGAAAATGTCCCCACTGCTGCCAATGGGGAATTTCCCCGCCCCAGCTACATATCTAGCAAACTTCAAGTTTGGGCCCAGACATTACTGTGCCAGGAGAACCAATGATCAATCTCAATATAAAGTCATTCCTAAGCTGAAGTCTCTCTTTCCTGCCTACAATGAATGGCAATCATGTAGTGTTTACACATTTTATGAACAGTGATTCTTGATTAGCCACAATGTATACTAAGTCTAATTTCATGATGTGTATTTAGCAGAAACACATCATGGGATGTTTTATTTAGTCCAGATTTTTGTGGAGCAAATTTCATCAAGCATTCATCATCCTGTCACCATCTTGCTCTGTGTTTACTGCATGTACAAATAATGAGGTTGGGGCTTTACCGAGCAGCATCATGGGCCAAGACTCCATCTTGGGGAGTTCAGAGAATGTAATTAGCTTTCTCCTCCATAAACCATTTTCTGTACATAACTTTCTAATCTCCAGCTCAGAAAAAAGCCAATAAAAATGTGTGTCAGATGACTGTTGAACTGAAATGGCATGTGGGAGAAAAACGTGTTTTATTTTTCACTTTCTTTTGAAAATGTTGTGTGGGAGGAATATATTATATACTAATTTTCCCCTTAAGTGCCAGTTACCCACAAGAGATTCAAGCACTGAACATGTTTCTTAGCAGCTATTCAGCAGAGATGAGTAGAAGAGATGACTGAAATCATCTTTCAGTACCCACTCATTTGTGAGTGTTTAGATCTTGGTGTAGTTTAGTCCATTACAGAACAATTTTGTCTTCAAATTAAAACTGCTTGGACAGGATTGCTACTAGTTTTTTTTTTTTACAAAATGTTATTTGGATTTTAACTGGTGTGGATTTTAACTGGTGAAGCATTCCTGTTTCACCAGCGGGATCTAAAAGTGACATAACTGTTGTGCTGCTGGTACACTGCCCTACATGAAATGAGAATAGTTGGAGCTGGGGTTGTAACACTGGAAATAGGCCAGCTGAATTGGAATCCTCTGCTTACTCAGAGGTTGGTCCCACCGCCAATATCAGGTGTTTTGTAGTGAAGTGTCACCAATATGCAGGTGACATCCAGCTCTATCTCTCTGTTCCATCTGAATCATGAGAGGCTGCTAAAGTGCTAAACAAGTGTTTGGAGGTGCTGATGGGCTGGATGTGGGCCAACAAATTAAAGATAGAGGTAATATGTGTTCCAAGTTCTCGAGTCCAGGAAGTGGGGAGATGGCCTGTTCTTTGCAAGGTTGCACTTCCCTTGAAGGAGAAGGCTTATAGCTTGGGGGTACTCCTGGATCCAACATTATCACTTGAGGTCCAGGTGGTTTCTGTGCTATGCGTGCCTATTACCAGCTCTGGCTGATTTGCCTGCTCTGGCCCTTTATGGACAGAGATGACTTGAACACGGTACTCCATAGTCTGGTAACTTCCAGATTGGATTATTATAATACACTCTATATGGGGCTGCCCTTGAAGATGACTCAGAAACATCAGATGATCCAAAATGCAGTGGCCAGATTATTGGCTGGGATTCCCTTTAGAACTCATATACCTTCTGCTTTGAAACAGCTGCACTGGTTGCCTGTTTCCCAGCCCAATTCAGGGTGTTTAAATATCTGAGAGACTGCCCCCTTCCCAGAGACCCTCTTGCATGTTAAGTTCAGCAGAAGGGGCCCTCTTGGTAGTTCTGCTGCCCTCAGAAGTTCAGGGGCTGTGGTGGCCTGGCAGTGGTCATTCTCTGTGGCAGCCCCTAAATTGTGCATCTGGCACCTTTGCTATCAGCAAATGCCGAAGACAAACCTCTTTACCCTGGCCTTTGATCCTGAAATGCATGTTTTCAGGACCCAGCCTATTCCTGTGACTGTGATTTGTTTTAACTGTTTTTAATACTGAGTTTTAAATAGTTGAAAACTGCACTGGAACTTGCTGGTGAAGAGCGGATAATAAATGTAATAGTAATAGTTGTAACAATCATGACAACAACAGAGGTGGCAAAACTATAAACATGCCCACTGGAGTCAACTGAAAGCTGTAGATGACTGTCCTGCATCACCACCCCCTCTGCTTGCCAAACTCATTTTGGAGAACAGGATTACAGCTAACTCTGCAGCAAATCATGGCACACCATCATATCTAAACAATTTGGACCCAGGATACCTGAAGAAGTGCCTTTCTCTCTCTCATGATCATGATGATCAGTCCCTCCTGCTCATGCCACAGCATATGGAAGAATGGTTAGCAGTCACTAGAAGGAGGGCTTTTCTGAACTGTCTCAGGCTCAGCATCATCAGTTTGCAGGGTTGGGCGCTAGTCAAGGGCTCCAGGCGCTCAGGAGTGTCCCTGCCCTCCCGACCAGGCTCCTGGCCATTTTAGGGGTGGGTGATGGTGCCATTTATTGAATGGGAGCAAATCTCAGTTCCCACGCTTAATGGCCACCCAAAATGGGTTCACTGGCCTATTGGGTTTTGGGTATATTAAGATGGCAGCCGGCCACATGGGAGGAGGCTTGGTTCCCATTTAAAAGCAACACTGCTGCCTGTCCACTACTAAAACGACATCCAGGGGGCCAGAAGGAAGGGTGGTGAGTGGTGGCGCCTCTGCAGCAGCAGCATGGCCATGTGGAGTGTGTTGGGTTGAGGGGCACATAGGGGATTGGCTGGTCTGGTGCTGGCCTTCTGAGCTTAGGTGAACACTCACATTAATGAATTTTAGGCATCCTTTAAAAACACATTTGTGCTTCTAGGCACAAGCTGGTGCTTGATCTCAGTGTATTATAATTTTAACTCTTCCTTAGTTTTTTCAGTTGTATTCTCTTATGTTTTGATATTTCATTATTGTCATACACCACCTTGAGACATGATGTGGGAGGCAGTTTAGAAATGTTTTAAATATATGATAATAAATAATTAACGAACACAGCTAATATATTGAGATGTTGCAACATGGGGCTGCATCATTTGCACTTGTGTGGATAAAATTATTTATTTATTTATTTATAAATATATTTGTATATCGCTATTTCATTTAAAAACATTAAAGCAGTTTACAAAAAGTAAAAAAAACGCCTGTACAGTAAAAACAATTAAAAATTCACAAATAGGCAAAGAACACTTGTGGTTTAAGAATGTACCTATAGCCAATAGATATTTCTATCAAACTTCAAAAAGCAGGGGACCTGGGCAGCTATAGTGAATGCACCAGGGGAGCAGGAGACCTGATCTCTTCTGTGAGATATTTTATTTATTTATTTATTTAAAATATTTCTATCCCGCCCTTCTACCCTATAATAGGGTACCGTGCTACAAATTTGTAAACATGCAAACATAGTTTGGGGTGGTCTTTCACAGTCCAATCCACTTCCTGTGTAGCTTGGAAGAATTTGGTAACATGTGTCTCTGAGCATATGGTGAGTGGTGGCAACACCTGCAATCAGCCCAAATATCAGAAACAAGACATGTGCTGTGTGATCTTGTTTTAGCAGGGAGGAAGCAACAACATTAAAACAGTTGACATAGTTCAGATAGTCACTTTAAATATGTTTGATTTATTTTGCAATTTTATTGATGTTTCCTATAGTAAACCATTTTCTTTTGCTCTGTTTCTGTGAATATGTGAAATACAGCAACACTTTGCATAATTTACACTAAAAAGACTTCAAAAACAATTGTGGAATAATGGCACTGACTATTCTGCAGAATAGTCTACAATGGACATGAGTATCTCAGTTTGCACAAGAAAAAATAGAGGGAGGTGAAATGTTATGGGTTAGGGGTTGAGATGGATGATTTCTATGAGTCCCCTTCCAGCCTCTGATTTAGAACCTGCACCTGGAGGTGAGAAATCTGCTCTGCTGGCCAGATCTCCCTTTGTTAGTCTTAATAGAGTGGCCAGGTGAGTTAATGGGCCTATCGTGCCCATTAACTGGCGAATGAGCCAGGGAGATCCTGTTATTGAAACTCTTCAGAAGAGTTCCGCCCTTCCTGAGGCCAAGGAGAGACTTGTGTTTTGAGTAGAGTCTGTGGAAAGGCTGGCAACGGGAGGTAGGCAGAGAGGCTGGCTCTCTGCACCATGGCTTTAGGGTGCCTCCTGTAAGCCTGATGGAAAATGCAAGATGTATTGGACTGCTGATGCTTTGAACTCCTCATCTCAAGCTCAGGTTGGAATGTGTGTAAATAAATAAACCATATTTCATAAAGACACCACAGCCTCTGCTGACCTTATTTCCAAGGAAACCAAACCCCTGGGTAAGTGCAGGGACCCCTCGAAATCCTTCACCACTCGGAGATTGGGGTGATACGCAACAATATATTCTAGCAAATTTCTAGGTGTGTTCTATGTTTTTAATTGACAATGCCCACTCTTCCTTAAGTGGAGTGGTTTAAACATAGCAGGCTGAACACATGCATCTTGGGCAGGCCATGTTTGTTTTCTCCACCAGCTAGATTAACCCAAATTGAAACCAAAGCTATCCCTGACCACATCCACATCAGACATTTATTCCACTTTAAACGGTCATGGCTTCCCCAAAAGAATCTTGGGAAGTGTAGTTTGGGAAGGGTGTTGAGAGCTGCTAGGAGATGTCCTATTCCCCTCATAGAGCTACAATCTCCAGAAGAGGGGGTGACTGTTAAACCACTCTGGCTACTGGAGCTCTGTCAGGGGAATTAGTGTCTCCTAACAATTCAAAAAGACTAAAGTAATAACAACAGAAGATTTATATAACTTTAAAATTGAAATGAGGACATTGAACTTGTCAAGGATTATCAATGCCTCGGCACAGTCATTAACCAAAATGGAGACAATAGTCAAGGAATCAGAAGAAGGCTAGGACTGGGGAGGGCAGCTATGAGAGAACTAGAAAAGGTCCTTGTGAGGCGTCCTTCCCTGGCTCTCCCTGTCAGGTTCCTACCTGCTCGTGGTTACTGCCTGTCTCTAGGCACCACCAGGGACTCCACCAGTCCGGACCGCACTCTCTTATGGTTTACCTATCCGCTCTAGCACAGATCTCAACAGATCCCCCTGCTAGGCAACCACCAGTAACGTCCCAATACTAGTATTCCCAGAGACTCTGAATACTGGTATTGTTATTCTCTTCACCGCTGCCACCATTTGTTACCGTTTCCCTTCAGCCTTGGTCATTACCTTACCCTCCCTTCTGGTCTGTGAAACCCAGCCAAGGATCAGGCCTTTGGTAAACCAAATTAAGTATTTATTAAAGATAACAAAGCTAACAAGATTAACAAGATTTCTTCTTAAGGCACATAAGCATATGGTTTTACTCAATACTAATCCGAACTCCACCTCCCTCCTGGCAAACAACTCTCTAAACCCCACCAAGCAACCCACTCAGTTCTCTTCTCCCCCCCAGATTCCACTCTCACTCTTCCTTTTATACGTTCAGCCATTTTAAACACTCAGCCAATCATCTCGCATTCTACTGCCCATTCACTCCCCCTCCTCTTTCACTCCACTTACCATGTATCTTCTAAAACAACAACACTTACCATATATACATTAATATAGGAACATCACAGTCCTCAAATGCAAAGATGTATCACTGAACACTAAACTCAGGATTATTCAGATCATGGTATTCCCAATCTCTGTGTATGGATGTGAAAGTTGGACAGTGAAAAAAGTGGATAAGAGAAAAATCAACTCATTTGAAATGTGGTGTTGGAGGAGAGTTTTGTGCATATCATGGACTGCGAAAAAGACAAATAATTGGGTGTTAGAACAAATTAAACCAGAACTGTCACTAGAAGCTAAAATGATGAAACTGAGGTTATCATACTTTGGACACATAATGAGAAGACATGATTCACTAGAAAAGTCAATAATGCTGGGAAAAACAGAAGGGAGTAGAAAAAGAGGAAGACCAAACAAGAGATAGATTGATTCCATAAAGGAAGCCACAGACCAGAACTTACAAGATCTGAACAGGGTGGTTCATGACAGATGCTCTTGGAGATCGCTGATTCATAGGGTTGCCATAAGTCATAATCGACTTGAAGGCACATAACAACAACAACAAACAACTCTCAGCACCCTTCACAAATTACACTTCCCAGGATTCTTTTGGGGAAGTCATGACCATTTAAATGTCTGGCAAGGACGTGGCCCCCTAATTAGCCAAGCCAAACAGCTGTTAGTCTGGCTTTCAGAACACTGACAGTTGCTTCTTAATGAGCATGCCTGTTAAATTAATTAAAAATCAGATAGGCATTTTTTTAAACTTTTAAACTGCAGAAGATGAAGGGTGGGCAAGGTCAGCAATAGGTACTCTGTGAACATGACTGATTTTTAATTAATTTCAGCAAATTATGAGACCACTGACAGAAAAACGTCCAACAGGGGTCTGGATTTTTTCCTCATTTTACACTTTGAACTCTAGATTCTTTGTGAGTGTTTTGTGTATCACCATGAAAACTTAGAGATTTCTTAAGCAAGCATTTCTGAGTTCAGGACTGTAAGTTTTGTAAGATTTTGTTTTGAAATGAGCTTATGGGAAGCAGCAGAATGGCATGTGGGTATTTTCAATTTAACATGTCGGAATGTGAGAAATCCATGCAGGCTGTACAGCCATTCTCATGGCTGTATACTACAGTAAAAACAAAGGTCAATTACAGCAAAAAGACATCTTAATTGCCTGCATAAGCCTGGTGGAAAGGAAAGATTTTCAGCAGGTGTTTAAAAGTGAAAACAGAAGGCACCTGCCGAATCTCTGCTGGCAGAGCATTCCACAAAACTGGGCCACTCAAGGCTCGATTTTGCGTGGATATTAAATGCGCTTTGCTAACTTGGAGGGTGACCAAAGCTGCTCCTGCAAATGATCTCAGTGATCCAACTAGGATATAAGGGCTCAGGAAGTCCCTTCACATGAAAAACATGTGTATGAGGGCACTTCAGTGAAAGGGCTCAGACTGCACACACAGCGCTTGCCAAGACTTCTCCCGGAAGACTGCAAAGGCCCTCTTTCTGAATTTCTGTTCTATCTTCTTCTGTAGATATATGGTTAGCACCTTGGACAGCTCCATGAAAGTTCAGACTAAAACCAGGAGCAGATTCACTGCGCCAGTGGCAACAGGGCCACATGTCTCCACTGGTTAGCATGCTGCTTTGTAAAGAACAAGATGCAAGTCCTATTCTGGATTATTCTTGTTTTTCTATTTTCAGTTATTACTGCTAGAAATTCCACCCCCACCTTTCTCTTTTGAAAGCTGCATTTCCATCTCCTGGGGTGGATTCGATATACCCCCATTTTCCATTCCATTTTTTTGTACTTGAACTGGAACTACTGGGAAGCTGAAGAGGCTGTTGTCTCTGCTGTGGTAATACTTTCTCTCTACCTTGCAAAAAGGAGTTTGCTGACATTGTCACCAGTGAACACATGTTGCATACGGTGTTACTAACAATCAGCTGTATTCTACTAAATCCTACTCAGAATATACCCACTGAAATTAATGAACCTAAGTTAGTCATGTCTATTGATTTCAATGGGTCCACTCTGAGTAGGACTTAGTTGGTTCCACAATGGGAAGGCCTCCTTAAAATGGGGGACAGGCCCCATTTGGCCCCATCCCAGCCACCAGGAAGTTGCCTCCCTAAAATTATTCTTTCTCTTTGTGGTCTTGCTACTGCTTCTCCTCCCACCATCTGTATTTGGGCGGTCAAGAGATTTACATTTCTTTATGGGAAAGCTCTGGTGCGTCTGACAGCTCCCCTCCTAACTGTTGAGCTATGCCATTAGCTGTTCTGGAGGTGCCACTGTAGGTTCTTCCTGTCAGCCTGCCTGTGCCTTGGGTGTGTGGAGTGAGTCATGGCATTGCTGCCCTCACAGTGTTGATTGGTGCCTTCCATGTATGACTAATATTGACCACTGTCAGAACAGTCATGGCCTCCCCCAAATGGGAACTGTAGTTTGTTAAGCATCTCTTAACAACTTGCAGGACCCTTAACAAACTACAGCTGCTAAGATTCCTTGGGGGAAGTCATGAGTTAAAATGGTATAAGAGTGCTTTAAATGTATGGTGTGGATGTAGTTATAAGGGATATATTTTGGAGATAACTCTCTAGGAGAGTCTTCTCTAGTGTGGTGCCCTACAGCAATTTGGATGACAACTCTTATCTGTCTCAGCCAGCACGGCCAATGGTCAGGGATGATGACAGCTGTAGTCCAGCAACATCTGGAGTTAACTAGGTTGTGTGATCAGGCTCCTGATTCTAATGGTACCTCATGCTATTGCTGTTGAAAAAGGCAGCCCAGAGGGCTTAGCTCAGTAGTGGACCAGAGGCTTCCTGGGCAAATTTGAGCAAGTCACTAGCATTCAGTCTAACCAACCATACTGTGATGTTGTAAAGATATGTATGCTAAAGAAGGACAAGATGCAAGTGTTGATTGAAAGAAAAAGGTTATCAGGAATGGGAGTAGTCCTGAAGCAACTTTGCTTATTATTGTAAGAGGTTAAATATTTTTAAGACAAATAAGGCAGAGCTGGACAATATGGTCTGCCTGCCTGATCTTGTTTGGATGTTGCAATACAAGCCTCTGTTTTACTGCAGATTCAAGTCAACCTTCCATCAGAAACCCAAGAAACCAGGCACACATCTTAGCAGTGGCCAGCAAAAGGATCTATCCATCGCCATCATTAGTAGCATAGGAGTCCTACACTGTTATCCTTCACAGTGTCCTTCAGTGATTCAACTCTCGCTTCCTGTTTTAGCAATAATATCTTGAGAAGGGTTCCTTAAAAAATGTGTAGTGTCCCAAAAAGGAACTCATCTTTAGTTATTGATGTTATTTGGGATATTGGATTCCATATGGACAAAGGATTGGATCCAGAATAAGTTAGTTTAACAATGGAAGCAATGGGACAGGTTACTTATGACTTACATTCCATAGATTTCAGTGGGAACTGAGTGCAACCAAGTCTGGAACTTAGTCTGGTGATGTGAAGTCTGGACATCACCATAAAATATGGTTGGCTTTTCATCACTAATTTCTTATGAATGCTGCTTTGCTGACCATTTCTTAGCCAATCTGAATGGTCCCAAGTATGGTAACAATGGCCATTAGTCTAAGACAGGAGAATGATATTCACTCTTCACCTGAAGCGCTGTAAGCTGTCTCAGTGGGAGACCATCTGGAGACCTCCGAGCTGCCCTCATGTCCTTGGATCAAGAGTGGGAAATAAACACGACTCATATTGGATTCAAAAAAGATTTGTCTGTTGTTCAGTTCAGGATAGTGAAGGTTCCTACTTAATGTGCATTATTCCAATGAGGAGAGACAGGCCCAAGGTATCCTAAACTCTAGTTGCTGTCACCATCATCATCATTATCATCATCATCATCAATTCAATTTATAATCCTGCCCTTCAGCAACAAAATAACTGTGTCATGTTAACAACCCCAAACGAAAGACCTGGGCAAAGATTTGCATCTTCAACTGCAGTTAAAAGGTAAACAAAGTTGGCACCAGACACACATCAAAAGATGGGGTACTGCCACTGACAAGGCCCTATCCTGTCCCACTGCCCCACATAATTTAATTGGGGATGGGACTATGAGAAGGGCATCCCCTGTTGATCTTTATATGCAGGTAGGCCAATATAGGGAAAGGTGTTCCTTCATAGTTGTTTAGCTCTTTATAACTCTACATCAACATCTTGAATTGGACTCAGAAACATACTAGAGCAGATTTCTCAGGGCCAGTGTTATATGGTTGCAATTGTCTATACCAGCTAACATCCTGTCAGCCATATTCTGCACTAGCTGCAGCTTCTGAGCTGTCTTCAAGGGCAGTCCCACATTATAGCAATCCATTCCGGAGGTTATCAGAGGATGCGCTCCCATAGCAAAACAATCTCTGTCCTGGCACAGCTGTAGCTAGTGCAGTAGCCTAAGCTAAGCAAACGAAACAAAATGTGACATCTAGGCAACTATGTACCAGGCTTAGAAATGAATGTGCATTATATTATGACAGCATTCTTTTATTTCTTCCTCATTAACCATGTAGATGTGTCTGCGGGAGACAGGGTAAATAATCAGTGGCAGTCCCTGATGTTCTAATTAGTCAATAACAAAATAAGATACACAGTTCTTTGTAACATTAATTATTCTTTAGCTGTTGGTTAAACAGAATTCATTTTATGACACTGGATTATGGAACATTCTGTACAGACAAATGCCCCCAAATCCAGGAGATAAGGAGAACTCTGCATAATATGAAATGATCTGAATAATATATTGCTGAACTATAAAGCAGAGACCATACCTTGTGTTGGTTGGAAGCATGCTAAGCATATTTATAACTGCATAAGGTTAAAACAGAATGTTCCAAAATCTCTCCAGACACTTCAGAATTAATTAGAGATGGAAGTCTGAATGGAGCTGACTTTCCATTTCTAATGCACAGCTGAGCATCAAAAGGTGGCAGGATGCTAAGTTTATCCCTCATTTATCTTTCTGTCTCTAATGTCTTTCTGTGGTTCCCCTGCCCTCCATGTAACAATAGTGGAGCAGAAAGTACATAGTGTTGCTAATAAAAATAACTGGAATTTTTGGAATATTGCTCAAAACAAGAAAATTTTTTTCACCAAGTTGAGTCATGAGTGCCTGGGAAATGTGAAGATATAATACTTAAAGAAAAGCACATTTTTAAACTATCCCAAATATTTCAAGACCAGAGGGATTTAAAAATAAAATAAAATTAACATCTGTTAAATTAGGTCAGAGTCAGGACTGTATTTTGTATGGATAGGAGGTGTAAAGTTCTCACTGCCTAATATTATATATCTACAGTATATCTATATCTGTCTATATCCACACACACACACACACACACACACATACAGAGAGAGAGAGAGAGAGAATGGCTAATGTTGAATATCACTTCAGTATCTTAGGTTTCAGTCCTAACCGCACTTACCTGAGAATAAACCACATTGAATTCAATAGGACTTATTTCTGAATAGACATGGTTAGGATTGCACTGTTAGCTGGATATCACCCTTGATCTTTATTTCAACTGCTCTCCTCATGAAGATTAGAGGATGCCCTTCCCTGTCTGCTTTTTGCAAAGGCTCTAAGACTTGGCTGTTAATATATTTGCAGGTGCTGGACTATGACCTGGGAGACCAGGGTTCGAATCCCCACACAGCCATGAAGCTCACTGGGTGACCTTGGGCCAGTTACTGTCTCTCAGCCTCAGAGGAAGGCAATGGTAAAACCACGTCTGAATACTGCCTACCATGGAAACCCTATTCATAGGGTCGCCATAAGTCGGAATTCACTTGAAGGCAGTCCCACACACACTTTCTTTTTGTTTTCTCTGCTTGCTGTTGTGCACCTTGAAAAATTCTCCAGTCTGTTGCTTTAGTTTCTTGCTAAATTCTGCTTCATTATTTTATTTTTTTAATAAGCACATTTTAACTCTATTTTAAATATGTTTGAACTGTGAGCGTAGAGAAAACAGTGTGTAATCCTGAAGAAATTAGTAAGGGCTGAGTGAGGCTTATTACAGTTCACTTCTGTCTCCCAGTTCTGTTGTTTATATCTGTCCTGTTTTCTTCATGCCTTATCATTAGGCCTGCCACTTTTCCTGCTCGCAGGGCACTCGCCACTATAGTATTTTCACATAAGATAGACATTCATTTGGATTCAAGTTTTTCCCAAGCTGGTTTTCTTTCCCCCCGTTGCTGGATTTCCTATTGAATGTTACCCAGCTGTTATCAGATGGGAAACCTCAAGCTGGGAGACCAAATGTGACCTTCCAGGTCTCTCTATCCAGTCCCTAACCAAATTTGGCTATGTGTTACCAGGTAATTCAGGGTAAGGACAGTGCTGCCTACTATCATTTTGCAATAATTGTTTTGCTTGTTGGGTTTCAGCAATGTGCCACATGACAAGGCTGTTCAGCAAAACCTGGCAGGATAAGCTGAAGTTGGTGAACATTCATGTTTAGCACATTCCTTGCAGAGAGGGGTTTTGAACACATGGCTGTAGGCTAAGACTCAGGCTGCATGTTATATAAAGACAGATGTAACATCAAAAGAGAATGTGCGGAGGGTGGTCAGCCCTGGTTCTTCACAGTTTTGCAATTTGCATGACAGATATATAGTATATAGCAACAACCAGCCATTCTTACCCTCCCCCACATGCTTTAGGAAGATTTATGCATTCATCCTCTCCACGCTTTTAATTTTTTTAAAATGGAAATATTTTTAAAGCTGCAAAACTAGTCTGACTGAAAAGCAGTGGGTTCCAATCAATGGGTGCCCTCCACAGGAAGAACATCACTCTTTACGCTCCACTATGTTGAAAACACAATTTAAAAAAAAAAAGAAGATAGAAGAAATAGATCTGTTTCTAAGAAGAAGAACTGCCTCTGTCACTCTCACAGTGGAACCTTTGTATGCACCCCTCATGGCCACAGGGGGCGCATATTTTCACACACTTAACATGTGGCACTAGAAAAAAGGAAACACAGTGAGAGCCACACAGGAAATGATCATGAAAATCTTTCCTATACTCTCACGTATTGAGACTTATGGATTTTAAGAAGTACCATTTTTTACCAAAACAGCAAATCTTGCACTTGTAGAACATAATGCAAGTTATTGCATTGATTTAAACAGCAACCCTGGTTACATCCCAAACATTGGCTGCACCAGCAGCACATAGTTGCCTCTTGTGTTACAAGTGGAATAAGCTGATATTAGGAAGGATAAAAATTCTGCAAATTGTTGTTGGACTAAAGTAATGTATGAGAGCGATGGCCTCTCATATTAAAGGCTGATCTTTTAGAGTTCTCTTTCAAAGCAAATTTAGTCCTGTTTTAAGGAGCAATGCCAAATGAGAAAGGGTCAAAGAAAGGAGTGTTTGGAAAATTCAAGGTTACTGTTGATGATAGAAGAAAGCAGAAAGATATAATAAGATGGGCTGTCAGCATATCACTGCTGGCAGTTGAAGAAAGAGACTTTTCTTTACCTTGCTCAACTGTTAGAATAGGTTAGTCAGCTGCTCCCTGTAGCACCACCAGGAGCTTAAATGTCAGTGATTAAGCGTTTCCATGGAGATCTATCTGAGTTCCACAAATGGCCCGTTATTTACGCCCACACTTCTCAGGATAAGTGATAATGACAGTGTGTGTTGTTGTGCCCTATGATATCTGAAGCTGGCAGTGCAGATGGACTATGAAATGCAATATCAAAGGACAGAGCCAGTTCTCTCAAAAGCAAAGCAAGCCTGCTGTTTGATTTGTGGCTCCTGAAAAGGTGGCCAGGTTTGTAGCTGTTGATTTCTCTGATAGGCAGCTCCCAAATTCAGGGATTAATCACAGCCGCAGAGTATTAAGAAAATAAATTTTCTCAAGAAAATGGGGTAGTGACACATCAGCACTGTGCAAGTGTTTGTAGCTAGCGGGCTGAAAACACAGCCTGGGCAGGGTTTGCCAGCAGTACAGCCATGAGTGAAATGGTGCCCTTGAGGTCTACCCCCAGCACCTACAAAGCCTCTGATCCCCCCCTTCACTTTAGTCATGAGGTGATGAGAGTGGTTGAACTGTACAGAAGAGTGGAAGGAGGAAATTGGAAAAGTGACACTCTTTCATACTTCTGCTTTCAGCTCTGTGTGCTTGTCAAGGCTCAGAGTAATGCCTGCTTTTTACCCAAATTCTTTGGAAAAGCAAAGTGTGCGTGTAATTCTCTCTTTTGGTGTATGTATGGGTCTTATCCAGGGGAGGGGGGGAGAAGTGACATGAGAGGGTGGCACCCAAAAATCCAAATGTGCCCATGGGCCTAAAAAGGCTGGCAATCCTGCAAGAAGTTCACCCACATAACTGCAAGTGGAATCTTCTCAGCTGCCAGGCAATTGCTTCTAACTACATTCCTACTGATGAATCCTACTTACCAATGCAAAACTCATTCTCCGAGTGCTGGCCCTTGCTTGAAGGATTCAAGGGTTGCAGAAGCACGCACACCCCACAGACCCCTTTTAGGGAAAAAGAGACCCTTAAGGGGCAGGGTGGGGAAATGCAAAAACATAGTGAGGACTCAGTAGGCATGGGATGCTGGTTGACTGGAAACAAACAATCAAAACCAAAGGAAACTAGGAGAGAGGGGAATGGAATGAGTATCCTAGAAAAGGGAACGGCTGACTGGCTGGCACTCTGAACAGGAGCATTCCATGTGCAGCATGTCTCAAAGATAGTAGTTACTAGTTTAAAGTGATATAGGTTTACCGCAATAGTAACATATGTTTTTAAATTGTCATTGTATAACCAGATTAATATCTTGGAACTGCAGCCAAAACAAGCATACTATATGTTTGGGGGATATAGAGAACATTTACACTTCTTCCCTAACTTCAACTATGGCAATTAGCAATTATTTTTTGTTGATTTCGTTTCAGTCTTTAAATCCAGATTTTTAATTTTTTCTTTTACCTTATAGTGGGGCTAGAGCCATGTTCTCTGATCCCTTTCCTAGAATGGCTATTCTGTATGCTGGCATTTCTGGGAATGATACTGCAGTGCTATAAACTCTGATTTAGTGTTCTGCTTAAATGAAATCTTTCCAGGAAGCCTGGCTTAACTCCCGGAAGATGCATCTATCAAACGTTCATGACTCTCTCACATATCTGATCTGCTGAAGTTGTTTGTTTATAGTTCTGGAAGAGAAAAAACTCACAGGTGAAGGCAGCCCCTACTGAATTTAGTCATCTTGATGTTCGTCTCATTCAGAGGAGTTGAGGAGGCTAGATGCAATCAATGCTACCCTTGGTGTATATGCGGTGGGGTACTCTTCAAGACATGTGGGCTCATTTTAATCTGATCCTGAATGGATGCCAGGCAGAGTTGTTCTCAAAATAAGTTGTTAAACAAATTACGTTTCCACTGCCTGTAAGATGAATCTGCTGATATGTCTAACAAGGTTAACAGTACTGTCTGTTGGTAAGGTAGGCAGAAACAATGACATCCCCTGGTTCCTTTGTTTCCTACGTCAACGGCAGAGTACTAACAATCTATGTTCAGGGTAATGGGTAGAAGCTTTGTTTTGGCCGACAAAGACCAGAAGGGACTTGGAAAGGTTCATATAGCTCAGTAGTGGGGCACATACTTTGCATGCAAAGGGTTCAGTGCCAGCCATTTTCACTTATGGGGAAAAAAAACTCTCCCTGAGACTCAGGACAGGTGCTGCATCAAATGTTCACAAGTCTCTCATATGTAGACAACACAAGGTTAGATGGACTGTGAATATTTGGCAACTTTGTAAGTGCATATATTCTCTGAAGCTTCTTGAGTGCTTTACAGTGCATAGACAGCAAAAATATAGCCTTCTGAAGGTTAAGATTTCTTAGGTGGAATTTCATTCTAAGGAACACATTCATGTGTGTTACCTTACTGGGCTATGAGTATGTCTACCTGTAATCATGCGGGTTAGAACACTTCTACTGTAGAGTACAAATGGCTCTTACCATCTCTCAGCTCTCCTATGACCTTACTGGTTAGTGCTGACCTTTACATTCTAATAGCTTTATCACTTCTGGCTGGGCTAGTCAGGGGCCAATGCAGTATGGTTTGGAAGATTTCTTGTGGATGTGGTTCCACCTACTCTTGTCAATCTGCCTTTGAGATTGGTATCAGTCAGCATGTTGTACTCCAAGTTAATTTGATAATGCAGGCTGGCATCTGTGACAGTGGTGTTTGATATTGATTCTGTCTTTGCGGAAGACTTCGGGGGAAATTGTCTTGAACCTCAGATGATAACAGGCTCCTGTTTCCTATAGGGACTCTTCATTCGAAAACTACAAATATCATATTATTATTATTATTTATTTGTATACTGCTTAATGCCAGAGTATGCTTCAAAGTATAACAACCAGATACGCCAACATTAAAATATAAACACCCATAATTAAAATATGCAATAAAACAGATGGATCTTGGATGGCTTTTAAGTATCTGGTCCTATTCCTGCCTTCCTTATCATGGTTGGTTCCTAAGCGTTGTTTGCATTACAGCAGGGATGGGGAACCTTTTTTGGGTCAATGGCTGCATTACCCTGGTGAAAAGCAAGTGGAGCCTACATTCCAGTAGAGAATGGAGACACACACATACACTCACAGAGCTATTTTCTATGGAAACAGAAACATTTAATTCTTAGTTTAATACATACTTAGTTTTTAGAAACTTCACTCAGGTTTCATCTTCCAGTTTCTCTGTACACCTTTCCCCACCCCCTGCAAAGTTTGTTTAAAAAGCTCTACAACATCCTTTATCTGTCCTGACTGTGCAAAAGGCAAAAAGTAATCCCAGCAGTCAATGCATAGGTGTACTGCAAGCTCTTCAAAACCACAAACTTCATAATGCAATTGCGTCCCAAAAACTGTGTGCATGTAATTGCAAAATGTATGGACACTCTTTTTTTGCATATTTGTAGGCAACACACAAGTCTACTTCTCTGCTAAGACACTTTCTTCTCTGCTTTCATCTTCTTGCAGCAGATCACGCATAGGAAGGAGCTGCAGTTGCATGTATTGCTCAACCTCATAGGCCTTCCCCCTCTCAGCTGCTCTCCACTGATGGGTGAGAGGAGACCAGAGGACTGGATTTGGGACGGCCAGATCAAATCTGACTGTGGGCTGTACCTGGTTTGCAGCCTGGGAGTTCCTTACCTTGCTTTATAGAATCCATCCCACAGTGCCAAAGCTATTGTAAGATTTCATTTCTCCAAAGGGGAGCAGTTTCTGTCCTATGCTACATCCTTGGCATAACTTTTGTTTCGTACGCAGACATGAATTGTAGTACTAAATGCTAAACTTGAGACGGTTCTTTCATTTTTTTTGTATAGCATGTTTGGTGTGCTATTATCAGTGCTTAGAACAGAAGCTGTTTCTGAAAATGGTAAGGCTTGGCTTCTAGCTGGAACTTAATGGCTACAATTTTTATTCTTGGAGGATATTTCTAATTTGTTGTATTTAGCGTTTGAAGTTTCTAAAAGGAGTGATTGGAAGAATTTCCTGGAAAACAATTTTTGCTTTCTGATTATATGCTGGTATCTTTATATATCTTTTGCTTGGGCTACAATAAGGTGGAAATATTTTCTCTCAACAGGTCATAGATATTGATTATATATTTGAGCTCTATACCATCTGCCAAGAAGATTTATTCTCTGTTACATTTGCAATGTTTTTTATGGATCCATAAGGACATTTAAGGATAGTATTTATAAGCATATATAAGCATTTACCCTAATTCACTTCAATGTTCTCTCCTCAGCTATGTTGGCAGGAAGGTTTAATAGCATTTCCTATTTGAATCTTGTACACCATTATGGTAGGGAAGAGCTAGAAACTCTACTACATTCTGTAACTTTTATAGAGATTAAAGGATCAGGCTGATTTACCCTTTGATTATCCTCTTCTGTAGAGTGGCTTTCCTATTCATGGATACAAATCAATTGCAAAGTTTGTGTTCTGAGCCATAAAGATTTGAAAGTGACTTCTGCAAAAATGGTTAAAGGGTACTGGCTGTTTTAATTTTCTCCTAATCCTGTTCAGTTTTTTAATAATGTAAAATATATCAGTGATATTTCAAGTAGTGCGAGTTTCCTATCCCCTCATTGCATGGAGTCAGATATTTGTGTTTGAAATTTGAAGGTGTGTAGACTATAAAATTGAATGGAAAATATCTTGATTTGTTGCAGAGTTAGCAAATGTGGTGCCCTCCAGATATTATTGAACTACAATTCCCATCATCCCTGACCACTGGCCAGCAGGGGCTGATGGGTTGTCATCCAACAACATCTGGATGACAATTCAGATTGTAATCTGGATTGGCTAACTCTGGTTTATTGGTTAGGTACAGCAGCACAATTGAACTCTAGTTTATCTAGTTTCTAATGTTTATGTTGATGGTACTGCGGGAAGAGGATTCTTATGAACCTTCTCACAAATTGAAAGCTCATGCAAAAGGGTTGCAGGGCTGTGATATCTAGCTCCCCTCCCCAACAAACAAACACATGTACACTGGTTGAGTGAAGAGAACTTACTTGTGATTTGAAAAGGTACACAGGACTCTTCCACACAAGGGGGAATCCTGATTGACTCAAAATTCTCCCTCATAGGGAAAGACCTATGCGTATATGGCTGTACATGCAGAGGACCTGTTCACACATGGAGAGAACTGCAAGTTATACATTCAGTGAATGGTTTGACAGTGCAGTCTAGCAAACTATAAATGTGATAAAATAAATATTGTCCTCAACATGAATGCTAATGTCTGAAGCCCAACAAATTTGAGACATTATTGGACAGCAGCTTTCCAAAACAAAACTAGCAGTGTATCTAAGTGAACGCAACATAGTCATAGCAGAGTGGGAAGAAGTGGGGGAAAAAGGTGTAGTGTAATAAATCTCAGATATTTTCTTTTCTATAGGCAAGACATTGAAATCCTGCTGTTTTCGTTATGTGAGAGAAGCATTGACAAGGAGATTGAAGAATGGCAAGTCTGTTTTCTGAGAGCAATTGTCTAGCACCTAGCTGAACTATGGTTCTTGGATTTGGGAAGCAGAAGAGCAACACCTGAGTGAAAATTAAATTGACTGAAGTCATCATCTACAGCTAAGGGAAAGGGCAGCTTGACCAAAGTTCCTAACTTACTATTGGCAAAAAGCTTTACAATGGAAACTTGAAGCAATGGAAGTAGCTTACATGACATTACAACAATCTAAGATCACAACCGTACACACATATTTACAGGAAATATGTGTGATCAAACTTGGTGGAAGTGACTTCCGTAGGTTTGGCATTGAAGTGAAACGTTAAATTCGCTTCTTCTGAGTGTCAAGGGTTTAGCAAAGAACTGACTGACAAGTGGCAGCCTGCATCCAGGCTTGATCACTGGAGATGAAATACACCCAAACTTGTCCAGGATTTCCTACTTCTACAAAAATGCTCCTTGCAACAGAGCAACTTAACCAAGTTTATGTCATGGTTTAATTTTGCATTTTTGCATGCAAAAGGAATGCAGCATTTTCTGCAGATTTACTATCTAGGAGTGTGCTGGTTGTTTTTCTTCATTAGTGCTTTTTATCTTCAATATTGATTGGATGGGAGAATAACAAGACAGGCAGAAGTGAGGGATAAAATAATGATGTTTCGCCTCTTGAGAAAATGCATGATGGGGAAAAAGCATTAAGATATTTCTGATAGGCAGACTGATTATAGTAATTGTTCACGGGTTGCTGTATTCTTGACCAAAATGTTACTTGTTCCTTCTTCCTCTTTGATATGAGGAGCTTCTCAACAGCAGGATTTTTTACAAGCTGGTAATTTTCTGCCTCTGAAAACTAAAGTGCTACAAATTTTTCTTTCTTCTAAAGTTTTTTTTTTAAAGAACATATCTGTTTACAGTATTGGTAAACCACGTATCTATGTGCACTTGACTATAATGATGGGACTGTTAAAAATATTGAAATTTTGTTGATTGCTTTAGAGAAAATGCAGAGATTTTTTTTAAGAAAAGGGAACACAATACAAAGCAGCAGACTGCTTTGAAAAATAAATGTGTGAGTGCCCATTAAATGAATACTTGATGAGAGAAAGCAGTTTTTTTTTAATCAATGGTAGTTTCTCATTTTCACTATCATCCAGATACCATGTAAAGTCAGACTTGAGTTGTGCAAGCAGATTTTTATGTAATTTCTCTTAGTGCATGCAGAATCAAACAAGTTATACAAATACAAATGAACATGGGCAAAATGGGAAAATGTTGAATTTCACTTTAAAGGAGCATATACTTCATTCAGATGCAGATTCAAAAGCACAAAAGATCAGCTCCTTACAGCCAAACAAAAATATTTATTTTACATGATACATGAGAATTCCAAATTACCAGTCATTACTCAGAATCTGAGTCTATGACAGCTAACAACAACAAACAACAACACTTAAAAAAACCCTGTAACATTTTCATTGGATTCCATTGTTGGCTGAAGGTATACAATTAGTTCATAGAACTGGTAAAATGCAGGCAGGGTTGGCTGTATGTTTGAGGGGGCCTTTGGGAAAGGGATTTCTAGATGACTCCTCTTCTGTCATGACCTCTCACCTCTTGGTGGTGGTGGTGGTGGCCTTACCTGATGGTAATTGCAGCAGCAAGCAGCAACACTCCTCTAATCAGTGCTGGGTGGTGCCCAACTGGAGGTCTGTGATCTTCCATTTTAATTCCTCACAATACCCTGGAGAGATTTTATATCAGAATATACTCTGGCAAGAATCTATGTCAGAAACATTGTGATGAATTAAAATGGTGGTTCTCAGACCCACACTACTACTCAGAACTGACTGGAAAACTGTGAGGGTTACAAATAAAATACTGAAAAAAATAAAAAGCAGAGCCACATTTTCTTACTTCACAGTCTCTACATGCCATTCTGAGGTTCTAAGATCAGTATATACATGCAAAAACAAAAATAGGCTTCTGAAATGTCCATCTTTCAGCCCTGTGAGAAGGGAGCTCTCTGAAAAGTCAACTGTGTGCTGGGAAAGGAGCTGGGAAGGATCAAAAAGGCACTCCAGGAAAGCCAAATGGTGTAGAAACAAAGCCAGAGGTTAGACTGTGGCTTGTTTGCTCTGCAGGAGAAGAAACAAAAAAATCCATGAAAAAGCCTCCTTGCCTTGAAGGGAGGTGGGTAATGCTCTTACAGTGAGGGCAGGTGTGGGCACCTATCCTTCCTACCTTGTTAAGTATAGATCCATCCATAAAGGTGATTTGTCAGTCACTATGTAAGAACTACGAGGTTCCTCTTGGATCTAGGTGACATGGGGCTAGCACACACTTTTGCTTGTATATATGTGTGTGTAAATATGATTTGCCTTGAGTAGCATATGACTAGCATCAATCTACAGCTTGATTTTTTTTATCTGGCTGTTTCCCACCGTTCATCCACCATAGAAAGTTTCATAGAAAAAGCATTGTTTCCTGGAGGAAGCAGAGAATATTATGAACAGCTGCATGAAATTTAAGAGGAGCTTGGAGTTGACAGTCAAGGAAATATGATGTGTATAACTGCTCTGTGAAATGACCAATACTGAACACAGACAGATAAACATAATGCTTCACTGAAAATGTTTTCCATATGCAGACCTTTCCTTTTCCTTTCTTGAAGTAAACATTCATTACGTGTCCATCACTGTATGATGAGTAAAGCCTCCCCCCCCCCCCCGGTTGTGAAGTAGACCACTGATACAATGTTGGGATTTGGATCAGAACTGTATTACACAGTGGAATACTTTCATTCATTTATACATTCACAGATTTTTACTCTGCTTTCCACAAAAATGGACTCAAAGTGATGTACGCAAATAAGAAATTAATAATATCTGACATGATATGAAATCCATCCAGAACATATTAAAATCAGCTCATGCGACAAATAAGCAAACTGGGGAATCATCAGCTTAAAACATCAAGAGCCTTTTAGAATAGAGAGGTTGATTGCATTACTGGCAGAGGTTTGGTGAGCTTTATTCATGCAGGGTTCCAAATCATGGGAGAAGCCCCCACACACATAGAGCAAGCTCCCTCTTTAGACCTGGGGTGAGAGCAGCAAAGGTGCAAACTGCATGATTTTCAAGGCCTGATCACAACACCTTCAGGTGTGGCAGAACCTGACTGCATGATGATACTAGCTAGTAATGAGGGATGGAGCGACTCTAACCACAAAATACTAGTAAGACAACCATGGCCATCGGTATTGCTGTAGGTGAATTGCTCCTCTGTATCCACCCTATCTTTTCCTTATTCCTGTTACCTGTGTCCACTTCAGCACCATAGTAGCTGACTCTACTACTGCCCATGCTGAGCTAGTGGTGTGCCTATAATAGACTGAATTTGACTTCAGACCTACTGACTTGGTTTGCACATCATGATAAGCTACAGTTTGTCTTAAACCATAGCTTAATATTGAAGATCTCTCCCCCCTGTTGAGGGAGTCCCTACATCCCCCCCTCCAATACAATGCCTGTAGAACTCAGGCCTAGACTTTAATTGGATGGCTCCAGGTTCTAATATTATGAGAGAGTAAAAAAAAGTCTCTCTATCCGCTTTCTCCACCACACCATGCATAATGTTATACATCTCTATCTTGCCCCCTACTCACTTTTTCCCTAAATGCAAAAGTCCAAAATGTCAAAAACGTTCCTCATAGGGAAGTTGCTCCAGCACCTTGGTCGTGTTGATTGCCCTGTTCTGAGCTATTCTGGAGTATGGCAGAAACATGCCATTGGGATCTAAGGTTCCCACCACCAGCAGTGAGTACAATGGTACAGGGAGTAAAATACCTGCTGGAGGACCCCATGAGTGCTAATAATGTACCAGTAGTGATGGTGATTTTAGGCTTCCTCCATGAGGGCTCTAGGATGAACTAAATTAGAAAGTGTTTGCAATGACTTAATTATATTAGAGGTTAGGGCAGCCTTTCCCAACCAGTGTGCCTCCAGATGTTGTTGGACCACAACTCCCATCAGCCTCAGCCAGCATTGCCAATGGTCAGGAAAGATGGGAATTGTGGTCCAACAACATCTGGAGACACACTGGTTGGGAAAGGCTGGGTTAGGGAGTAAAGAAAGATATTGTGCCTTCTGGAGTTCCCAGGCTGGTATGCATACCAGGTGACAGTACCTCATCATCAATTTAAATACAGGGCAGCAAATACCTACTATAGTTTTCTTGCTGCATGTGTCTAGACTTTTGTCCACATTTTGC